>NC_060176.1:52663701-52978701 GCF_021184085.1 Oncorhynchus gorbuscha
GTTGTAAAAAATATCAGAAACTTTGAACATCCCACGGAGCACCATTAAATCCATTATTCAAAATGTTTTGTGACCAGGTCATTAGGGCATTAACCAGAGAGGCAACAAAGAAACTTAAGACAACCCTGAAGGAGCTGCAAAGATCCACAGCGGAGATTGGAGTATCTGTCCATAGGACAGCTTTAAGCCGTACACTCCACAGAGCTGGGCTTTACGGAAGAGTGACCAGAAAAAAACGCCTTGCTTAAAACCTATCTGGGATATGTGGGACAGTAGTGTCCCACCTCGCCAACAGCCAGTGAAAGTGCAGGGCACCAAATTCAAAATAACAAAAAATCTCATGATTAAAATTCCTCAAGCATACAAGTATTTTACACCATTTTAAAGATAAAATTCTCATTAATCCAGCCACAGTGTTTGATTTCAAAAAGGCTTTACAGTGAAAGCACCACAAACGATTATGTTAGGTCACCACTAAGTCACAGAAAAACACAGCCATTTTTCTAGCCAAAGAGAGGAGTAACAAAAAGCACAAATAGAGATCAAATGAATCACTAACATTTGATGATCTTCATCAGATTACACTCATAGGACTTCATTTTACACAATACATGTATGTTTTCTTCGCTAAAGTGCATATTTATATTTAAAAAATCTAATTTTGCCGTGTTACGTTCAATAGTTCTAAAACATGCAGTGATTTTGCAGAGAGCCACATCAATTCACAGAAATACTCATCAAAAATGTTGATTAAAATACAAGTGTTATACATGGAATTAGAGGTATACTTCTCCTTATTAATGCAACCGCTATGTCAGATTTCAAAAACACAAAGCAAACCATGCAATAATCTGAGTACAGCTTTCAGACAACAAAGCAGCCAAAAAGATATCCACCATATTCTGTAGTCAATATTAGTTAGAAATATCATAATAAATATTCACTTACCTTGATGATCTTCATAAGAATGCAGTCCCAGGAATTCCAGTTCCACAATAAATGTTTGATTTGTTCGATAAAGTTCATCATTTATGTCCAAATAGCTTCTTTTGTTAGGGCGTTTGGTAAACAAATCCAAATGCGTGTTCAGGTCCAGCCGAACGTCAGACGAAAAGTTCAAAAAGTTATATTACACGTCGTAGAAACTTGTCAAACTAAGTATAGAATCAGTCTTTAGGATGTTTTTAACATCCCAATCCCCTCTCATTCGCCCCCACCTCACTTTTCTCAGGTTTTCGCCTGCCATATGAGTTCTGTTATACTCACAGACATAATTCAAACAGTTTTAGAAACTTCAGAGTGTTTTCTATCCAATACTACTAATAATATGCATATATTAGCATCGGGGACAGAGTAGCAGGCAGTTTATTCTGGGCACCTTATTTATCCAAGCTACTGTCACCAAGAAGTTAAAGAACAAAATAAGCAAACATGTTTGGTGTTCGCCAAAAGGCATGTGGGAGACTCCCCAAACATATGGAAGAAGGTACTCTGGTTAGATGAGACTATAATTGAGCTTTTTGACCATCAAGGAAAATGCTATGTCTGGCACAAACCCAACACCTCCCATCACTCCGAGAACACCAACCCCACAGTGAAGCATGGTGGTGGCAGCATCATGCTGTGGGGATTCCATCGCAGGGACTGGGAAACTGGTCAGAATTGAAGGAATGATGGATGGCACTAAATACAGGGAAATTCTTGAGGGAAACCTATTTCAGTCTTTCAGAGATTTGAGACTGGGATGGAGGTTCTCCTTCCAGCAGGACAATGACCCTAAGCATACTACTAAAGCAACACTTGAGTGGTTTAAGGGGGAAAGGTTTAAATGTCTTGGAATGGCCTAGTCAAAGCCTTGACCTCAATCCAATTGAGAATCTGTGGTATGACTTACAGATTGCTGTGCACCAGTGGAACCCACCCAACTTGAAGGAGCTGGACCAGTTTTGCCTTGAAGATCGGGCAAAAATGCCATGGGCTAGATGTGCCAAGCTTATAAAGACATACCCCAAGAGACTTGCAGCTGTAATTGCTGCAAAAGGTGGCTCTACAAAGTATTGACTTTGGGGGGTGAATAGTTATGCATGCTTAAGTTTTCAGTTTTTTTGCCATATTTCTTGTTTGTTTCACGAAAAAAATATTTTGCATCTTCAAAGTGGTAGGCATGTTGTGTAAATCAAATGATACAAACCCCCCAAAAATCCATTTTAATTCCAGGTTGTAAGGCAACAAAATAGGAAAAATGCCAAGGGGGGTGAATACTTTCGCAAGCCACTGTATATGTTGAAGAGGGTAAAAAGAGGGTAAAAAGCCAATTTGACATCTGCTCATTACATCGTTTTCACTGAGGATGTTAATGATAATGTAGAGGATTTTCCCAAGGTTGCTGTTGACACATATCCCACGGTAGTTATTGGGGTCAAATTCTTCAACACTTTTGTGGATTAGGGTGATCAGTCCTTTGTTCCAAATATTGGGGAATATGCCAGAGCTGAAGATAATATTAAAGAGTTTAAGTATAGCCAATTGGAATTTTTGGTCTGTATATTTTTCATTTAATTCAGGATACCATAAACCCCGTAGGCCTTGGAGGGTTTGTATTTTGTCCTGTAGTTTATTCAATGTAATTAGAGAATCCAGTGGGTTCTGGTAGTATTAAGTAGTTGATTCTAAGAATTGTATTTGATTATGTATATGTTTTTGCTGTTTGTTCTTTGTTATAGAGCCAAACGATTGGAGAAGTGGTTCATCTATACATCTCCAATTTGGTTAGATAACCGTGTTGTTGTTTGTTTATAATAAATATCAGAGACTCGAACCATCTGCCTCCCGTGTCTGCATCTGGGTCTAACCTTGTACCATTATAGTACGAACTGGCCATGACAGACCGAGCAGACTTCAACCAGCTCCGCCACGCTGTCTCCCTGCAGGGAGCCACCATTGGGAGGCGTGAGGAGCTACTAACAGACTTTTTGGAAGGGCTTCGTCCCCTGACGGAACGCCACGACCAAGGGTTTAAGGCAATCATGGAGCAAATCAGGGAGTTACCTCATTGGCAGCCTGCCACCTCTGAGATCCCCCAACCACCCAGTAACCTTTTATCTATTAGTGGTGAGTTTGTACAGCCTACCATGGCTCCCCGAGAACCCCGCTTACCTCCTCCGGAGCGATATCCTGGGGATCCTGGAGCCTGCTGGGGTTTTCTTTCGAAATGCGGCGTTATTTTTGAGCTACAGCCATCTTTGTTCCCTTCGGACCGATCGAAGATAACGTATATTATTACGCTAATGTCGGAAAGGGCGCTCTCCTGGGCTACGGCAGTTTGGGAGCAACAATCCGCCATTTGTCGTCATCTGTAGGATTTCTTGGCAGAGGTGAGGAAGGTGTTCGATTCTCCAGTATCTGGGAGAGAGGCGACCCGAAAACTACTTGAAGACTCTCGTAGTGTGGCAGACTACGCTGTAGACTTTTGCACGTTGGCAGCCGAGAGTGCCTGGAATCTGGAGTCCCCTTTCGATACCTTCCCCAATGGTTTATCAGAGGTAATAAAAGATGAGCTAGCTGCTCGGGAATTACCGGTTGACCTCGATTCCCTCATCGCTCTCACCATTACGATTGATGGACGTCTACGGGAGAGCAGGAGTGAGAGGAGGTCTGGCCTAGGTCACACTCATTTATCTGCTGTATCTTGCTCACCTCCAAAGGAATCCGGAAGTTCCCGAAGACTGTTTTTCTGAGAAGAACCAAAGCTATCCGAGTTCCCACGAGAATCATCGGCGACGGGTGAGTCAGATACACCGGAACAAATGCAACTGGGCAGAGCTAGATTATCGCCTAGGAGCGTTCACATAGGCTAAGCTCCTACAGTTGCTTGTATTGTTTTGCTGCGGGGCATTTCATAGCTACCTGCCCAGTGAAGAGACCTAAATCATTAGTTGACACAAGTACACTGGTGAGCCAGACTGGGAAGCCTCTAATTCCTATTACCTGTACTAATTTTGTTGTTATCCTGCTGTGGGGAGACCAGTCTGGGATACAGCCCGCTCTGCCATTCACACTGCCTAAAGGCAGCACAGCCTTCCACGGGACGTCTGCCTGCAAGGTTAAGTACAGCCTCGGATCTCTCTGCTGTTCCTCCTGGAGGTTTCCAGCAAGTCTCGCGCTACCTCCCTTCCTCCAAATCGTCCTTACGATTGTGCTATTGACATCCTCCCGGGCAGCATACCGCCTCGAGGCCAGCTATATTCCCTGTCTGGCCCTGAGACCAAGGCCATGGAAGAGTACATTGAGGATTCTCTGGCTGCTAGCAGCATTCACCCTTCTGCCTCTCATGCCGGCGCAGGGTTCTTCTTTGTGGGAAAGAGGGACAAGATCCTGCGTCCATGTACTGATTACCGGGGCCTCAATGATATCACAATCAAGAATCGGTACCTGCTACCACTCCTCTCCTCGACTTTCGAACCTCTCCAGGGGGCTACCATTTTAACTAAACTGGACCTCTGGAATCCATACCACCTTGTTCGGATACGCAAAGGAGACGAGTGGAAGATGGCTTTCAACACAGCCAGTGGACACTATGAATACCTGGTCATGCCGTTTGGACTCACCAAAGCTCCCGTTGACTTCCAGGCCCTGGTCAACGATCTGCTCCGGGAACGTTGAATCATTTTTTTGTCTACCTCGACGATATCCTTGTTTTCTCCTGTTTTGCCCAAGAACACATTCTC
The DNA here is from genome assembly GCF_021184085.1 of Oncorhynchus gorbuscha. Classification (NCBI taxonomy): domain Eukaryota; kingdom Metazoa; phylum Chordata; class Actinopteri; order Salmoniformes; family Salmonidae; genus Oncorhynchus; species Oncorhynchus gorbuscha. The sequence goes on from NC_060176.1 coordinate 52,668,429, forward strand.
CATGTTAGACAACTCCTGCAGCGCCTCCTGGACAATCAGTTATTTGTAAAAGCGGAGAAGTGCATGTTCCACCGCTCCACTATCTGTTTTCTGGGATACATCATCATGGAAGGGAATGTTCAGATGGATCTGGAAAAAGTGAGAGCCGGGGTGGATTGGCCCCAACCCACGTCCAGGGTGCAGCTACAACGGTCTCTGGGGTTTGCAAATGTTTACCGCCCTTTCATTTGGGGCTACAGCAACCTGGCGGCTCTCCTCTCTGCGCTCACCTCTCCCAAGGTACTGTTCACATGGTCCCCAGCAGCAAACAAGGCTTTTGTAGATCTGAAGCAACGATTCATCCATCCGGACCCGACCCGTCAGTTTGTGGTGGAGGTTGATGCTTCTGATGTGGGAGTAGGGGCCGTCCTTTCGCAGTGATCCGTCCAGGACCAAAAGCTTCATCCCTGTGCCTTCATGTCCCATCGTCTCATCTCTGTGGAGTGGAACTATGACATTGGCAACCGGAAACTCCTAGCAGTTAAGATGGCTCTGGAGGAGTGGAGGCATTGGCTGGAAGGGGTGGAACATCCATTTTTAGTTTGGACTGATCATAAGAATTTCGAATACCTCCGTACTGCCAAGCACCTTAACTCAAGGCAAGCCCGTTGGGCCCTGTTATTTACCAGGTACCATCTCCTACCGCCCAGGATCCAAAAATGTGAAGCCGGACACACTTTCCTGCCTGTACAGTTACGCTGCCACATCCTCGGAGTCAAAGACCATCCTCCCTGCCTCATGTTCGGCGGCTTCGGTTGTCTGGGGGTATTGAGGCTCTGTAAGCATAACGTTCCCAGCCGGACCCTGGGGCGGGGGGGCGGAGCCTCAAGTCTCAAGTCAGCCTCAAGTCCTGGAATGGGCTCACTCAGGCTTACCTGTCATCCTGGTGCTCGTTGTACCCTGGCTTTCCTCCGACAATGCTTCTGGTGGCCCACCATGACTCCTGTTGTCTCTGCCTTTGTCGCCGCATGCATGGTGTGTGCTCAAAGCAAGACTCCGCTGCAAGCTCCGTCTGGCCTCCTTCAACCACTTCCTGTTCCTCATCGCCCCTGGTCCCATATTTCCCTAGTTTGTCACTGGGCTTCCTCCATCAGATGGCAACTCCAGCATCCTGATGGTGGTTGACAGGTTCTACAAGACTGCCCATTTCATCCCTCTTCCTAAGTTACCTTCAGCCAAGGAGATGGCCCAGCTCATGGTGCAGCACGTCTTCCGAATCCATAGACTCCCGGTCGACATTGTTTCGGATCGGGGTCCTCAGTTATCATTCTGATTCCGGAAGGCCGTTATCGGGTTGTCGGCCAGCCTGTCCTCCTGGTTTCATCCCCAATCCAACGGCCAGTCGGAGCAAGCCAATCAAGACATGGAAACCGCACTCCGGTGTCTCATTGCCAGTAACCTCACCACCTGGAGTCAGCATCTGGTCTGGGTGGAATATGCCAGGAACACTCTCCCCTTCACGGCCACTGCACTCTCCCCCTTCAAATCTTCTGTGGGGTATCAGCCTCTGCTCTTCCCAGAACAAGAAGTTGAGGTCAATATACCTTCAGCCCAGATGTTCATCCGCCACTGTCAGCGTACCTGGAAAAGAGCTTGGGCGGTTCTACTCAAGACCACTTCCAGGTATCGTCGACAAGCGGATCACCACCGGGACTCAGGCTTTCTAGAGTCCTTGGTCCCACTGCTGTCCGCCTGCTGTTGCCCCGTACCCTCCGTGTTCACCCTAATTTTCATGTGTCCAGGATTAAGCCCTTGTCTCACAGTCCTCTGTCTTCTATTTCTAGGTCCATCCCTCCACCCGTGTCATCGATGGCCAGCCAGCATATACGGTGAGATGCCTTCTGAGGGTTCGACCACAGGGCAGTGGTTTCCAGTACCTGGTTAACTGGGAGGGTTATGGCCCAGAGGAGAGGTGCTGGGTTCCTGCTTAAGACATCCTGGACCTGGCCCTCATCGTAAATTTTCATCGCTGTCTCCCTGGTCAGCCAGGTATGCACCCAGGTAGGATGGCAGGTGGCGTTCCTAGAGGGGGGTGGGGGGGTAATGTCAATGGATGGATGTGTGGGGGTTGTCAACAGAGCTATCAGGGGCGCTGACAGGGGTGCTGTTAGGAGGGGGTGGGGTCTGTTGGGTTGGTGGGTCCTGTGTTTTTCTGTCCCATTGTGGTGTTGTGGTCTGGGTTTGAGGTGGGCTGTTCTGCTGGCTTCTCTGGGGGGAGTGTCCTTCTCTCTGTCACACCACAGCTTTCTCACTTCTTAATTCAGTGCCATGTGTGCCTCTAAGTTCTCTCACCTCAGTCCAAATAACAGCCAGCTGTCTCGGACAGCTGTCCATCTCCACCTTCTGCACTCTGGGTCTTGTTCGGGTTGTTGTTGTTCTGGTCTGTTTTGTGGGTTTGTTCTGTCTGTATTGTGTGGACTAGCTCTCTGTGCTCCACCATGTCTCTCTCCAGCTCTGTGAATGTATCCCTCTCAGTGATGGAGGAGTAGTGCAGTTGTTGGACCTGGGTGTGTTTAGTGCTGGGGGGGGGGGGGTGACTATCCTCGTCTGCAGGACAGTTTGAAGAGGTATGATCAGACTGACTCAGGATGGGGGAGTCGTCACAAAGAGAGAACTTTTCCTTCTGTGCTCTTGCTTTGATCCCGTAAAAGTCCAGCTGCAACTGCACAAGAATGCCCTGCACCATTACTGTCCCAGAATTGTAGACGTTGACAGAGGTTGTTTAAATGACCCAATACCCTATGTCTTGACATAGGGGTAGTGTGCTCTTATAGCACTGTGCCATGCCAGGGGTTGGTCTGTGTGGAAAATGAAGTTGCTTACGTTCCCGTCATTGTAGCAGTCAGCAAATAGTCTCTCGGGATTGTCCTTGAGGAACTTTTAAAAAAAACGTATTCTGTGTAGTGTTATTTTTAATATCCATGGTGTACTGTGTCGTAATAACCTCTAGACAGGGATAAGCCATGGGTGCTTCGAAGGCCTCTACATTTGGGTGGAGGAGGGGCTGTGGAACTCTCCTGCCATTGTTAGGCTCAAGAGTTTTCACACCTCTCACTTCACACTTCAGTGCTAATTGATCAGGTCAGTTTCTTTCCTATCCGCTTGGTAGCTTAGTAGCCTTATTTATTAAGCTTTATAAAAACAAAATTACCTAGAGATTGTTGTATTTAATTTTTTTGCCTTCAGAAGTAGGTTCAGACTAAACATCACTGACTTACAGTAGTTTTGTGTTGGATGGTATTTCCAGGTTCCGCTGTGTTTCTTCTGAGGCTTTGGAATCAGATTGAGAGAATGCCAAGAGTGGGCAAAGCTGCCATCAAGGCAAATGGTGGCTACTTTGAAGAATCTCAAATATAAAACACTTCTTTGGTTACTACATGATTCCGTATGTGTTATTTCATAGTTTTGATGTCTTCACTACTATTCTACAATGTAGAAAATAGTCAAAAAATAAAGAAACTCTAGAATGAGTCGGCGTGTCCAAACTTTTGACTGGTACTGTGAGGCGTGTTGCTGACTTTATATTGTATAGAGCAGAGACCGTCACTGCTGCTCATATCATTTGCAGAAGCCTAGACAGAGCAGCATTACAATCCTTGTCTCAGCCTTCTCAAATTCAAGTCCTGCTGTTCAGCTGCTGCATCCTTAACAGGCACTTAACTTAGTGACTAGAGCCCTCATAGCTCTGCTTACAGACAAATCTTCCTTGTGTGTAAAACACTCTCTCTGATCAAAGTTGGATCACTCTCGCCCTGCAAATGATGACATTGCAATCAATAGCACAGCAACAGCATTAAGCAGGCCTTTAAAGGCCAGCATGCACCCACTCTCTCTCATATACAATATGTACTCCATACACACATCCACACACATACACACTAGTCTATTGAAGTATCCCCTGAGCCAATAAGCAGCACTCCATGCAAATGAGTAATCTACAATCTATTTTGTGTAAGCCAACCTGTTTGTTAATCAGAGCTGAGCTGAGTAATGCAAAGTATGACAATTCTTTGCTCCAAAAAATATATCTCTAAACATGTTCACTTGGATTAGACATTGACATCACACTTCTCTAATAGAAATATGATCAGTTGTCCATGTAATAGACACATCGACATTATGCAGTAAAAATGTATCTGTAGTTGAATAGTTGAACCATTGTTGAAATTGAACTTAAGGAGCAACAGTCAACACATTCCATTATTATTCATCCATCTACAAGGGGCAGCCAGTCTGCTGACACTACATAACAGACATGACAGTGCACATTCCAAGCAGCAGCATAATCATCTCAGGGTGAGCAGGGGAGTGATGCTTTCTCCCTGCACTGTGGCCCCTGGCACTGTTACCTCCCATTAATAACTTCACTTAGCTCAGTGGTGACCAGGAGGACTGGGGTCAACCTAAAAATAGATGCTTGACCTGGCCACTGAGTTCCAGTGAGACTACTCATGCTGAAGCAGTCAGGGTCATGCCTCTGTCTCATCTACTGTATGGCAACCGCCTCTGGGACTCGTGAGTAAAAAGACCACACAGCATCTTGCATTTATGTTAATACTTGTTTGATATGTCAAAAGGTAAGGTTTCTTTCTGTAAATGTTTTAGCCATCAACAATACAGTAAACCTGGGTTGATCTGCAAAAGGTTGTGAAATGTCATTCTGTCAGTTTAAGACATATCACCTCCATTTTTTTTAAATAAAAAAAAAATAATAATTTCACCTTTATTTAACCAGGTAGGCTAGTTGAGAACAGGTTCTCATTTGCAACTGCGACCTGGCCAAGATAAAGCATAGCAGTGTGAACAGATAACACAGAGTTACACATGGAGTAAGCAATTAACAAGTCAATAACACAGTAGAGAAAAAAGGGGAGTCTATATACAATGTGTGAAAAAGGCATGAGGAGGTAGGCGAATAATTACAATATTGCAGATTAACACTGGAGTGATAAATGATCAGATGATCATGTACAGGTAGAGATATTGGTGTGCAAAAGAGCAGAAAAGTAAATAAATAAAAACTGTGGGGATGACGTAGGTGAAAATGGGTGGGCTATTTACCAATAGATTATGTACAGCTGCAGCGATCGGTTAGCTGCTCAGATAGCTGATGTTTGAAGTTGGTGAGGAGATAAAAGTCTCCAACTTCAGCGATTTTTCCTCCCTCCTGAAATTCGTTCCAGTCACAGGCAGCAGAGTACTGGAACAAAAAGCGGCCGAATGAGGTGTCGGCTTTAGGGATGATCAATGAGATACACCTGCTGGAGCGTGTGCTACGGATGGGTGTTGCCATCGTGACCAGTGAGCTGAGATAAGGCGGAGCTTTGCCTAGCATGGCCTTGTAGATGACCTGGAGCCAGTGGGTCCACATCACATCCATGCCCTCCTGTACCTTTCAGGAGATGACCCAGGCTGTATCCCAAATTGCACCAAATTGCACCATAGTCCATATAGAGCACGTACCTATGGACCCTGGCCAAAGTAGTGCACTTTATAGGGAACAGTGCCATTTGGGATGCAGGCCCACAATGAAATAAGGGGTCTGTGTCTGTTGTCCTCTCCCAGAACCCCTCTTCTATATGGATGTCATATAGAGACATTGGGAGTGGGCTGTCTGGCCAGATATAAGGAGCCAGTCAGTTGTCAGAGATCCTTTTCATTATTCAAAAGGATTTGAATCAAGATCCACACATGTGGAATAATACATTTGTATTATACATGACAGGGCACGTACTAGGAACACAATGATATAATCTGTGATTTACAAGAAAACTCATTGAACAGTTCATGGCATTTTCATTGGATCACATTATTTATTTAACCTTTAGTTAACTAGGCAAGTCAGTTAACACATTCTTATTCACAATGATGGCCTAACCGGGCCAAACCCGGATGACGCTGGGCCAATTGTGGGCAGCCCTACGGGACTCCCAATCACGGACGGTTTTGATACAGCCTGGAATCAAACTAGGGTCTGTAATGAGGCCTCTTGCACTGAGATGTAGTGCCTTAGACCGCTGCGCCACTCGGGAACCCCACATGAATATCTAAAGATTGAGCCATACTTACTGTTTTTTCTTGGCAATGTTCTGGCAATGTTCTGCTGTTAGAGATGATGTGAAACTAAAGAGAATATATAACTTCATAACTCATTATTTGAAGTATAAAGGATATAATGAATTCAGGATCATATTTTACTTGGAAGACACATTCATACTCTATTTGTATGGCATCATTTTTTCCACATTTTCCACTGCTCAAACACAATACAAATAACAGGCCATGTCAAACTCTGCCATGGGAAAATGTGTGATTTTATATCCCATTAGTATTCATTGAGCGTTTCCCATCAAGAACTTAACTCTGTTTTTATCCTGTAAACACATGTCTCAGGGGAAATTTAAGGGTACAGCCATGGTGTTACTCTACATACAGCATGACTCTCTGCTTCGCAATGGGGAAGAGAAAGGGCACTTCATCTGTCATCATATAACTTTAGAACAATAAACACATCTCTTTGGGCACACCACGTCATTTCAACATGGATAATTGGGTCATATTTGTTTGAGGCGTTGATAAATTAGAGTACAACCTATATTCACCCATTCAAAAATCCAGCCAAAAGATAGGTGAATTTCCAATGTGTTGTCACTATGCTTTTAATTTATCCATATAAAACCACAACCAAATTTCAAATGGGAATACAATGCCAGATATTTATTTATACATCAGATGAATGTGTTATCCCTGTGCTTACTCTAATAGCAGAACGAAATGGCCTGGATTGCAGTTGAGGTTTCAAGTACATGGTGCAAGTGACCAATGCCGTTCGAGATTCTGCACAGAAATTGTGAAGATCTCCACAGACCTGCGGCGGCCTATGCATGCTATCTTGAACATGCACACTTTATATGATAACATAAGAAGACATTTATAGTTACAGTAAAATCTAAATGTGGCCATGGATGTGTTACTTATTTTAAATTTGAATGTTACATTAGTTTGTAAAGTGGCTTTAACTTCAGGCGGTTTACTGTATTACAAAATTAATATTGAATTATGTTTGGTTGACAACGCAACCAAATATAAACATTTGAAGAAGATGTAGGAATATCGTGGTCTTTCTGTAGCTCAGTTGGTAGAGCATGGCGCTTGTAACGCCAGGGTAGTGGGTCCGATTCCCGGGACCACCCATACGTAGAATGTATGCACACATGACTGTAAGTCGCTTTGGATAAAAGCGTCTGCTAAATGGCATATATTATTATTATTATATATTATCTACTGCTTGGATAGTTCCGTCTGAGCTACAGGCTTAATCCCATTCTTTAACTTTTATTTTATATGTTAACTTGTAGACAAATGGGCAAAAACTGGTTGAATCAACATTGTTTCAACGTAATTTGTCAACGTATTGTGATGTGGAATCTACGTGGAAATTACACTGGATTTGAAAGAAGTCATCAATGTAAATTGTTGTTTTAAGGGTGAAGTATCAACCACAGGAATATGTCATCATGGTACCAACATATTTTATACAAACCTTGTATAAAAGTTTGAATTTGTACCTTTAAAACAATGTCAGAATTTCAATGTAATATCCACTATCAGAGGAACAATAATATATACTGGGTAGTACCTCCTACTGGAGAATTGATCTATCTACAACTACCTCTTGGTCTCCCATCCAATAGCTGTTGATGACTTTGCAAATGTTATGTACTGTAGGCCTAAATAGCATCATTGATGAAAGGAGCTATAAAGTATGGTCACGTTTCATTTGCTCTGTTAAATCTATCCGTTGGAATGACTTCGATAGCAACAATGAATCTATTTAGTTTTTAAATGGAGATCTCTCAACAATCATTCTTGCGATAGCACATTGGTAATAATCACTGAAAATAGGAATAGGAAACAAAAAAGGTGAGGTAGCACATTGGTAATAATCACCGAAAATAGGAATAGGAAACAAAAAAGGTGAGGTAGCACATTGGTAATAATCACTGAAAATAGGAATACGAAACCAAAAGGTGAGGTAGCACATTGGTAATAATCACTGAAAATAGGAATAGGAAACCAAAAGTGAGGTAGCACATTGGTAATAATCACTGAAAATAGGAATAGGAAACCAAAAGTGAGGTAGCACATTGGTAATAATCACTGAAAATAGGAATAGGAAACAAAAAAGTTGAGGCAGTGTAACGACGTTCGTCTGTTGTAAGAAGAGAGTCAGACCGAAATGCAGCGTGTAGGTTACTCATGACTTTAATGAACAGAATCGTGGTACATGAAATAACTGAAATACAAAAACAACAGAACGGAATGTGAAACTGATTACAGCCTATCTGGTGACTACAACACAGAGACAGGAACAAACACCCACAAAATACAACGCGAACTCAGGCTACCTAAATACGGTTCCCAATCCGAGACAACGAGAATCACCTGACTCCAATTGAGAATCGCCTCAGGCAGCCAAGCCTAACTAGACACACCCCTAATCATACACAATCCCAATTAATACAAACCCCAATACGAAACACAACATATAAACCAATGTCACACCCTGGCCTACCCAAACATATACCAAAAACACAAAATACAATAACCAAGGCGTGACAGAACCCCCCCCCCCCTAAGGTGCGGACTCCCGGACGCACCTCAAGAGCATAGGGAGGGTCCGGGTGGGCGTCTGTCCATGGTGGCGGTTCTGGCTCGGGATGTGGACCCCACTCCATTAATGTCCTATTTCCTCCCCTTCGCGTCCTGGGATAATCCACCTTCTCCGCCGACCATGGCCTAATAGTCCTCACCCAGATCCCAGAGGGATCTGATCCTCACCTCTGTCCTGAGGGGCATCTCAGGACAGGGGGGCAGCCCGGGACAGAGGGGCAGCTCGGGACAGGGGGGCAGCCCGGGACAGAGGGGCAGCTCGGGACAGAGGGGCATCTCAGGACAGAGGGGCATCTCAGGACAGAGGGGCATCTCAGGACAGAGGGTAATCTCAGGACAGAGGGGCATCTCAGGACAGAGGGGCATCTCGGGACAGAGGGGCAGCCCGGGACAGAGGGGCAGCTCGGGACCGAAGCAGCCCGGGACTGAGGGGAAGCCCGGTACTGAGGGGAAGCCCAATACTGAGAGGAAGCCCAATACTGAGAGGAAGCCCAATACTGAGAGGAAGCCCAGTACTGAGATGAAGCTCAGGCAGGTAGTAGGCTCCGGTAAATCCTGGCTGGCTGGCAGATCTAGAAGAGACTGGTTGTCAAGCAGATCTGGAAGAGACTGGTTGTCGGGCAGCGCTGGGCTGACTGGCGGCACTGGCGGCGCTGGGCAGACTGGCGGCGCTGGGCAGACTGGGAGCACTGGCCGCGCTGGGCAGACTGGGAGCACTGGCGGCGCTGGGCAGACTGGGAGCACTGGCGGCGCTGGGCAGACTGGGAGCACTGGCCGCGCTGGGCAGACTGGGAGCACTGGCGGCGCTGGGCAGACTGGCGGCGCTGGGCAGACTGGGAGCACTGGCCGCGCTGGGCAGACTGGGAGCACTGGCGGCGCTGGGCAGACTGGGAGCACTGGCCGCGCTGGGCAGACTGGGAGCACTGGCCGCGCTGGGCAGACTGGGAGCACTGGCGGCGCTGGGCAGACTGGGAGCACTGGCGGCGCTGGGCAGACTGGGAGCACTGGCGGCGCTGGGCAGACTGGGAGCACTGGCCGCGCTGGGCAGACTGGGAGCACTGGCCACGCTGGGCAGACTGGGAGCACTGGCGCTGGACAGACAGGAGACTCCGGCAGCGCAGGAGAGGAGAAAGGCTCTGGCTGCGCTAAACAGGCGGGAGACTCCAACAGCGCAGGAGAGGAGAAAAGCGCTGGCTGCGCTGAACAGGCGAGGCCCACTGGAGGCCTGGTGCATGGTGCTGGAACTGGTGGTACTGGCGCGAGAACACGCACAGGAAGCCTGGTGCGGGGAGCTGCTACCGGAGGACTGGTGTGTAGAGGTGGCTCTGGATAGACCGGACCGTGCAGGCGCACTGGAGCTCTTGAGCACCGAGCCTGCCCAAGCTTACTTGGCTCGATGCCCACTCTAGCCCGGCCAATAGGAAGGGCTGGTATGTGCCGCAGCTGGCTCTGCACCCGCACTGGAAACACCGTGCGCTCCATAGCATAACACGGTGCCTGCCCGGTCTCTCTAGCCCAACGGTGAGCACAGGGAGTTTGCGCAGGTCTCCTACCTGGCATAACTATTCTCCCTTCTAGCCTCCCCCCAATAATTTTTTTGGGCTGTTTTTCCGGTTTCCAACCGCGTCGCCGTGCTGCCTCCTCATACCAGCGCCTCTCCGCTTTAGCTGCTTCTATTTCTTCCTTGGGACTGCGATATTCTCCCGGCTGCGCCCAGGGTCCTTTTCCGTCTAATTCCTCCTCCCATGTCCAAATCTCCAAGTGGTGCAGCCTCTCCCACTGCAACTGCTCTTCACGATTAACAGGGAGAGTAGGCTCAGGTCTGACTCCTGACTCAGCCACTCTCTCTCTGCGCTCTCCCCCGTTACTTTCGTTTTTCGCTCTGCTTCGCCGTGTTCTCCTTTTCGACTCCATTCGTCTATAGCCCTCTTCGCATTGCTGTAGGGAATCCCAGGCGGGCTCCTGCACTCGCTCTGGGTCGGCCGCCCACCTGTCGATTTCTTCCCACAACATATACTCCATGCTTCTGCTGTCCATAACGTCATCCTTTAGCTCCTGCCAGTTCACACGCTGCTCGGTCTGTGAGTGGTGGGTGTTTCTGTAACAATGTTCGTCTGTTGTAAGAAGAGAGTCAGACCGAAATGCAGCGTGTAGGTTACTCATGACTTTAATGAACAGAATCGTGGTACATGAAATAACTGAAATACAAAAACAACAGAACGGAACGTGAAACTGATTACAGCCTATCTGGTGACTACAACACAGAGACAGGAACAAACACCCACAAAATACAACTCGAACTCAGGCTACCTAAATACGGTTCCCAATCCGAGACAACGAGAATCACCTGACTCCAATTGAGAATCGCCTCAGGCAGCCAAGCCTAACTAGACACACCCCTAATCATACACAATCCCAATTAATACAAACCCCAATACGAAACACAACATATAAACCCATGTCACACCCTGGCCTACCCAAACATATACCAAAAACACAAAATACAATAACCAAGGCGTGACAGGTAGCACATTGGTAATAATCATTGAAAATAGGAATAGAAAACCAAAAGGTGAGGTAGCACATTGGTAATAATCACTGAAAATAGGAATAGAAAACCAAAAGGTGAGGTAGCAGCAGATAGATCAACTTCCAGTAGGTGCTGCCCAGACTATTCTCTTTATTTTTTAAAGGTACAAATTCAACATATTTTAAACAAGGTTTGTCTGTGTTGAAATGTGGATACTAGGATGATATACAGTGCCTTCAGAAAGTATTCAGACCCCTTGACTTTTTCCACATTTTATTATGTTACAGCATTATTCTAAAATGGATTAACTAAAAATATTTCCTCAGCAATCTACATAGAATACCTCATAATAAAAAAGCAAAAACAGGGTTTTAGCATTTTATTCTAATGTATTCAAAATAAAAAAACAAATACCTTATTTACATAAGTATTCAGTATACATAAGTATTGCTAGGAGACTCAGGTGCATTCTGTTTCCAATGATCATCCTTGAGAAGTTTCTCCAACCTAATTGGAGTCCACCTCTGGTAAATTCAACTGATTGTACATGATTTGGAAAGGCACACACCTGTCTATATAAGGTCCCACAGTTGACAGTGCATGTCAGAGCAAAACCCACGAGGTCAAAGGAATTGCCCGTAGAGCTCCGAGACAGGATGGCGTTGAGGCACAGATCTGAGGATGGGTACCAAAAAATGTCTGCACCATTGAAGGTCCCCAAGAACACAGTGGCCTCCATCATTCTTAAATAGAAGAAGTTTGGAACCACCAAAACTCATCCTAGAGCTGGCTCCCCGGCCCAAAACTGAGCAATCGGGGGAGAAGGTCCTTGGTCAGGGAGGTGCCCAAGAACCCATGGGTCACTCTGACAGAGCTCTAGAGTTCCTCTGTGGAGATGGGAGAACCTTCCAGAAGGACAACCATCTCTGCAGCCAATCAGGCTTTTATGGTAGAGTGGCCAAACGGAAGCCACTCCTCAGTAAAAGGAACATGACAGTCTGCTTGGAGTTTGCCAAAAGGCACCTAAAGGACTCTCAGACCATGAGAAACTAGATTCTCTTGTCTGATGAAGCCAAGATTGAACTATTTGGCCTGAATGTCAAGCGTCACATCTGGAGGAAACCTGGCACCATCAGTGAAGCATGGTGGTGGTAGCATCATGCTGTGGGGATGTTTTTCAGCGGCAAGGATTGGGAGACTAGTCAGGATCGAGGCAAAGATGAACTGAGCAAAGTACAGAGAGATTCTTAATTAAAACCTGCTCCAGAGCACTCAGGACCTCAGACTGGTGTGAAGGTTCACCTTCCAACAGGACAACAACCCTAAGCACACAGCCAAGACAACGCAGAAGTGGCTTCGGGACAAGTCTCTGAATGTCCTTGAGAAGACCAGCCAGATCCCGGACTTGAACCTGATTGAACATCTCTGGAGAGACCTGAAAATAGCTGTGCAGCAACGCTACCCATCCAACTTGACAGAGTTTGAGAGGATCTGCAAAGAAGAATGGGAGAAACCCCCCAAATACAGGTGTGCCAAGCTTGTAGTGTCATACCCAAGAAGACTTGAGGCTGTAATCACTGCCGACGGTGCTTTAACAAAGTACTGAGTAAAGGGTCTGAATACTATTGTATTTTTTGTTGTTGTTGTTGTTCTTGCTTTATCATTATGGATTATTGTGTGTAGATTGATGAGGAAAAAAAAGATTTATTCAATTTTAGAACAAGGCTGTAACGTAACAAAAAGTGGAAAAAGTCAAGGGTTCTGAATACTTTCCGAATAGACTGTAATCTTGTTGTTGAAATTTGACCCTCAAAACAACAGTTTACTTTTTCAAATCCAATGTTTTTTCCATGTAGATTCCATATCACAATACGTTGACATATTACGATGAAACAACGTGCATTCAACCAGTTTGTGCCCAGTATGACATTTCACACGACCATATTGCACCAGAACACTGGGCTGCTGTTGGTCATTTCTCATCGTGAGAAATAGTCCTATGGTTTAGATGTCAACATTCAATGCATGGTGCGAGAGACCTGATATTGATGCGAACAACCATCCTCTTAAAGGTAGCTCTCCTCTAAATGGTAGCTCTAACAGAATGAAAATCAAAACCAGCCCATTTACCCTATTCGCATTGTAAGCAGTGAAATAGGGAAAGAATTTGTCTCCATTTGTAATTGTACCGTTCAGAAGCACCATTGTCAAGGAGCCATTGTGTCTGTTCTTGATGCATGTTTATGAAGAGTTACACCTGTATAAATTGTCACTTGAGATCCTGTTACGGTAAATGTACTATGGTCCTGGATGGGAACTCCACTGTAGCCTCCAGCGATGTAGTAACAATGGCATCTAAATAACTCTACCTCCTCTTATGAAACGTGTATATGATTTGTGTATCTCTCCTTGGACAAGTTACTTAAACATCACATAAATATTACTCCCAGGAGTCTCTATTTAACAAATAGGGTACTTTAAATGAAACAAGTTTGGCCTTCCACGCACGAGAATGTTTTTACTGACAGTGGCTGGACCAGAGACAGCAACGTGTCCTTGTAATGCTTTGCCAAAACAACACCTTGTCATTGTCATCCGAACACCATATCCTCTGCCCTTTAACATCACTAAGTTCTGTTCTGGAACCCATTCCTAGCATCATATTCTATAAAACACTTATTTACATACCACATTCAACTCTTATTCCATTGTCCATTCCTATAACCAGTACAGTAGTTATGGTATTCTGTTTGAGAGGGGGAGAGGAGAATAGCAGTGGGCATTGAAGCCTCTTTTCACATAAGTCACACTATTCCCCTATATTGAGAGAGAGAGAGAGAGAGAGAGAGAGAGAGAGAGAGAGAGAGAGAGAGAGAGAGAGAGAGAGAGAGAGAGAGAGAGTATATTGAGTGGAATGTGGTGGCAGTGAAAATGCTGGAAGGTCTACAGGGATGATTTAATTGAAAATGTGTTGTTTGGGTGTGGGTCTCCCAGCTATCCGTGTCGTCAAACTGACTGGAATGATTTAAAATAGGGTTCCAAGAGGTGCAATCTTCTAATGGATTCCTGGAGCCCATGGCTGTAAGACTGTAATTTCCTATCCATAACCCCCCTTCTCTTCCCACGTACACTCATCCAGCACAAATAAACAGATGCAGACATCAGCAAAAATGATTTACTTGTCACAATACATTTCATACAATACAATAAACTGTCCTGAATGCCAAGCGTCACATCTGGAAGAAACCTAGCACCATCTTTATGGTGAAGCATAGTGGTGGCAGCATCATGCTGTGGGGAGGATCTTCAGTGGCAGTGATTGGGAGACTAGTCAGGATCGAGGGAATGATGAACGGAGCAAAGTACAGAGATCCTTGATGAAAACCTGCTCCAGAGCTCTCAGGACCTCAAACTGGGGGTGAAGGTTCACCTTCCAATAGGACAATGTTGGACAGGACCCTAAGCCCACAGCCAAGAGAACGCAGGAGTGGCTTCGGGACAAGTCTCTGAATGTCCTTGACTGGCCCAGCAAGAGCCTGGACTTAAACCAGATTGAACATCTCTGGAGAGACCTGAAAATAGCTGTGCAGCGACACTTCCCATCCAAGCTGACAGAGCTAGCAAGGATCTACAAAGAAGAAGGGGAGAAACTCCCCAAATACAGGTGTGCCAAGCTTGTAGCGTCATACCCAAGAAGACTCGAGGCTGTAATTGCTGCCAAAGGTGCTTCAACAAAGTACTGAGTAAAGGAGCTGAATACTTAAGCAAACATGACATTTCAGTTTTTTGTTTTTATAAATTTGCAACCATTTCTAAAAACCTGTTTTTGTTTTGTCATTATTGGGTATTGTGTTGATGAAGGAAAAAGAGGATTTAATTCATTTTAGAACAAGGCTGTAACATAACAAAATGTGGAAAAGTCAAGGGGCCTGAATATGTTCCGAATGCACTGTACATAAACTGATGTCCTGAATTAATCAACCTTTTTTCATTCTCCATGATGATGTTGTTGAAACTGATCATTGGTCTTGTCAGTTCCAGCTGATAATCAATCAAATTCAATCAATAAAAATAGATTTTCTTTACATCGGCAGTTGTCACAAAGTGATTTATGTAATCATGTGTCATGTTTATTGATTATCTGTATCGCCATGTGTCTGTTGGCCCAATCAGTGTCCCTCACTGGGACTTGCTGTGTACTAGCTAACGTCTAGTAAGGTCTAACAGGATGTGGATGGATAGTGATGTTTATGGTTTTCTCCCAAATGGCATCCTATTTCCTATATATGGAACAAGGTGCCATTTGGCACAGACACTATGAGTTTGAATGAGTCAGAGGAAAGAAGAGAAAGTCTCTAGAGGGGGAAACTGTTTCACCATGTTTTCCCTCCAGCATTGCCTGGAGAGGATGTGGTAACCTTATATAGAATAATGAGATGGGTTGCATTCGTTCAGCGAATATCTTATTTCCCCTAGTTCCTTCCTCTTCCAGAATAGCATGCATTGACTCAAAACAAGTAAATTAGCAGTTGTGGAAAAAACTCAATCATCTAGTTGTCAGCTTCAGTGTGATTTGACCTTTGGGGAATGGCATTGCACTGACAACACCATTGTGAAACCGTCAGGAGCATAATAGTTTACCTCTATGAAATGCTTTAGATCCTATGCAATTATTTTGGTGGCACAATTACTAGAGAGCTGTGCTCAGGGCATTCTACTCTGCAGCCTCCACAGCCTTCCTTATTGGAATGCTATAACATGGATTATATCTGGGATAATCTGTCACTGTTACACAGTGCATATCACTCAGTCGGCTTGTTCATGCGAAGAAGTAGAGATTATTATCAACCTACAGGTATGAAGAAAGAGAACAACACAAATGGAAAGTGTAAACCCCTAAATGTGTCTTACAAGCCTGGCTGTCTGGGATGGCATACATCAGAAAACAGTTGTAGACCGCTCAGCTATGTGTTGTGTTCATAAATGCCTGAGGAGACTTTGTAAATCAACTACCCCTTGACTCTAAGCTTTGATGCACTATAAAGACAATTTCATCATGACACGCAGGTTTTGGCATTGTCTTTATTAAAAGCAGCTCCTCTCCAGGCTACTTCGGTTCACTTTAAACCTCTCAGCTGATGTCACAAGACTAGCAGCAGCAGCAGTGTGCCTCTCTTTCTCCCCATAGTTCTTCTTTGTTTACATCAACCATTACTGGTGTGTAGCGTGGGATAGTTCTGTTTGACAGTAATCAGAGGACTGACTCAATGCTCCTCAGACAACATTGTGATGGTGATACATGTCTATGTTGATTCATTATGTTCTCTCAGTCCGCCCCTCTCTGTACCCCTGCAGGGGGCAGTGTCAAGGTGAAAGTGATGAGAAGCTTTAATATGCAGCCACCAGGGGTAAATTGGCTTTTATATTTTGCACCTTGCCTTGTTAAGATTCAGATGCCCGGTCGACTAAATTATGCTTAATATTCAACAGTGTGTGCGTTCCAAATGGCACCCTATTCCCTATTGGGCGGCAGGTAGCCTAGTGGTTAGAGCATCGGGCCAGTAACCAAAATTTGCTAGATTGAATCCCTGAGCTGACTAGATAAAAATCTGTCATTCAGCCCCTGAACAAGGCAGTTAACCCACTGTTCCTTGGCCGTTATTGTAAATAAGAATTTGTTCTCCGCTGACTTGCTTGGTTAAATAAAAAATAAAAAATCCCATTATAGTTCACTACTTTTGAAGGAGCCTGTTGTTATGCATGGACTACAGACCTCTCACGCCCAAGAGCTGGAGAATGGAAGAAAGGGTTTCAACTGGGAATATGGTGGTGGCATTATGTCACCAAAATTATTCACATGACCACTCTGTGCACACTCTCATGAAACTGTTTTTCTTGGTAGAATATTTACTTTTTACATTTTGAAGTCATTAATATAGTCTGGTAGTAAATGTGCCACCAAAATCATTGCAGCGGATCTACTCTCAAATGTCAAAGTTCATTTGCCACGTGCACAGGATACAACAGGTGTAAAAACAATACAGTGAAATTCTTGTCTTGAGAGCTCTTTCCCAACAATGCAGTAATAGTAATAATTATATAGATAATAATACAAAATATAATACTTTAAAAAAAATAAACACAATAAGCACGAAATAGGTTGATGAAATGAGAATACATGTATATACACTACTGTTCAAAAGTTTGGGGTCACTTAGAAATGTCCTTGTTTTTGAAAGAAAAGCACATTTTTTTTGTCCATTAATTCAACTTCTTAAGGTATAGGGGGCAGCATTTTCACTATTGAATAAATAGCGTGCCCAATTTCATCTTCCTGATACTCATGCCAAGAATATAAGATATGCATATTATTAGTATATTTGGATAGAAAACACTCTGAAGTTTCTAAAACTGTCTGAATCATGTCTGTGAGTATAACAGAACCTATGTAGCAGGCAAAACCCCGAGGACTAACTGTTCAGAATTTTCTTTTTTTTAGGTCTCTGTCTCTTCAGTGAATTCTCATTGGGAAACAATATTTCTCAGGCACTTGTTTTCAGTTCCAACCGCTTTCACTGGATGTCACCAGTCTTTGGAATTTGGTTGAGGTTATTCCTTTGTGCAATGAAGAAGGACGGCCATCTAGGAACTGGGTAACACTGTTGAGAGTTGCGCAAGACTTGAAAAGTAGCATTGGTTTGTTGTCTTCCTGTATTGAACACAGATAGACCCGTCTTCAATTTGATCGATTATCAACGTTTAAAAATACCTAAAGTTGTATTGCAAAAGTAGTTTGAGTGTTTTGGCAAAGTTTACAGGTAACTTTTGAGATATTTTGTAGTCACGTTGCGCAAGTTGGAACCAGTGTTTTTCTGGATCAAACGCGGCAAATAAATTGACATTTTGGATATATATATCGACAGAATTAATCGAAAAAAATGACCATTTGTGATGTTCATGGGACATATTGGAGTGCCAACAAAAGAAGCTCGTCAATGGTAAGGCGTGAATTATATTTTTATTTCTGCGTTATGTGTCGCGCCTGCACGGTTGAAATATGGTTTCTCTCTTTGTTTACGGAGGTACTATCATCAGATAATAGCATCGTTTGCTTTCGTCGAAAAGCCTGACATGTTGGCTGGATTCACAAGAAGTGTAGCTTTAATCTGCTATCTTGCATGTGTGATTTAATGAATGTTTTATTTTTATAGTAATTTGTGGGACGCAAGCGTCCCACATATCCCAGAGAGGTTTTGAGGGTGCCATTAATTGTGAAACCTTGATTTAGAGGACATTGATTTTTTATTAAATCCATAAATTATTTTGGTGGGTTCCATTGAAACATTAATAAAGTACAGTATTTCTCACATGTTGTATTTTGAGTTCATCTCTCAATATTTTGTTTATATTTTTTTAAAGTATTGTTTGTGCATTGCCAGTCAGGAGTGCCAATAACATTGGAGCCCACTGTACAGTGCATGTAAACTCCGCTAAGCTGCTCTTGTCTCCTAAAGCACAAACAAAAGCTCATGTGCTTAGTTGCATTCAATTATTTATCTTAATCGACATCAACTGTTAGAGGCCATGCACGCATGTCACTACTTGTTCGGGCGACGTTCGGCGTCACCGGCTTTCCAGCCATCGGCGCTCCATTTTTCATGTATCCATTTGTTTTGTCTTGTTCCCTGCACACCTGGTTTTCATTCCCCAATCAATTCATATGAGTAGAGGAACACATCATCTCTTTGCTATGATGGATCGCATTGTCCAGACCATGGACCACTGGGAGAGACAGGAAGTCTCGACCAGCTTACCCGGGTTTATCTCTACCGTCCCATCCGGAACCAGCTCCAGTGGAATACGTCTCTCCCTTCCCAGGCAGTATGATGGAACGGTCGCACAGTGCCAGGGGTTACTTTTTCAACTGGACCTATACCTGGCCACTGTTCACGCAGCTCCCTCAGGAAGGGAGAGAGTATCCACACTCGTCTCATGCCTCTCAGGGAGTGCTCTGGAGTGGGCAAACGCCATGTGGGTAGAGGAAAACGCAGCGTTGGACCACTTCGAGGAGTTCACCCGCCATTTCCGGGCCGTCTTTGACCATCCACACAAAGGTAGAGTGGCGGGTCAACAACTCTTCCATTTGAAGCAGGGGACGAGGAGCGCACAGGATTTCGCCTGTTTGTTTCCCTGAGTTCTCCCCGCATTCCCAGCATAAGGCACTCGTCGATTTTATCGACAGAGCGTTAGCACTTAGTTTAGGGATCCCCATTATTCCTGTGGATAGACCTTTTCCGGTTCACGCTCTGGATAGTCGACCATTAGGGTCCGGGCTAATCAGGGAAGCCACCATCTCCCTGGCCATGGAGACGCGGGGGGGTCACGAAAAGAGAATCAGTCTCTTTCTCATTTACTCTCCTGCATTTCCTGTGGTACTAGGCCTTCCCTGGTTGGCTCGTCATAACCCAACCATTTCCTGGCAATAGAGGGCTCTCATGGGGTGGTCGCGAGAGTGTGTAGGGGTTTCCGTTGGTGCTACCACGGTGGAAAGTCTAGACCAGTTCTTCACCATGCACATTCCCCCAGAATATTCAGATTTGGCTCTCGCCTTCTGTAAGAAGAAGGCGACCTAATTACCACCCCATCGACGAGAGGATTGTGCAATAAATCTCCTGATAGACGCTGCACTTCCCAGGAGTCACGTGTATCCCTGTCGCAAGCGGAGACGGTGGCTATAGAGACATATGTCTCCGAATCCCTGCGTCACGGGGTTCATTCGGTCCTCCACTTCACCCGCCTCCTCGAGTTTCTTTTTTGTGAAGATGAAGGATGGAGGTCTGCACCCGTGCATTGATTATAGAGGTCTCAATTACCCGGCGATTGAGTCAATGCACGGGGCGCGCTTCTTCACTAAACTGGATCTCAGGAGTGCGTACAATCTGGTGTGTATCCGAGAGGGAGACGAGTGGAAGATGGCGTTTAATACCACCGCAGGGCATTATGAGTACCTCGTCATGCTGTACTTCTTCCAATCCTTCGTAGACAAGATTTACAGGGACCTGCACGGGCAGGGTGTAGTGGTGTATAGGGATGACATTCTGATATACTCCGCTACACGCCCCGAGCATGTGTCCTTGGTGCGCAAGGTACATGGACGACTGTTGGAGCATGACCTGTACGTCAAGGCCGAGAAATGCCTGTTCTTTCAACAGTCCGTCTCCTTCCTAGGGTATCGCATTTCCACATCAGTCACGACTTGTCCTGATGTTGTCCTCTCCTTGTTCGGGGGGCGTTCGGCGGTCGACGTCATCGGCTTTCTAGCCAATATCAAAATTGATTTGTTAACACAGTCCTTAATGGCAGATGACAGCAACATAACAGCGTTAATGAAATGACAGTCAATCAAGCAACCTGTTATTGCTAAACTGAATCTAGAAGCAAACTACAATAAACTTTAAAAATCCCCTATGACCAGGTTATGAATTAGCAGTTAAGCGGCGTACACATCACTGACAAACTTAAATGGTCCACCCACACAGACAGCGTGGTGAAGAAGGCGCATCAGCGCCTCTTCAACCTCAGGAGGCTGAAGAAATTTGGCTTGTCACCAAAAATACGCACAAACTTTTACAGATGCACAATCGAGAGCATCCTGTTGGGCTGTATCACCGTCTGGTATGGCAACTGCTCCGCCCAAGGCTCTCCAGAGGGTAGTGAGGTCTGCACAACGCATCACCGGGGGCAAACTACCTGCCCTCCAGGACACCTACACCACCCGATGTCACAGGAAGGCCAAAAAGATCATCAAGGACAACAACCACCCGAGCCACTGCCTGTTCACCCCGCTATCATCCAGAAGGCGAGGTCAGTACAGGTGCATCAAAGCGGGGACCGAGAGACTGAAAAACAGCTTCTATCTCAAGGCCATCAGACTGTTAAACAGCTATCATCAACATTGAGTGGCTTCTGCCAACATACTGACTCAAATCTCTAGCCACTTTAAAAAAAAATTATTGGATGTAATAAATGTACCACTAGCCACTTTAAACAATGCCACTTTATATAATGTTTACATACCCTACATTACTCATCTCATATGTATACACTGTATTTGTCACGCCCTGACCATAGAGAGGCTTTTATTCTCTATTTTGGTTAGGCCAGGGTGTGACTAGGGTGGGCATTCTAGTTTCTTTACTTCTATGTTTCTGTTTCTATGTTTACATTTACATTTACATTTAAGTCATTTAGCAGACGCTAGGCCTGGTATGGTTCTCAATCAGGGACAGCTGTCTATCGTTGTCTGTGATTGGGAATCATACTTAGGCAGCCTGTTTTTTCACCTTAGTTGTGGGTAGTTGACTTTGTTAGTGGCCTGTATAGCCCTAGTAAGCTTCACGGTCGTTTTTGTTGTTTCTTGTTTTTGTTGGCAACGTTTTTAATAAAAAGAAATGTACGCTAACCACGCTGAACCTTGGTCTGGTCATTTCCCTGATGACGTTTGTGACAGTACTCTATACCATCTACTGCATCTTGCCTATGCCATTCGGCCATCACCATTCATATATTTTTATGTACATATTCATATTCATTCCTTTACACTTGTGTGTATAAGGTAGTTCTTGTGAAATTGTTAGGTTAGATTACTTGTTAGATATTACTGCATGGTCAGAACTAGAAGCACAAGCATTTCGCTACGCTCACATTAACATCTGATAACCATGTGTATGTGACAAATACATTTGATTGAATTTGATTTGAAGCTAGGCAGTTGACAGTGAGTATGTCATGACTGGCGCAGGAGGAGAAGGCCTGGGCTAAACTGAAATAGCAATCTACATTTATTAGACCTGGTGAAGGCTGTTAACATCAATAATTCACAAGCCTCTCCTGAAAACCATGAAAAATAGACCCTGCATTATTAAAGGGACATGCAGATTTAATTAGCAGGGTTATGAATGAATAATGAGATTATCCTAAGTGCTCAACTATAATCGCTAGCTATAACCCTCGGGAAATCAACAGACCAAAGATCAGGCATTGATTTTAGTTGGTGAAAAAGGGTTGATGCAGTATGAAGAGTAAAGTAGGGCTGTTTGTGTTCTCATTCAGGGAGTGTCTCTCAGGAATGCAACCTGAGCTAACAATACTGTACATCTAGGTTGTGTGAAAATGAAAAAATTATAATTATTGTAGTTAAATTAATATTTGCTTTTTCATCTCCTTTTCTTTGGTATCTCGTCCACATTGTCTAACATCGGTCAGTAGCCCCATTTCCTAGGCATTGTAGACATTTTCTTTTTTACCTTTATTTAACCAGGCAAGTCAGTTAAGAACAAATTCTTATTTTCAATGACGGCCTAGGAACAGTGGGTTAACTGCCTGTTCAGGGGCAGAACGACAGATTTGTACCTTGTCAGTTTGAACTTGCAACCTTCCGGTTACTAATCCAACGCTCTAACCACTATGCTACCCTGCCGCCCCATTGTCCTGTAGCCCTCGCTGCTAAATTTACACTCATTGGGTTCACTCTCATGGGAGGGGGCACAGGCAGTGTACAGCATGATGTTGTCTAATTTCATTATCATTGTTCTATGAGTGCTGCTAGCTCTTGTGTCTGATGTATGAACCTGAGAAGGACTGGCTGTCTACTGAAGTCCAGATGAGTCTTGCTGCTCAAGATGGGAGCAGGGTCCGTGTCCCAAATGCACCCTATTCCCTTCACAGTGCACATAGTGCTGGGCCCTGGTCAGAAATAGTGCACTTCAGTATAGGGAATAGAGTGCCATTTGGGACTCAATCCAGGACTCAGAGGTTCCGCTCACATGGTGAATGCATAATGTCCCACAGTAAGACAACAACACTTGAGCAGAGAGCACCCTAGGAAGATTGTATCAGCCATAACATCAGCCTTGGAGGGAGCCATACTTTCTCAGATCAGTTTCTATCTACAGTACCAACATTTAAACATTTCCCTGCAAGGATGTGTTCTTTAAATCAAATCAAATCAAAGTTTATTTGTCACGTTCGCCGAATACAACAGGTGTAGTAGACCTTACAGTGAAATGCTTACTTACATGCTCTAACCAATGGTGAGAAAAGAAAAAAAAGGTACGTGTGTGTGTGTGTGTGTGTATATATATATAAGGTAAGTAAAAAAATAAAACAACATTAAAAGGACATTTGAAAAAAGAGTAGCAAGGCTATATACACCTGTTAGTCAGGCTTATTGAGGTAGTATGTACATGTAGGTATCATTAAATTGACTAAGACCAAGCCAGTTAAGAAGATGGAGGAATTTAAGAAGAAGGACATGATAACTGCATTTAGAGCTCCCTGTTTCAACCCTTCTCATCTGCCCTCCCCTCATAACCCTGACTCTAAATATTGATCCGCCATTGCCACTGTAATAACCTTTAAGTTAGCCTATCACAACATAGGATGGAAAAATGTAAGGATAAAAGAGTGAGGGAGAACGGGTATTCAGACAAACATCATTTAATGCTCTCTGCTCCCCGCAGGTTATGTCAAGATTTTGAATGCAATAAACATTTTAAATTGGCAAAAAGCTTAAATTATTGTTCATCTAACTGCATTGTCCAATTTACAGTAGCTATTACAGCTATTACAGTTTGAGGAGAGTGCACAGTTTTGAACATGAAAAGTTATTAATAAACAAATTAGCACATATGCGCAGTCTTGACACAACATTTTGAACATAAATGCAATGGTTCATTGGATCAGTCTAAAACGTTGCACATACACTGCCAAAATCTGAAGTGCACCTGGGCTGGAATAATACATTATGGCCTTTCTCTTGCATTTCAAAGATGGTACAAAACAAATACAAAACAATGGTTGTTTTATTCTTTGTATTATCTTTTATCAGATCTAATGTGTTATATTCTCTTACATTCCTTTCGCATTTCCACAAACTTCAAAGTGTTTCCTTTCAAATGGTACCTGAGCTAGGGCCTGAGCTACAGGCAGTTAGATTTTGGTATGTCATTTTAGGTGAAAATTGGAGAGAAAAAAAGGGCCAATCCAGGTTAAACGTCACCGACCGCCACTGGTGGCAACGTAATCTGAAGGTAATATCTTAACAACTGCATTTGGTCATCTTCCTTACCTTCTCAACACATCGCAGCAACGTAATTTCCAAAAGAAGCAAGCTAACTGTCCCGTGTCATTCATTCATCCCATTTTAAAGATTTGTAATATATAGAAGAATATTTTCATCTTTGAAATCTTCAGATAACATGTTCAACATAACTTTGATGAGTTTGGGTGTCATTTAGACATATTGTTCAATTGTTATGACTGAATGAATATTGAAAGTATTTTTGCATTCAAAGATAATGAAGCGAGTATAGCTGGATAGTTGTGTATACAATTCTGTGAGACAAAATGGCAGCCACAATGATTTTTTATTTAGTCTATGAATGTTTTAAGCTCCTAATGGTTTTGTTTGAACAAATTAAGTCTCTAATGATTTCTATTGTTATGTGTACATATGAGACGCCAATTATATGTACTTCAACCCATTATAATGTATGCGATTTGTAAGTTAAGCTAAACGCCAACTACTTAGTGTTCTATTTCACTCAAGCTATTTTTTGATTCTGTTATTAGCTGTCAATGGCCTCTTCTATATTTAATTTGACTGTTAGCCTGTATAAAGGGAGCATTTAATTTAATACAAAAATCTTTCAAAAAAGGGTGTTTTTTAGTGGTTTTGTACACCACCATATTTTAGTGTCATGTCATAAGTAATTACATGAATAGCTGAAAGCTATATCAAATTTTGAAGTATGTTATTGAGGTAAATAGTTTAATGTATTTGTGATAAATAGATGGTTACTGTAGGTAGTCAACAACAAAAAATTAAACATGTTTTTAGGTTTTTCTTCATGGCAAATTTACTGAAAATGAAGTATTCACACCCCTGAATCAATGAAAGCAGACTGAACCAGGTTTTTTTTAGGGTAAAGCCTTTTTTATTTGGAAAACTCCCCAGTCCTTAAAGATTAAAAGCATACCCATAACATGATGCAGCCCCCACTATGCTTAAAAATATGAGAGAGTGATACTCAGTATTGCGTTGTACTGGATTTGCCCCAAACATAATGCTTTGTATTCAGGGGAAATAAAAGTTAAATGCTTTGCCTCATTTTTTATAGTATTACTTTAGTGCCTTGTTGCAAACAGGATGCATGTTTTGGAATATTTTTATTCTATACAGGCTTCCTTCGTTTCACTCTGTCAATTAGGTTAGTATTGTAGGGTAATTAAAATGTTGCTGATCCATCCTCAGTTTTCTCCTATCACAGCCATTAAACTCTGCAACTGTTTTAAAGTCACCATTGGCCTCATGGTGAAATCCCTGAGTGGTTTCCTTCCTCACAGCAACTGAGTTAGGAAGCACACCTGTTTCTTTGTAGTTACTCTGTGTATTGACACACCATCCAAAGTGTAATTAATAACTTCACCATTCTCAAAAGATATTCATGTTCTGATTTTTGTATTTTTACCCATATACCAATAGGTACCATTCTTTGCAAGGCATTTTGAAACCTCCCTGGTCTATGTGGTTGAAACTTAATTTGAAATACACTGCTTGACTGTGGAACCTTACAGATACAGTACATTCGTAAAGTAATCAGACCCCTTCACTTTTAACACATTTTGTTATGTTACAGTTGTAGCTCCCTTCAGTAACCACGAGCACAACCGTTCCTTGATTTTAACTGGCGGCTTTATTCTGTAGTTTTAGTCAGAATTATCACCTTCCGTGAGAACTATAAAGTAAATGAAAAATACAGTTAAGCACACTCTTACAACCTTATCTTACGAGTGACTTATTAGCTTGGTATAACTCTGAAGTGCTTACATACATAACAGTTTATCCGGCGTTATAACAGGTTCAGATTAACACATGAATAAAGGAACAAATACCTCATTGGCTGCTTATTACAGAAGGGAGGAAATCAAACTTCACACTTATTATTCCTGGCATGAATTCACACTTCATCCTAACATACTCTTCAACCTTTATGAACTACTCCCGAAGACATGAAAACTTAGCTAACGCAGCGCAGGATTGCCTTCCCTCCAAAGGTGTCTTGCTACAATAACGATCCCCGTTACAACAGTATTAGCTACGTAGTTCCGCTTGTATTATCATTTCCCCCGCACAGCGGACACATAAACAATTCAAACAAAAGACAACGAGATAACCTGTAAGTCTAACTGTCAGTTACACTCCCACCAATCACCGGTGATTTCTGTGAAAGGGGTCTGCAGGTTTCTTGATCGGCTTCCAGGAGGGTGACTGTCTTATGGATGGGCCTTTCCAGATAGGTGGGTTTGGTGATGCATTTACCTCTCTCATCTAGGGTTGAGTCGCTGATCAGTAACTTGAATCTTCTCACCCGGCCATCCTGTCCCGGGTACACTTCTGTACCCTTTGCCAATTTCCACTGGTTGCGTGGTGCAGTATCATCTTGCAAA
Source organism: Oncorhynchus gorbuscha (assembly GCF_021184085.1). NCBI lineage: Eukaryota > Metazoa > Chordata > Actinopteri > Salmoniformes > Salmonidae > Oncorhynchus > Oncorhynchus gorbuscha. The sequence continues at coordinate 52,695,181 of NC_060176.1, forward strand.
ATGACAATGTCATTAATCCTTGCGTTTCTTCTGTCTTTACTCCATTTCCGTCTGTGTTGGAGGTTTAATTGTTCTGAGGTATGAGCACTCTCCATAACCTGAGGTACTAGCGTCGGAGAAGTGATGGAGCTCATAACTCTGCACCTCCTTGAAACTTGATGGCAAGTAGCTTCGTTGGATCCTTACTTCAGACAAGTTTTGTAGACCTTGGAGCCAGAATCCCCACTGGGAACTTAGGTCATCTGGAAGGGGGTCATCCCAGTCGATTTTGTCACGACACATCCGCTGCAAGATCTGCTTCCCCACCAGGACAAAGGGTGCCACAAACCCAAGCAGATCATATACAGAGGCTACTGTAGACAACACTCCTCTTCTTGTGAGTGGGCGTTCCTTGACAACTACTCTAAACTGGAACTCGTCTGATGCGACACACCACAGTACACCAAGCGCTCTCTCCATGTGTGGTTCACCCAGAGCCATGTCCAGGTCTTTGGCACCCTTGGCACGTTCTTCCTTGGGAATTGTGGCTATAACTTCCTTGCTGTTAGAGATAAACTTGTGCAACCGAAGTTTGCAGATGCTGCAAAGCTCTCTTGCTTCTTTCCCCAGCTGGGCCGCTTCAGCTTCAGACGATACGCTCGTCAACCCATCATCAACATAAAAGTTCCTTTCTATGAACTGGATAGACTTCTCGCTGAAGCTTCCTCGTCCTTCGGCAGCAAGATGTTTGAGACCATAGTTGGCGCAACCAGGAGATGAAGCTGCGCCGAACAAGTGGACCATCATACGATACGCTGAGGGTTGAGACTCTAGATCTCCGTTCTCCCACCAAAGGAACCGTAGATAATCTTGGTCTTCTGCTTTCACATGAAACTGGTGGAACATGCACTCTACGTCACACATGATTGCAACTGGACCCTTACGAAAACGACAAAGGACGCCCAGCAATGTGTTTGTCACCTCTGGACCGGTAAGATGATCATTCAAGGACGTCTCTCGAAACTTAGCTGAGCAGTCAAAGACGACTCGTATCTTCCCAGGCTTTTGTGGGTGATAAACTCCATGGTGCGGGATGTACCATGCTGGATGCTTGTTAATTTCCTCTTTAGAGACCTTCTCAGCATCTCCACAAGCTATAGTCTCTTCCATGAATGCTGTGTAGTCCTTGTAGTACTGCTTGTCTCTCCTTAGCCTCCTTTCCAGGCACTTGAGTCGGTGAACTGCACATGTTTTATTGTTCGGCAGATTGGGTCTTTCTTCCTTAAACGGCAGCGGCATCTCATAATGTCCATTGTCCTTACGTCTCATGTCCTCTTTCATTTTCTTCAGGAACCGGATATCCTCTTGAGATATGAGGTCCTCTTCTGCAGCTCTCTCGTTGAAGTCAGATTCAAGCGTCTTGATAATGTCCAGTGTTGTGATTACCTCTCTTACATGTGTTCTACAAACATGGTGTACTTGATTTGTGAGGTTGGAAGAAGATTGAAGGCTTGGCATCACCTGTCTAACGATAACCCGATGACTCACTCCAATAGGGTCGCCATAGTCGATACATGGATTTCCATAGCCGACTATGCTCCAGCCAAGATCTGTTCTCTGAGCAAAAGGCTGATTTCCCTTACCAGACACAATTTCTCTTGGAAGGAGAGCCTGGGAGCAGTTGTAGCCAATTAAGAGACCGACATCACAGCTCTGTTGAGGAGCAATCTCCTCTGCAATGTGTTCAAGATGAGACCATGCTCTTGCAGTCTCTGGAGTAGGAATATGATCTCTGTTTGCAGGAATAAACTCTCTCGAGTAGGTCGTTGGCAGAGGGATTTTCTTCTCCAAGTAAAACCCTCTAACCTGCAAACCAGACAGCTTCTGGCAGGGCACAGTGGTATTTCTTGAAGCCATTGTAGAGAGTTTCAGTTGGACTGGCTCCTTCCTTGTATTGAGAGCCTTTGTTGTCTCTTCAAGGATAAAAGTGGTGTCACTCTGGGTGTCAAGAAGTGCGTACACAAGAACTTCACGATCTGGCTCACTTGTGGTTGACACCCATACTGAAATGATTGTGGAGGTGTGAGTGTTAATGTCCCTTACGACTCTGTTAGATATGGCCTCACTTGACGCTCTTGTCCCCTTATCTCGTGGGGTCTCTGTCTTCCTATCCCTTAACCTTTCTTTACTACGATCTTCGTGCAGGCAGGATGGATGCCTCCTCTGACACGTGTCACAGGTGTTCCTGTTATCACAATCTTTCGATCGATGCCCAGACCTTAAACAGCCAAAGCACAATTTATTCTCTTGAACAAACTTCTGTCGCTCTGCGGCGGGCTTATCCATGAACTTCCAGCATTTGTGGAGACTGTGACCTGACTTCTCACAGAAGACACAACTAGTAACAGTATCTTTCTCATCAGAGTTAGTTGCTAATACCCTTGCTCCGGGGTTTTGAATCCTTGGCGTCTTAAGTTTCCCATCTTCACTTGGTTTCAAAGCATGAAGGGATGTTACAGGATTGCAAGCAATCTTGGCTTCTCTCGTGAGAAACTTCACAAACTGACTGAAGCTAGGAAAGATCTCCGTTTCTTCTAAGATGTCTGTGACCTTTCTATTCCATCTTGAAGTTAGCCAATCTGGAAGTTTAGCGAGAATCTTTTGGTTTTCATTACAGTCATTAAGCACCTCCAGGCCCTTATTCTGAGACATAGCAGCTTCACAGCTGCGAAGAAAGTCTACAAGGTCTCTAAGTTCAAGACTGTCCTTGGATCCTATCGTAGGCCATGCATTGAGCTTATCTCTGAAAGACTTGGCGATGAAGAATTTGTTTCCGTACCTTTCTTCAAGAATGGTCCAAGCAGCATGGTAGGCTGATTCTGTTCCTAACATAAAGTAACTTTCGATGGCTTTCTTGGCAGGCCCACTGACATATTTTCTTAAGTAATATATCTTCTCAGTTGTTGGTATGTTCTTCCTGTCTATCAGAGTCTGGAAAGAGACCTTCCAGTCAGTGTACGAGAGAGGCTCTCCATTGAATGTTACTGGTTCTGGTATGGGAAGGCGGCTTTCACTGATTGATTCCGCTAGTAACCTGAACATGGTCTTGGTGCCATCTTCTTGCTGTGTGCTTGTCACAACATGTTGTGGTGAGAGACTGTGAAATGAGCCACTTCTGTGCGTGACTTCTTTCACAGATTTGCAGTTAGAGAGTAGTTCTCTCTTCTCGTCCTCTGAGTTTTCATCTTGCTCATACACTTGCATTCGCGCCTTGGCAGCATTTAGTTTCTTGAGCACTTCTAGGCGCTCTAACTCTCTACGCTTGTCTTCTAGTGTCCTTCGTCTGGCAGCATTTTCTACCTCTAACTTGACTCGCAGCCTAGCTTCTTCTAAGCTGCGTTTCACAGCCTCAGCTTCTTGCTCCGCTGTCCTCTTCTTATCTTCATCTTCGAGTCGCTGAAGCTCTTCTAGTTGGCGTTCTTGCTTAACCATTACTTCTAAAGCTGCTTGGTTAGCAGCAACTTCCGCCGCAGCCTCTTGTCTCTTGACAGATGACACGCTTGAGCGTCTGGAGTTGACCTTTGAGTTGCTTTGAGACTGGGAGGAAGCACTTGAGGGCTGATAGTTGAGACTTGACTTATGTGAGAGTTCAGACATGCACAAGGAATTGCTGTCCTTCCAGTGCAACTCTATCTGGTTACTTTGACCTTCTTCCCTGCCTTTTAAATGACACCTTACAGTCTTGATAATAGACATTGTAACTGCTTCACAAGTATCAACTCTGCGTCGTATATCGTTGTCGGGAATGTCGATTTGACGCAAATTTACGTAGACAAGGTTTAGCTCTGTAGAGGTATGGCTAATCTTGTTTAAGAGGTCTTCTAGTAGGTCTTCAGAGCTACAGCCTGTCAGTGACAGTTTTGCTTCCTTTACCAGAGCCTTCCACTTCTCATAGCTGACCCTGAAACGATGTTCAAGCTGTCTCCACCTTTCGTCGCGCAGTTCTCTGCCCTTTTCAGTTAACCTACGGACCCTCTCACCTTTTTGTGGCTCTTGTTGTGCTATCTCATTAGCAGCCTCTGTATCATCATTCACTGGCCGAAGTGACTCCACACCAGTCTGGGCCTCTTCCTGCTGTTCTGTTTGTTCTGATGAAGGCTCAAAGTTTGCGAGGTGTTGCTGCAGCTGCTCAACTTGACCCACCCCATCTCTATCACCTTTAGTGAAACTACCTCTTTCTGACATTCTAAATCAAGTCAAATCAATTCTAGCTAAGGTTTGGATAAGTGAGTAGGTAATTTATACTCTAATTCACTGTAATTTAAAACTCAGTACGTGGTATAAACATGTATAATGCTTGTAACAAAGGCTTGAACAAACACCTTACCAAACAATTACACTATTAACTTACATGTGAATATATAATTAATAGGTGTACGCTGACCCTTAATGTTTGTGACTATATATATATTTTTAGTAAGTATCAAATAATATTTTTCAGTAACACACATACCAGTGATACATTAAGATAGAAAGAGCAAATGCATAATACCAGAGTATTTATGAAATAGACAACTATCTCCAGTCCTTGTAATCTTAAAGTCTCTTATTAGCTGTTCACAAGGCTAGGACCACCTTCAAACACCTTGACTTGTACTTGCGTGTCTGACTTTCCTGTTAGTCTTGACCTTATGTTGCCTCACGATGCTTCCTTATGTGGAGATTTTCTTCTTAGTTTGCAGGTAGGTGCAAAACTCTTATCTGGCAGATGACAGGGTCTACCAGGATTTGGGAATCTTGTAGACGTTTTACAGCTGGATGTGATTCTTCTTTCTCTCTTGCTCGTGAAGAGCATTGAGTTCTCACTGTAGCTCCCTTCAGTAACCACGAGCACAACCGTTCCTTGATTTTAACTGGCGGCTTTATTCTGTAGTTTTAGTCAGAATTATCACCTTCCGTGAGAACTATAAAGTAAATGAAAAATACAGTTAAGCACACTCTTACAACCTTATCTTACGAGTGACTTATTAGCTTGGTATAACTCTGAAGTGCTTACATACATAACAGTTTAACCGGCGTTATAACAGGTTCAGATTAACACATGAATAAAGGAACAAATACCTCATTGGCTGCTTATTACAGAAGGGAGGAAATCAAACTTCACACTTATTATTCCTGGCATGAATTCACACTTCATCCTAACATACTCTTCAACCTTTATGAACTACTCCCGATGACATGAAAACTTAGCTAACGCAGCGCAGGATTGCCTTCCCTCCAAAGGTGTGTTGCTACAATAACGATCCCCGTTACAACAGTATTAGCTACGTAGTTCCGCTTGTATTATCATTTCCCCCGCACAGCGGACACATAAACAATTCAAACAAAAGACAACGAGATAACCTGTAAGTCTAACTGTCAGTTACAACAGTCTTGTTCTAAAATTGATTACATTTATTTTTCCCCTCATCAATCAACACGCAATAACCAATAATGACAAAGCGAAAACAGGTTTTTAGATTTTGTGGGGCAAATGTATGAAAAATACAAAAAGAGAAATACCTTATTTTTAGATAAGTATCAAGGCACAAGGCGAGACCCAGATGCAGACGCAGGAGGCAGATGGGTCGAGTCTTAAAATATTTACAGTGCCTTGCGAAAGTATTCGGCCCCCTTGAACTTTGCGACCTTTTGCCACATTTCAGGCTTCAAACATAAAGATATAAAACTGTATTTTTTGTGAAGAATCAACAACAAGTGGGGCACAATCATGAAGTGGAACGACATTTATTGGATATTTCAAACTTTTTTAACAAATCAAAAACTGAAAAATTGGGCGTGCAAAATTATTCAGCCCCCTTAAGTTAATACTTTGTAGCGCCACCTTTTGCTGCGATTACAGCTGTAAGTCGCTTGGGGTATGTCTCTATCAGTTTTGCACATCGAGAGACTGAAATTTTTCCCATTCCTCCTTGCAAAACAGCTCGAGCTCAGTGAGGTTGGATGGAGAGCATTTGTGAACAGCAGTTTTCAGTTCTTTCCACAGATTCTCGATTGGATTCAGGTCTGGACTTTGACTTGGCCATTCTAACACCTGGATATGTTTATTTTTGAACCATTCCATTGTAGATTTTGCTTTATGTTTTGGATCATTGTCTTGTTGGAAGACAAATCTCCGTCCCAGTCTCAGGTCTTTTGCAGACTCCATCAGGTTTTCTTCCAGAATGGTCCTGTATTTGGCTCCATCCATCTTCCCATCAATTTTAACCATCTTCCCTGTCCCTGCAGAGGAAAAGCAGGCCCAAACCATGATTCTACCACCACCATGTTTGACAGTGGGGATGATTTGTTCAGGGTGATGAGCTGTGTTGCTTTTACGCCAAACATAATGTTTTGCATTGTTGCCAAAAAGTTCAATTTTGGTTTCATCTGACCAGAGCACCTTCTTCCACATGTTTGGTGTGTCTCCCAGGTGGCTTGTGGCAAACTTTAAACGACACTTTTTATGGATATCTTTAAGAAATGGCTTTCTTCTTGCCACTCTTCCATAAAGGCCAGATTTGTGCAATATACGACTGATTGTTGACCTATGGACAGAGTCTCCCACCTCAGCTGTAGATCTCTGCAGTTCATCCAGAGTGATCATGGGCCTCTTGGCTGCATCTCTGATCAGTCTTCTCCTTGTATGAGCTGAAAGTTTAGAGGGACGGCCAGGTCTTGGTAGATTTGCAGTGGTCTGATACTCCTTCCATTTCAATATTATCACTTGCACAGTGCTCCTTGGGATGCTGTGTTTAAAGCTTCCTTGTTCTTCATGATGCTCTCTGCGCTTTTAACGGACCTCTGAGACTATCACAGTACAGGTGCATTTATACGGAGACTTGATTACACACAGGTGGATTGTATTTATCATCATTAGTCATTTAGGTCAACATTGGATCATTCAGAGATCCTCACTGAACTTCTGGAGAGAGTTTGCTGCACTGAAAGTAAAGGGGCTGAATAATTTTGCACGCCCAATTTTTCAGTTTTTGATTTGTTAAAAAAGTTTGAAATATCCAATAAATGTCGTTCCACTTCATGATTCTGTCCCACTTGTTGTTGATTCTTCACAAAAAAATACAGTTTTATATCTTTATGTTTGAAGCCTGAAATGTGGCAAAAGGTCGCAAAGTTCAAGGGGGTCGAATACTTTCGCAAGGCACTGTATTAATCCAATAGGGTAAGGAAAGAGAGTGGTCCTGGACAGGAAAAACCAGTTCAGAGTCCAAAAGGAACCGAAGGCAGAATCAAGGTCAAGGCAGGTAAGATGATCAGGCAGGCAGGAAGGTAGTCCAGAGTCAGGCAGGGGTCAAAACCGGGAAGACAATCAAAAAGAGAATAGCAAAAGGAGAACGAGAAAAACACTCTGGTTGACTTGACTAACATACAAGACGAACTGGCACAAAGTGACAGGAAACACAGGGATAAATACACTGTGAAAATAAGCGATACCTGGAAGGGGTGGAGACAATCACAGCAACAGGTGAAACAGATCAGGGCGTGACACATAAGTATTCAGACCCTTTGCTATGAGACCCGTAATTGAGCTCAGGTGCATCCTGTTTCCATTGATCATCCTTGGGATGTTTCTTGATTGGGGTTAACCTGTGGTAAATTCAATTCATTGAACATGATTTGGAAAGGCACACACCTGTCTATTTAAGGTCACACAGTTAAAGTGCACGTCAGAGCAAAAAACAAGCCATGGGGTCGAAGGAATTGTCCGTAGTGCTCCGACACAGGATTATGTCGAGAAAGAGATCTGAGGAATGGTACCAAAACATTTCTGCAGCATTGAAGGTCCAAGAATGCAGTGGACTACGTCATTCTTAAATGGGGCGGCAGATGAGGCGCAGGTAGCCTAGTGGTTAGAGTGATGGACTAGTAACCGAAAGGTTGCAAGATCGAATCCCCGAGCTGACAAGGTACAAATCTCTTGCTCTGCCTCTGAACAGGGTAGTTAACCCACTGTTCCTAGGCCGTCATTGAAAATAAGAATTTGTTCTTAACTGACTTGCCTAGTTAAATTAAGGTAAAAAAATATCTATATTTCTTTTTTAAAGGAACAAGTTTGGAAGCACCAAGACTATTCCTAGAGCTGGCCGCCTGGCCAAACTGAGCAATCAGGGGAGAAGGGCCTTGGTCAGGGAGGTGACCAAGAACCCGATGGTCACTCTGACAGAGCTCCAGAGTTCCTCTGTGGAGATGGGAAAACCTTCCAGAAAGACCAATCAGGCCATTATGGTAGAGTGACCTGCTGGATGTCACTCCTCAGTAAAAGGCACATAACAGCCCACTTGGAGTTTACCTAAAGGCACCTAAAGAATTCTCAAGGAAACTAAATTGTCTGGTCTGATGAAAACAAGATCGAACTCTTTGGCCTGAATGCCAAGCATCATGTCTGGAGGAAAACTGTCACCATCCCGACGGTGAAGCTTTAGCGTGGCAGCATAATGCTGTGGAGATGTTTTTCAGCAGCAGGTACTGGGAGACAAGTCAGGATTGAGGGAAAGATGAACGGAGCAAAGTACAGGGAGATCATTGATGGAAACCTGCTCCAGAGCGCTCAGACTGGGGCGAAGGTTCACCTTCCAACAGGACAAGACCCTAAGCACACAGCCAAGACAACGCAGGAGTGGCTTTGGGACACATCTCTAAATGTCCTTGAGTGGCCCAGCCAGAGCCCAGCCAGTCTAAAGGTTTTGTGAAATAATGTCTCAGACAAAGATTGGCGCATATCCACTTTTGGTAAAGGTACGGGACCTGATTTACCCCTAACCAATAAAACTATAAACGATTATGGGATTTCCTCAACCCCTGTAATATATATTCAAATAAAACCCATGCCCTGTTGAAAGCAAACAATGAATGTTGAACATGATTTTCTGTATTCACCTACTCAACTGTTTAACTTGCTAGGTATAGACTTATTATGGACATAGCACGCCATCTATGGGGGACTGATGGACAGTGCCAGACCTGTTATCGTTCAAGTTGATCCCAGAAAGAGACTCTAGTCTCAAGAGCTACCTTAAAAAAGGAAGCTTCCCCCAAAGTTTCTCTTCCATTTGAATTTGTCAATCTTAAAATAATAGACATTTAATAAGTGTGAAGCAGAAAGTGAATATCCAACAGAAATTGGTAAAAAAATAAATAAATAGAGTAACATTGTTAGGGTAAACTAAAAGTACAACAATGCCTTCCAATAAGGAGAAATGCATAATGTTTGTTTTGTTTTTTAAACATTACAATAGGGGTAAAAGCAGAACATTTGAGAGTGATCCATTTGTATTAGGAGTAATGATTGGGAAGGTCTTGAGAGTCCTAGTTGAAGGAAACAGATATGGAGACTAGTGAAAGTAGCACAATGAATGGTAATATCAGTAGCATTCAGATAGCACTCGAATAATGCAATGTCTTAGTAACTTGAAGATGTAAATGTTTCAATACAAGGTCACATGACAAACAGAGGGATTGAGAAATGGGACTGACATTAAATTAGAAGCATCTGTTGTTTGGGTTAGAAATAAGATCCCTTTACTCACTGAACTCAAATAGGGTGTAAGGGATACAGTGGGATGATGTGTTATGAGTAAATTAATAAGATGTTTTTGACCATTTCCATTATTATTTCTCAATTCAGTAGTTTGAATATACCAGTGATTTAAGTAAGTAAGGTCATTTCATCGAAAACAATAATCTGGTTCCATTACGTGGAACTGTGTCCAGAATTGAAGTAGATCCAAGTTAATGTTTTTAGTTCTGAACATTGAGCTGATAAGTCAGCACCAACTATTTGAAGGACCTATTAGATTTGTTAAACAACAAGTTTCTTATTTTGACTAGTTGATGTCACAGGGACATATGTCAATGCAACAGGTCAAAATGATAAGATTACAAGAAAGGGGTTCTGGAATTGTTTACCTTAGAAGGTGCCTATTCCGCTTGACGGGACACTATCATCTGATGTGTCTAAAGTCTAATTCTGTATACGCATGGTTTTATCAAATCTTCCTGCCCAAGATGCAGTAAACGCAAATCAAATCCAATTTCACATTTCACACATTCACATTACGAGCACCTGACCAACAATGCAGTATTAAAAAGTAGGGATAATAATAAGAAATAAAAGTAACAAGTAATTAAAGAGCAGCAGTAAAATAACAATAGCGAGACTATATACAGGGGGTACTGGTACTGAGTCAATGTGAGGGGTCACCGGTTAGTTGAGGTAATATGTACATGTAGGTAGAGTTATTAAAGTGACTATGCATAGATGGTAACAACAGAGAATAGCAGCGGTATGAAAGAGGGGTGGGGGGGCAATGCAAATAGTCTGAGTAGCCATTTGATTAGATGTTCAGGAGTCTTAAGGCTTGGGGGTAGAAGTTGTTTAGAAGCCTCTTGGAACTAGACTTAGAGCTCCGGTACCGCTTGCCATGCGGTAAGCAGAGAGAACAGTCTATGACTGAATATCATTCTCATGTAGAGATTGAGGGACAGGGCAGTGTGGAGTGCAATAGAGATTGCATCATCTGTGGATCTGTTGGGGCGGGATGCACATTGGAGTGGGTCTAGGGTTTCTGGGATAATGGTGTAGATGTGAGCCATGACCAGCCTTTCAAAGCACATCATGACTACAGACTTGAGTGCTACAGGTCAGTAGTCATTTAGGCAGGTTACCTTCGTGTTCTTGGACACAAACACTATGGTGGTGTGCTTAAAACATGTTGGTATTACAGACTCAGACAGGGGGAGGTCGAAAATGTCATTGAAGACACTTGCCAGTTGGTAAGCACATGCTCGCAGTCCACGTCCAGGTAATCCATCTGGCCCAGCGGCCTTGTGAATGTTGACCTGCAATGCCATCGGAGGAATCCATATTCCAGTCTGTGCTAGCAAAACAGTCCTGTAGCTTAGCATCTGCTTTCTTTGACCACTTTTTTATTGATCTAGTCACTGGTGCTTCCTGCTTTAATTTTTGCTTGTAAGCAGGAATCAGGAGGATAGAATTATGGTCAGATTTGCCAAATGAAGGGTGAAGTTTGTATGCATCTCTGTGTGTGGAGAAAAGGTGGTCTAGAGTTTTTTCCCTCTGATTGCACATTTAACATGCTGATAGAAATTTGGTAAAACGGATTTAAGTTTCCCTGCATTAAAGTTCCCGGCTACAAGGACTGCCGCCTCTGGGTGAGCATTTTCTTGTTTGCTTATGGCAGAATACAGCTCATTTAATGCTTAGTGCCAGCCTCAGTCTGTGGTGGATTGTGTAAAAAGCTACGAAAAATACAGATGAAAACTCTCTAGGTAGATAGTGTGGTCTACAGCTTGTCATGAGATACTCTACCTCAGGCGAGCAATAGCTCGAGACTGCCTTAGATATCGTTCACCAGCTGTTATTTACAAAAACACATAGTCTGCCATACCTTGTCTTACCAGATGCCGCTGTTCCATCTTGCCAGTACAGCGAGTAACCAGCCAGCTGTATGTTGATAGTGTCATCATTCAGCCACGACTCCGTGAAGTGTAAGATATCTTCTTTGAGCTCATTGGGACGCTAGCATCCCACCTCGACAACATCCGGTGAAATTGCAGAGCGCCAAATTCAAATTACAAAAATAATAACAATAAACATTCATGAAAATACAAGTGTTATACATCGGTTAAAAGATTAACTTCTTGTTAATCCAGCCGCTTTGTCAGATTTCAAAAAGGCTTTACGGCGAAAGCACACCATGCGATTATCTGAGGACAGCGCCCCGCATACTAAAGCATACAAACATTTTCCAACCAAGCAGAGGCGTCACGAAAGTCAGAAATAGCGATAAAATATATCACTTACCTTTGAAGATCTTCCTCTGTTGGCAATCCAAAGGGTCCCAGCTACACAATAAATGGTTGTTTTGTTTGAGAAAGTCCCTCTTTATATCCCAAAAACTCTGTTTGTTGTTTTGTTCATTAATCCACTGGCTCAAAGGCGGTCAAAACATGCATACGAATACATCCTAATAGTACTGGTAAAGTTTGTCGAAACATGTCAAACGATGTTTATAGTTAATCCTCAGGTTGTCAATTATCTAATTAATCAATCATATTTCAACCGGACAATAGCATATTCAATAGAAAGGAAAAAGAACGAAGAGCGCGCACACAGTCACGCGCGCAAACCAGTACTGCATGATTCCATAGACCACTTACCAAAAGGTCTTATTCTTCATCGTTTTTCAGAAAACAAGCCTGAAACCATGTGTAAAGACTGTTGACATCTAGTGGAAGCCATAGGAACTGCAATCTGGGCCCTAAATCCTTATATAGTCAATGGTTCATTAAACCCTTATATAGTTAAATTCCTGGATGGATTTTCCTCGAGTTTTTGCCTGCCATATCAGTTCTGTTATACTCACAGACATTATTTCAACAGTATTCAAAACTTCAGAGTGTTTTCTATCCAATGCTTCCAATTATATGCATTTCCCAGCTTCTGGGCCTGAGTAAAAGGCAGTTTACTTTTGGCACGTCAGTCATCCGAAATTCCAAATACTGCCCCCTAGCCCAAAAAGGATATTATAGTTTTGAAGGTCCCGTTGGTAGTTTGATCTTCCACGTAGGACATCTATTTTATTCTCCAAAGAATGCATGTTTGCAAGCAGAATGGAAGAAAGTGGAGGTTTATTCGATCACACCCCGAATTCTCAGAAGGCAGCCCGCTCTTTGGCCCCTTTTACTCCGCCTCCTATTCACGCAAATCACGGGGATCTGGGCCTGTTCCCGAGAAAGCAGTATATCATTCGCGTCGGGCTCGTCAGACTCATTAAAGAATAATGTTTGAAATGGTTGAAATATCGTTAAATAATGAGTATGAGGTACAGGGAAAGAAACACTCACTTAACCTTTTCGGGCTAGGGGGCAGTATTTTTACGTCCGGATGAAATGAAAAGTGTGCCCAAAGTAAACTGCCTGCTACTCAGGCCCAGAAGCTAGGATATGCATATAATTGGATTAGATTTAGATAGAAAACACTCTAAAGCTTCTAAAACTGTTTGAATAATGTATGTGAGTATAACAGAACAGATATGGCAGGCGAAAACCTGAGAAAAATCCATCCAGGAAAAAATCAATTGAGGTGACTCTCTTTTCAATGGGTTTTCTATGGGGATCTAGATTTCTGTGGCACTTGCTTGCAGTTCTTATCGCTCCCACTGGATGTCAACAGTCTTTAGAAATTGGTTGATTTGAATTTGGCGCTCTACCATTTCACCGGATGTTGTCGAGGGGTTCCGCTAGCGGAACGTCTAGCCGAAACAAGTTAACTTCTTAAGGTATAGGGGACAGGATTTTCACTTTTGAATAAATAGCGTGCCCAATTTCAACTTCCTGTTACTCATGCCAGGAATATAAGATATGCATAGTATCAGTAGACTTGGATAGAAAACACTCTGAAGTTTCTAAAACTGTCTGAATCATGTCTGTGAGTATAACAGAACCTATGTAGCAGGCAAAACCCGAGGACTAACAGAGTTTTTTTTTGGTCTCTGTCTGTTCACCGAGGTCTCATTGGCAAATTATATTTCTTAGGAACCTGTTTTCAGACTGGATGTCACCAGTCTTTGGAATTTGGTTGAGGTTAATCATTTGTGCAATGAAGAAGTAAGCCATCTAGGAACTGGGGAACACTGTTGAGAGTGCGCAAGACGTGAAAAGTAGCGTTGGTTTGTTGTCTTCATGTATTGAATACAGATAGACCCGTCTACAATTTGATCGAATATTAACGTTTAAAAATACCTAAAGTTGTATTACAAAAATAGTTTGAAATATTTTGCCAAAGTTTATAGGCAACTTTTGAAATATTTCGTAGTGACGTTGCGTTTTTTGGAAGCTGTTTTTTTCTGGATCAAACGAGTCAAATAAATGGACATTTGGATATATATGGACGGAATTAATCGAACAAAAGGACCAATTGTGATGTTTATGGGACACTCTAAATTTTATCAGCATATCGATTGCGCAACCAGGGGTGGTAAAACCTTGGATCATTGTTACTCTAACTTCCGCGACGCATATAAGGCCCTGCCCCGCCCCCTTTCAGAAAAGCTGACCACGACTCCATTTTGCTGATCCCTGCCTACAGGCAGAAATTAAAACAAGAGGCTCCCACGCTGAGGTCTGTCCAACGCTGGTCAGACCAAGCTGACTCTACACTCCAAGACACTCCGCTTTGAGGACAATACAGTGCCACTGACACGGCCTGCAACGGAAACATGCGGTCTCTCCTTCACTGCAGCCGAGGTGAGTAAGACATTTAAACGTGTTAACCCTCGCAAGACTGCAGGCCCAGACGGCATCCCCAGCCGCGCCCTCAGAGCATGCGCAGACCAGCTGGCCGGTGTGTTTACGGACATATTCAATCAATCCCTATACCAGTCTGCTGTTCCCACATGCTTCAAGAGGGCCACCATTGTTCCTGTTCCCAAGAAAGCTAAGGTAACTGAGATAAACGACTACCGCCCCGTAGCACTCACTTCCGTCATCATGAAGTGCTTTGAGAGACTAGTCAAGGACCATATCACCTCCACCCTACCTGACACCCTAGACCCACTCCAATGTGCTTACCGCCCAAATAGGTCCACAGACGATGCAATCTCAACCACACTGCACACTGCCCTAACCCACCTGGACAAGAGGAATACCTATGTGAGAATGCTGTTCATCGACTACAGCTCGGCATTCAACACCATAGTACCCTCCAAGCTCGTCATCAAGCTCGAGACCCTGGGTCTCGACCCCGCCCTGTGCAACTGGGTACTGGACTTCCTGACGGGCCGCCCCCAGGTGGTGAGGGTAGGCAACAACATCTCCTCCCCGCTGATCCTCAACACGGGGGCCCCACAAGGGTGCGTTCTGAGCCCTCTCCTGTACTCCCTGTTCACCCACGACTGCGTGGCCACGCACGCCTCCAACTCAATCATCAAGTTTGCGGACGACACAACAGTGGTAGGCTTGATTACCAACAACGACGAGACGGCCTACAGGGAGGAGGTGAGGGCCCTCGGAGTGTGGTGTCAGGAAAATAACCTCACACTCAACGTCAACAAAACTAAGGAGATGATTGTGGACTTCAGGAAACAGCAGAGGGAACACCCCCTATCCACATCGATGGAACAGTAGTGGAGAGGGTAGCTAGTTTTAAGTTCCTCGGCATACACATCACAGACAAACTGAATTGGTCCACTCACACTGACAGCGTCGTGAAGAAGGCGCAGCAGCGCCTATTCAACCTCAGGAGGCTGAAGAAATTTGGCTTGTCACCAAAAGCACTCACAAACTTCTACAGATGCACAATCGAGAGCATCCTGGCGGGCTGTATCACCGCCTGGTACGGCAACTGCTCCGCCCTCAACCGTAAGGCTCTCCAGAGGGTAGTGAGGACTGCACAACGCATCACCGGGGCAAACTACCTGCCCTCCAGGACACCTACACCACCCGTTGTTACAGGAAGGCCATAAAGATCATCAAGGACATCAACCACCCGAACCACTGCCTGTTCACCCCGCTATCATCCAGAAGGAGAGGTCAGTACAGGTGCATCAAAGCTGGGACCGAGAGACTGAAAAACAGCTTCTATCTCAAGGCCATCAGACTGTTAAACAGCCACCACTAACACTGAGTGGCTGCTGCCAACACACTGTCATTGACACTGACCCAACTCCAGCCATTTTAATAATGGGAATTGATGGGAAATGATGTAAATATATCACTAGCCACTTTAAACAATGCTACCTTATATAATGTTACTTACCCTACATTATTCATCTCATATGCATATGTATATACTGTACTCTACATCATCGACTGCATCCTTATGTAACACATGTATCACTAGCCATTTAACTATGCCACTTTGTTTTCTACTTTGTCTACACACTCATCTCATATGTATATACTTTGTTTACTTTGTCTATCATCTCATCTACTGTATGCTGCTCTGTACCATCACTCATTCATATATCCTTATGTACATGTTCCTTATCCCCTTACACTGTGTATAAGACAGTAGTTTTGGAATTGTTAGTTAGATTACTTGTTGGTTATCACTGCATTGTCGGAACTAGAAGCACAAGCATTTCGCTACACTCGCATTAACATCTGCTAACCATGTGTATGTGACAAATAAAATTTGATTTGATTTGACTCGATTTGATTTGATTTGATTTGATTGGAGTGCCAACAAAAGAAGCTCGTCAAAGGTAATGCTTTGGGTCTGCTGGATGGTCGGGATTTCTCCTTAAGGATTAGCCCTATAACTCCCTGACCCTGTAACTCTGTGGTGAGATCGCCAAGATGATAAGGGAGTATAAACCCCCCAAAAATGGTTTCAACTGTGTTTTGTTTTTCTCTTTGACATTTGTCTTAGAAATCTGAATTAATAATATTTTTAGTATAATTTATTTGTAATACAACAAATCATTTGTCTGGATTTACTGAATCAGAAATGCTAAACTAAACTGTTCTGGTCTGTCCTCTCTTGAGGTTATGGTGAAGGTGACCACAGATGGTATCTAGATGCATGGAAGGGATAATTTGACCAAGAAAAGTGTGAGCTTCGCCTCCTCCTCTGAAGTAATGGGAACAATGGTGTTCACTTTCACCACTCCTACCTCAAATCTGAGTCCGAGCCAACCTGTACACAGCATCCAGTCGAAGCTATCAACTGCCTTTTCTCTCACGTATTTTATCTCAGGACTGTGACATGAGTCCACGTGGAGTGAGCAGGGAGAGAGGTCCCATCCAAACTTCTCCCATGCTGCTGGTGTACTGGTTTAAAAAATGAACATGACATAATGGACTGTATAGGATGGTGGTGCCGGCTCAGGTGAGAGATTGGTCTGCTTGGGAAAATCGGATTATTCCCCAGATATTGGAATCGGGACATTATCAAGGGCCATCCACTTTGAACATATGTGCCATTGAGAGGACGAACTGTAAAGCTATCTGAAGAAGAAACTGAAGAAACGCCAGAAGAATGAATGCCGTAAATGAGGGGGTGGTCAACCATGCCCATATTTGATTTAGGCTTGTCCAAGAGGTCTGCACACTGCAGAATTTATAGTAATTGAGATTAAGAATGCATTGAGATACCAATCTGTCATTACTACAAATGCGGGCCATGATGAGAAAAGTTCATGCTAGAAATATAAGATGAATATACTGTATGTCAATGTAAATGTACATTCTTCCAGTGTCTGTGTGTGCTAAGTTGAGAGTCTTTGAGTGATTTGAGTGATAGAACCAATGTGAAGCACTAAGGACTGTCATTCTAAATTTAGGTTGGATAATTTATCAATAGTTCTAACTATGATTTGGAAAGGCGAGGCTTCTAGAGACAGAGCGATGCCACTAATATGCGAGGAGAGCTGCTAGATTGTAGCTTGGGTTAACCCAAACTCATTCTTATCAAGGTTGGTGTGAAACTGGTATAATGTGTTCTCTCTCTTCCCCGTGAAAGTCAATATGGTTTCTAGGTGGTGTGGAACATGTGAGGGATCATTGTTCTAAGTGAGTGACTGTTGGAAACAGACACATTTTTTGTAACAGACTAATTGACTTGAGCAAGTTTGAGCAAGTGGAGCAATTAATGTGTTATTGGTTACATGGAATGATTTATGTGCAAATGTATTTGTGGCCGGAGACAAAGTACAAAGGGGGCCTGATTCTGAGACAGAATGTTTCTATAAGGGTGAGGTAAGTCCCGAGCCAAAGGGACCAACACAGGCCCGGAGTAGTGGCACAGAAGATGGTAATCGTAGAAAGAGTCATGAGCCAAAGGGACCATTGCAGGCCTGGAGTGGCCCAGAAGTTAGGGTGGTGAACTTTACTATGAATCTTATGGATCAAATGCTTGCACTATTGGGTTTGTGGTGACAGCTATGAGAACCGTTCCAAACAATAAGAAAGATTTGAAGGCTCTGTTTAAAAGACTACAATCCTCCTGGAATGAGGAGATAAGAGGTCTCTGGCTGACATCACTCAAACACAGGCACTTGTCTCCAGGTTCTTTGGTGTGTTTTTCCCTGGGTATGGAGTTGAATGTGTCCTAGACCAAACTCTAGACACGTAGAGAAAAATGGCAATGCTACTCAAAATGCCCTGGAATAATTGAATGAGGAACTAAAATAATTGCATATTTTGGCTCTGCAAAACAGACTATTTTGTCAGATCAAGGGGACACTTGTGCAATCATTGGCGATGAACGTTATACTTTTGTCCCAGATCACTCTTCTAATATGACTGATCTCACCAAATACATTGCCACTGTTGCTAAAAATAATTCCCCACAACCAAGGTGGGTACTTGCAACTTGGTTGGAATCCCTGTTTAGAAGTTGGGGATCCCAAATAGCCAAATGGGCTGCAGCGTGTGTTTTTTGCTTAGTTTCCCTAATTGTGTTATTAACATGTGTATGTGTGTGATTTTAAAATAAATTCACTCCCGCTAATATAGGTAAAGCCTTTATTATGATGATACATTTACTATACTAATTAGACTGTATAACCCAGAATGAAGGGTTTGAATGTGTTTGGATCTCATAAAAAAAATGTAACGATTATTATCACAGAAGTAATAAAAGTAGGGAATGTGGAGGAAAAATGTAGTCTGGAGACAGCCTTGAATTGTACATATTGTCTCATACAGTCATTGGTTCCTGTAGGTGCTGGGTAGAGATATGAGGGAGAGACGGTCATGACACCCTCCTCAGACCTTTTGGCAGAGCGCCCAGAATATGTTCTATAAATTAAGATAGGAGATGGGGCCAGACACATATAGGAACCAACCCTATGAACCAGGCCTATGAACCAGGCCTATGAACCAGGCCTATGAACCAGGCCTATGAACCAGGCCTATGAGCCAGGCCTATGTAGCTTGTCTGTGTAAGAGGTGTACAAGAGAACTAACGGGACTGTCCTGGCAGAGCTCACATCAGACCGGTGCTTTATGCATCTAAGTTTGACTGTGACCTTTCCAGCTTGCTGTCAATGAAGAGTGATTCATTTAAGATTGACTTCAGGTTTTGCTGGTGAAAATGTCCACAACAGTGCTTTAACAAAGTATTGAGTAAAGGCTCTGAATACATATGTAAATGTTATTTTTCAGTTATAAAACATTTTTTTTAAACTGTTTTTGCAACTAAATGTGGATAAAGTCAAGGGGGTCTGAAATCTTTCTGAATGCACTGAAGCCTCGTCATTGTTATATTAGTGTGTTACTTTTATTTACTTTAGGTTATTTATTTAGTCAATATTTTCTTAATTCTTATTTTCTTTCAACTGCATTGTTGGTTAAGGGCTTTTAAGTAAGCATTTCACGGTTGTGACCAACACCTGTTGTATTCAGTGCATGTGACAAATACAATATTGACTCAAGACATTTCAACTTTTCATTTTTTTTAAATTTGTACAAAAAATAAAAAAATTATATAAAAACAACATCATTCCACTTTGACATTTTGGGGTATTGTGTGTAGGCCAGTGGCAAAAAAATCTAAATTTGATCAATTTTACATTCAAACTGTAACAACAAAAGGTGGAAAAAGTCAAGGGGTGTGAATACCTTCTAAAGGCACTGTATATTTCTAAAAGACACATCTGGATTCAGAATTTCTCAGGATATTGTGCATATCCACAAAACTCTAAATATGCATTGGAAATATGCACTGTACTCTCTAGAATGTATAGAAACATGTAATCTAAAGATATCCCATAATATGGACCCTGTTTCCAGTTTCCCCCAGCAGTGGGGGCACAACAAAAAAATAAACCAAGCTAAGCATCAGACAGTTCTTCTCCCTAAATTCATTTTCCCCTCCATGTTTCACTCACTCAATTGCTTTCTGACCGCTCCCTCTACACACAGGTGCTGAGTGCGCACACACACTCCCATTAGACCTACAGAAATAAATGGCTATAAAAACAGACAGTAGTTACATTCCTTGCCAAATTACTTCAGTTTTATCACAAATTCAAAATGGACTGGTTGACTGAAGTAGGGAAATATGTGTTCGAGCTGCAGTTTTGGAATAATTGTGCCGCGTCTATTTTCCTGCTCAGGATACTTTGCAAACTGCTAAGTGCCATTTAGAATGTGTTAGCCTAGGCTATAACCCTCCTAAACATAGACAGGTTCCACACTGAAAATATGCAATAAACGTTTGATACAGACTAAGCCTACTCCCCAAACTGATGTTCACCAAACGAATTCATTACCATGCAGTGTTCAATGTGGAATTGTTCATCCATTTAGAAAATTACAAAGAACATCTGTATTCAATTAACTAGGAAAGTCAGTCAAGGACAAATTCTTATTTTCAATTTAAAACAATAGCTCTTGATGACTTCGCAACTGCTATAAAGGTGTAAATAGTACTATTGATGGATAAAGTATGGTTACATTTCATTTGCTCTGTTAAACCTAC
The DNA here is from genome assembly GCF_021184085.1 of Oncorhynchus gorbuscha. Taxonomy (NCBI): domain Eukaryota; kingdom Metazoa; phylum Chordata; class Actinopteri; order Salmoniformes; family Salmonidae; genus Oncorhynchus; species Oncorhynchus gorbuscha. Next base: position 52,715,669 of record NC_060176.1, read on the forward strand.
ACTTTGGAATGACTTCGATAGCAACAGGGAATCTATTTAGTTATTAAGAGATCTCTCAGTAATCATTCTCACGATAGTACATTGGTATTTGTCAGTGACAAAAATCAGAGCCAAGTAGGGCTGGGCTTCATTAAAACCCTGGATGGGAGACCAACTGGAAAGCTGTAGATAGAGTAACTCTCCAGTAGGAGGTGCTGCCCAGCCTATAGTTTTTTTCTGGTTGTAGATATAACATTGAAGATCTGACATTGTTTCAAGGTTTGCCTATGTTGGAAAATGGTTACCATGATGACATAATCCTGTGGTTGAAATTTCACCCTCAAAACAACACTTGATGACTTTTTCAAATCCAAAGTATTTTCCATATAGATTTCATGTCACAATATGTTGACAAATTACGTTGAAACAATGTTGATTCAACATGTTTGTTTGTTCCAGTAGGAGGCTACACCACTGCTGTAATCCATACTGCCAAGTGTTCATTCAAATTGGATCATCTTTGGATGCCGACAGCAGTTGCACCATTGGAAGACAGCTTGAACTGTAGCCTACAAAAGGCTATTCCTCTTCTTTTCCCACAATCCATCAAATGCAGTTGGTGCGTCATCATAGTGGTCTCTGACTTGTGGTCAGACTCACACGGGCGGATTAAACTTAACACTTTCAACTTTTTTCAATGCTGATTTGAATGTCACTGAGAAAACAGAAAGGTGTCAAATAGTCCATGGCTCACTCCGTCAGAAACAGGGAAGGTGACAAATATGTCTAAATGAGGCAACATTCAGCTTCTGTTCTCTGTCTGTTTTGTTCTTTGAATTTAGAAGCGTCTTACTTTCTCAAAATATTTTGTTCATATTCCCAAGCTATCTGCATTTTCTTTCTCAAAGAAATCTATACAGAATATACCTGTCACAGAAAATGATTAAGAATAAATAAATCTACATGAAATTAAAGGAATTTACACTAAGGGAACCAAAACCTTGATCGAAGTAAACTTTTTGAAAATCAAGACTTTAAAAACAACAACAATAAACAATAACATGAATATAAAACATAGCCTTGATATAAACAACCTTTTTTTTTAGATCAAAATAAATACAACCACAATGATTTAAACGGCACCTCAGTACCTCCAGGCTCTGATCAGGCCCTACACCCAAACAAGGGCACTGCGTTCATCCACCTCTGGCCTGCTCGCCTCCCTACCACTGAGGAAGTACAGCTCCCGCTCAGCCCAGTCAAAACTGTTCGCTGCTCTGGCCCCCCAATGGTGGAACAAACTCCCTCACGACGCCAGGACAGCGGAGTCAATCACCACCTTCCGGAGACACCTGAAACCCCACCTCTTTAAGGAATACCTAGGATAGGATAAGTAATCCCTCTCCCCCCCCCTTTAAGATTTAGATGCACTATTGTAAAGTGACTGTTCCACTGGATGTCATAAGGTGAATGCACCAATTTGTAAGTCGCTCTGGATAAGAGCATCTGCTAAATGACTTAAATGTAAATGTAAATGTAATGATTTAGATCAGGGTCAGTATAGGTCAAACTTACCCAAAAAATCAGAAAGGGAGGCTTCCCCTCCTGAGTCTTTACCTTGCTCAGCTTTGTAATTAGTGTAGTAAGATATAGTATAAAAGAAATGTTTTTTTAAAGATCTGACTCCTGTCATTTTAGACAATCAATCTTAACTGATGCAATCAATATTCACTCTCTATCTTAACATCCAATGTCACCTTTATGAAATGTTAACTGACTGGATAACACTGTGGGAATTCGTTGTGGCTCTACATGTACGTCCTACAGTAGAATCATGACCTAAACACATGACACTTGTGTCTTGACCTACTGAAACACAGGACACTTGTGTCTTGACCTAGTGAAACACAGGACACTTGTGTCTTGACCTACTGAAACACAGGACACTTGTGTCTTGACCTACTGAAACACAGGACACTTGTGTCTTGACCTACTGAAACACAGGACACTTGTGTCTTGACCTACTGAAACACAGGACACTTGTGTCTTTGTTTTGGCTCCTGCAGTGTAACTGAAACCCATCCTGCTAGTTGGGGTTTGTTTCCCTACAGGAAATTGCACTCTGTCAGTTTGTTTAGCATTGTCTGGGACACTGGTGAATTTATTTGATGCTAAGAATTCTGTGGAAATCCAAGAGGCATCTCCTAATGCTGCTGTGTAATGTAAACAACCACACATCTCTTCCTTCTGGCTCAGAAGCACTGCGGATTAACACTGAATTGCTTCCGACTGACCTGACCACGTTAGAAGTTACACTTCCCCCCCTCATAGCTCTGCAATAGTATCAGCTGAGTGGAAAACATTTTCACTCTTCAGTATCTGATGCAGTATCAGTCAAATTCAAAGAATTCTGATTCTTTCCCACAACTTCAATGTCAAAGATAATAAAACAAAAACACATTAGTAAATACTACAGTAATGTTGTCATGTTTTGTCATATATTGTCTTGTCATTATGCTTTCCCTTCTGTTCGTTTCCCCCTGCTGGTCTTATTAGGTTCGTTCCCTTTTTCTATCCCTCTCTCTCCCCCTCCCTCTCTCTCCTCTCTCTGTCGTTCCGTTCCTGCTCCCAGCTGTTCCTCATTCTCCTAACTCATTCATTTAGTCTTCCCACACCTGTTCCCTATTCTTTTCCCTGATTAGAGTCCCTATTTCTCTCCTTGTTTTCCGTTCCTGCCCTGTCGGATCCTTGTCTATTGTTCACCGTGCTGTGTTTGTGTATCGCCCTGTCGTGTCGTGTTTCCCTCAGATGCTGCGCTGTGAGCAGGTGTCTGAGTCTGCTGAGTTCAAGTGCCTTCCCGAGGCAACCTGCAGTTCAAGATCGAGTCTCCAGTCGGTTCTCGTCTTTACGAGTGGAAATTGTGTTTTTTTGATTGTATTTTTACTTTACTGGATTAAAGACTCTGTTTTCGCCAAGTCGCTTTTGGGTCCTCATTCACCTGCATGACAGAAGGATCCGACCAAGAATGGACCCAGCGACTATGGATTCTCTCTACTCTACTCTCGAGTTCCAGGGAGCGATGCTCGGCAGACACGAGCAGGAATTGTCTGCTGCTCGACATGCCGTTGAGACCCTGGCCGCTCAGGTCTCCGACCTCTCAAGACAGTATCAGAGTCTTCGTCTCGTGTCACCAGCTACTTCCGGTTCTTCCGAGCCTCCGGAACCTAGGGTTAATAACCCACCTTGTTATTCTGGGCAGCCCACTGAGTGCCGCTCCTTTCTCACCCAGTGTGATATCGTGTTCTCTCTCCAACCCAACACATACTCAAGAGAGAGAGCTCGGATTGCCTACGTCATATCACTCCTTACTGGTCGGGCTCGGCAGTGGGGCACAGCTATCTGGGAGGCAAGCGCTGAGTGTACTAACAATTATCTGAACTTTAAAGAGGAGATGATAAGGGTTTTTGATCGCTCAGTTTTTGGGAAAGAAGCTTCCTGGTCCCTGTCTTCCCTATGTCAAGGTAATCGATCCATAACGGATTACTCTATAGAGTTTCGCACTCTTGCTGCCTCCAGTAACTGGAACGAGCAGGCGTTGCTCGCTCGTTTTCTGGAGGGACTCCACGCTAAGGTTAAGGATGAGATTCTCTCTCGGGAGGTTCCATCCAGCGTGGATTCTTTGATTGAACTCGCTATTCGCATTGAACGACGGGTAGATCTTCGTCACCGAGCTCATAGAAGAGAGCTCGCGTTAACTGTGTCTCCCCTCTCTCCGACACTACCGTCTTTCCCCACTGACTCAGGTGTTGAGCCCATGCAGCTGGGGGGTATTCGCATCTCGACTAAGGAGAGGGAACGGAGAATCACCAACCGCCTCTGTCTCTATTGCGGTTCCGCTGGTCATTTTGTCATTTCATGTCCAGTTAAAGGCCAGAGCTCATCAGTAAGCGGAGGGCGACTGATAAGCGCTACTAGAGGGTCCTCTCCGTCAAGTACATGTAGTACTTTACCGGTCCATCTACGCTGGACCGGATCGGCAGCTTCCTGCAGTGCATTAATAGACTCTGGGGCAGAGGGCTGTTTTATGGACGAAGCCTGGGCGCGGGAACATGACATTCCTCTCAGACAGTTAGGGGAGCCCACGGTCATGTTTGCCTTGGATGGTAGTCCTCTCCCCAGTATATTATATGAAACACTACCTTTAACCCTCACTGTATCTGGTAACCATAGTGAGACCATTTCTTTTTTGATTTTTTGTTCACCTTTTACACCTATTGTTTTGGGTCATCCCTGGCTAGTGTGTCATAATCCTTCTTTTGATTGGTCTAGTAATTCTATCCTTTCCTGGAACGTTTCTTGTCATGTGAAGTGTTTAATGTCTGCTATTTCTCCTGTTTGTTCTGTCCCCTCTTCTCAGGAGGAACCTGGTGATTTGACAGGAGTGCCGGAGGAATATCATGGTCTGCGCACGGTCTTCAGTCGGTCCAGAACCAACTCCCTTCCTCCTCACCGGTCGTATGATTGTTGTTCTGATCTCTTTAAGAAGCGTTTTGCATCCGCTCCTATCCTTGTTGCACCTGACGTCACTAAACAGTTTATTGTTGAGGTTGACGCGTCGGGGGTGGGCGTGGGAGCCATTCTGTCCCAGCGCTCCGATACTGACGATGGGGTCCACCCTTGTGCGTATTTTTCTCATCGCCTGTCACCGTCGGAACGTAACTATGAAGTGGCTTCTACCGATCCCGAGGGGATCCTTCCTGTTGGGCGTGTTGTCGGGTTGACTGTCTGGGGAATTGAGAGACAGGTTAAGCAAGCACTCACGCACACTGCGTCGCCGCGCGCTTGCCCTAGTAACCTTCTTTTCGTTCCTGTTTCTACTCGTCTGGCTGTTCTTCAGTGGGCTCACTCTGTCAAGTTAGCTGTCCATCCCGGCGTTCGGGGTACGCTTGCTTCTATTCGCCAGCGGTTTTGGTGGCCTACTCAGGAGCGTGACACGCGCCGTTTCGTGGCTGCGTGTTCAGACTGCGCGCAGAAGAAGTCTGGTAATTTTTTTTCTGCTTCTGCTCCTGGTCTTGCTGGGTCTCAGTCTGTTCCCTGCCATCGCATCTCTCCTGTTCTTGTTCCTGCCCTTGCTGTGTCTCAGTCTGTCCCTAGTTGTTACTCTCCTGGCCTGTTTGGTTCTGTTTGCTCTTTAGCTTTCAGTTCTCTACCCGTGTCTCATTTTTTTTTTTAGAGTAGTACCCTAGTTTCCCTTTTTATCGTTTTTTTCGTTACGGTCCTGAGGAGAGGAGTTGGGTTCTTTCTCGGGACGTGCTGGACCGTTTGATCTATGATTTCCTCCGTTGCCGCCAGTGTTCCTCCTCGAGAGCGCCAGGAGGCGCTCGGTGAGTGGGGGGGTACTGTCATGTTTTGTCATATATTGTCTTGTCATTATGCTTTCCCTTCTGTTCGTTTCCCCTGCTGGTCTTATTAGGTTCGTTCCCTTTTTCTATCCCTCTCTCTCCCCCCTCCCTCTCTCTCCTCTCTGTCGTTCCGTTCCTGCTCCCAGCTGTTCCTCATTCTCCTAACTCATTCATTTAGTCTTCCCACACCTGTTCCCTATTCTTTTCCCTGATTAGAGTCCCTATTTCTCTCCTTGTTTTCCGTTCCTGCCCTGTCGGATCCTTGTCTATTGTTCACCGTGCTGTGTTTGTGTATCGCCCTGTCGTGTCGTGTTTCCCTCAGATGCTGCGCTGTGAGCAGGTGTCTGAGTCTGCTGAGTTCAAGTGCCTTCCCGAGGCAACCTGCAGTTCAAGATCGAGTCTCCAGTCGGTTCTCGTCTTTACGAGTGGAAATTGTGTTTTTTTGATTGTATTTTTACTTTACTGGATTAAAGACTCTGTTTTCGCCAAGTCGCTTTTGGGTCCTCATTCACCTGCATGACAAATGTCCCCAAAAACACAACAGTAAATACTACAGTGTATACGACAGTCAGCAAAAACACTACAGTAAAAACTATAATATACAACAGTCAGCAAAAACACTACAGTAAATACTATAATATACTACAGTCAGCAAAAACACTACAGTAAATACTACAGTCCTACAGTACTGTAAATACTACAATCCTCAAAAACACTACAGTAATTACTATAGTATATACACTACTTGATTTTTACCTCAGTATTTATACTATAGTAAACTGTAAATACTACAGTTTTTGACTGTATACTACAATTAATACTACAGAAAAGTCTGCTAATAAAAAAACAAAGGGAATACAATAGTATTCCTACAAGGTATAGACTATAGTATTTTGTCATGTGGGAAGAGAGTTCTCTGATTGGCCACTCTTGTCCTGTCTAGTGTGTCCCAAATGGCACCCTATTCTCTACATAGTGCGCTACCTTTGACCAGAGCCCTATGAAACAGGGGGTGAGCTGGCTCATGTCACCTTCACCTCCCGTCTCCTCCTGCTACATTCATATCTGTCATCCTGTGAAGAAGAAGGCAAAAGGCCACTGGAGTTCACCTGACCAAACTACCCAATCACAAGGAAGCCTAGATGAAACAAAGTAGAAAGTGTCATGAAGTAGAAAGGGTAGTGGTAATCAACCTACCCACATCAACCAAACACATCACCACAGCTATGTCTACCCACACCAACCAAACACATCACCACAGCTATGTCTACCCACACCAACCAAACACATCACCACAGCTATGTCTACCCACACCAACCAAACACATCACCACAGCTATGTCTACCCACACCAACCAAACACATAACAGCTATGTCTACCCACACCAACCAAACACATCACCACAGCTATGTCTACCCACACCAACCAAACACATAACAGCTATGTCTACCCACACCAACCAAACACATCACCACAGCTATGTCTACCCACATCAACCAAACACATTACCACAGCTATGTCTACCCACACCAACCAAACACATCACCACAGCTATGTCTACCCACACCAACCAAACACATCACCACAGCTATGTCTACTCACCTACTCACACTATGTCTACCAAACAAACATCACCACAGCTATGTCTACCCACACCAACCAAACACATCACCACAGCTATGTCTACCCACACCAACCAAACACATAACAGCTCTACCCACACCAACCAAACACATCACCACAGCTATGTCTACCCACACCAACCAAACACATCACCACAGCTATGTCTACCCACACCAACCAAACACATCACCACAGCTATGTCTACCCACACCAACCAAACACATCACCACAGCTATGTCTTACCACACCAACCAAACACATCACCACAGCTATGTCTACCCACACCAACCAAACACATCACCACAGCTATGTCTACCCACCAACCAAACACATCACCACAGCTATGTCTACCCACACCAACCAAACACATCACCACAGCTATGTCTACCCACACCAACCAAACACATCACCACAGCTATGTCTACCCACACCAACCAAACACATCACCACAGCTATGTCTACCCACACCAGCCAAACACATCACCACAGCTATGTCTACCCACACCAACCAAACACATCACCACAGCTATGTCTACCCACACCAACCAAACACATCACCACAGCTATGTCTACCCACACCAACCAAACACATCACCACAGCTATGTCTACCCACACCAACCAAACACATCACCACAGCTATGTCTACCCACACCAACCAAACACATCACCACAGCTATGTCTACCCACACCAACCAAACACATCACCACAGCTATGTCTACCCACACCAACCAAACACATCACCACAGCTATGTCTACCCACACCAACCAAACACATCACCACAGCTATGTCTACCCACACCAACCAAACACATCACCACAGCTATGTCTACCCACACCAACCAAACACATCACCACAGCTATGTCTACCCACACCAGCCAAACACATAACAGCTATGTCTACCCACACCAACCAAACACATCACCACAGCTATGTCTACCCACACCAACCAAACACATCACCACAGCTATGTCTACCCACACCAGCCAAACACATCACCACAGCTATGTCTACCCACACCAACCAAACACATCACCACAGCTATGTCTACCCACACCAAACCAAACACATCACCACAGCTATGTCTACCCACACCAACCAAACACATCACCACAGCTATGTCTACCCACACCAACCAAACACATCACCACAGCTATGTCTACCCACACCAGCCAAACACATCACCACAGCTATGTCTACCCACACCAACCAAACACATCACCACAGCTATGTCTACCCACACCAACCAAACACATCACCACAGCTATGTCTACCCACACCAACCAAACACATCACCACAGCTATGTCTACCCACACCAACCAAACACATCACCACAGCTATGTCTACCCACACCAACCAAACACATCACCACAGCTATGTCTACCCACACCAACCAAACACATCACCACAGCTATGTCTACCCACACCAACCAAACACATCACCACAGCTATGTCTACCCACACCAACCAAACACATCACCACAGCTATGTCTACCCACACCAACCAAACACATCACCACAGCTATGTCTACCCACACCAACCAAACACATCACCACAGCTATGTCTACCCACACCAGCCAAACACATAACAGCTATGTCTACCCACACCAACCAAACACATCACCACAGCTATGTCTACCCACACCAACCAAACACATCACCACAGCTATGTCTACCCACACCAACCAAACACATCACCACAGCTATGTCTACCCACACCAACCAAACACATCACCACAGCTATGTCTACCCACACCAACCAAACACATCACCACAGCTATGTCTACCCACACCAGCCAAACACATAACAGCTATGTCTACCCACACCAACCAAACACATCACCACAGCTATGTCTACCCACACCAACCAAACACATAACAGCTATGTCTACCCACACCAACCAAACACATCACCACAGCTATGTCTACCCACACCAACCAAACACATCACCACAGCTATGTCTACCCACACCAGCCAAACACATCACCACAGCTATGTCTACCCACACCAACCAAACACATCACCACAGCTATGTCTACCCACACCAACCAAACACATCACCACAGCTATGTCTACCCACACCAGCCAAACACATCACCACAGCTATGTCTACCCACACCAACCAAACACATCACCACAGCTATGTCTACCCACACCAACCAAACACATCACCACAGCTATGTCTACCCACACCAAACAAACACATCACCACAGCTATGTCTACCCACACCAACCAAACACATAACAGCTATGTCTACCCACACCAGCCAAACACATAACAGCTATGTCTACCCACACCAACCAAACACATCACCACAGCTATGTCTACCCACACCAACCAAACACATCACCACAGCTATGTCTACCCACACCAGCCAAACACATAACAGCTATGTCTACCCACACCAACCAAACACATCACCACAGCTATGTCTACCCACACCAACCAAACACATCACCACAGCTATGTCTACCCACACCAGCCAAAGACATAACAGCTATGTCTACCCACACCAACCAAACACATCACCACAGCTATGTCTACCCACAACAGCCAAACACATAACAGCTATGTCTACCCACACCAACCAAACACATAACAGCTATGTCTACCCATACCAACCAAACACATCACCACAGCTATGTCTACCCACACCAGCCAAACACATAACAGCTATGTCTACCCACACCAACCAAACACATAACAGCTATGTCTACCCACACCAACCAAACACATCACCACAGCTATGTCTACCCACACCAGCCAAACACATAACAGCTATGTCTACCCACACCAGCCAAACACATCACCACAGCTATGTCTACCCACACCAACCAAACACATAACAGCTATGTCTACCCACACCAACCAAACACATCACCACAGCTTTGTCTACCCACACCAGCCAAACACATAACAGCTATGTCTACCCACACCAACCAAACACATAACAGCTATGTCTACCCACACCAACCATACACATCACCACAGCTATGTCTACCCACACCAACCAAACACATCACCACAGCTATGTCTACCCACACCAACCATACACATAACAGCTATGTCTTACCACACCAACCAAACACATCACCACAGCTATGTCTACCCACACCAGCCAAACACATCACCACAGCTATGTCTACCCACACCAACCAAACACATCACCACAGCTATGTCTACCCACACCAACCAAACACATCACCACAGCTATGTCTACCCACACCAGCCAAACACATCACCACAGCTATGTCTACCCACACCAGCCAAACACATCACCACAGCTATGTCTACCCACACCAACCAAACACACCACCACAGCTATGTCAACCCACACCAACCAAACACATCACCACAGCTATGTCTACCCACACCAACCAAACACATCACCACAGCTATGTCTACCCACACCAGCCAAACACATCACTACAGCTATGTCTACCCACACCAACCAAACACATCACCACAGCTATGTCTACCCACACCAACCAAACACATAACAGCTATGTCTACCCACACCAGCCAAACACATAACAGCTATGTCTACCCACACCAACCAAACACATCACCACAGCTATGTCTACCCACACCAACCAAACACATAACAGCTATGTCTACCCACACCAACCAAACACATCACCACAGCTATGTCTACCCACACCAACCAAGCACATCACCACAGCTATGTCTACCCACACCAACCAAACACATCACCACAGCTATGTCTACCCACACCAGCCAAACACATAACAGCTATGTCTACCCACACCAACCAAACACATCACCACAGCTATGTCTACCCACACCAACCAAACACATCACCACAGCTATGTCTACCCACACCAGCCAAACACATAACAGCTATGTCTACCCACACCAACCAAACACATCACCACAGCTATGTCTACCCACACCAACCAAACACATAACAGCTATGTCTACCCACACCAACCAAACACATCACCACAGCTATGTCTACCCACACCAACCATACACATAACAGCTATGTCTTACCACACCAACCAAACACATCACCACAGCTATGTCTACCCACACCAGCCAAACACATCACCACAGCTATGTCTACCCACACCAACCAAACACATCACCACAGCTATGTCTACCCACACCAACCAAACACATCACCACAGCTATGTCTACCCACACCACCCAAACACATCACCACAGCTATGTCTACCCACACCAGCCAAACACATCACCACAGCTATGTCTACCCACACCAACCAAACACACCACCACAGCTATGTCTACCCACACCAACCAAACACATCACCACAGCTATGTCTACCCACACCAACCAAACACATCACCACAGCTATGTCTACCCACACCAGCCAAACACATCACTACAGCTATGTCTACCCACACCAACCAAACACATCACCACAGCTATGTCTACCCACACAACCAAACACATAACAGCTATGTCTACCCACACCAGCCAAACACATAACAGCTATGTCTACCCACACCAACCAAACACATCACCACAGCTATGTCTACCCACACCAACCAAACACATAACAGCTATGTCTACCCACACCAACCAAACACATCACCACAGCTATGTCTACCCACACCAACCAAGCACATCACCACAGCTATGTCTACCCACACCAACCAAACACATCACCACAGCTATGTCTACCCACACCAGCCAAACACATAACAGCTATGTCTACCCACACCAACCAAACACATCACCACAGCTATGTCTACCCACACCAACCAAACACATCACCACAGCTATGTCTACCCACACCAGCCAAACACATAACAGCTATGTCTACCCACACCAACCAAACACATCACCACAGCTATGTCTACCCACACCAACCAAACACATAACAGCTATGTCTACCCACACCAACCAAACACATCACCACAGCTATGTCTACCCACACCAACCAAACACATCACCACAGCTATGTCTACCCACACCAGCCAAACACATCACCACAGCTATGTCTACCCACACCAACCAAACACATCACCACAGCTATGTCTACCCACACCAACCAAACACATCACCACAGCTATGTCTACCCACACCAACCAAACACATCACCACAGCTATGTCTACCCACACCAACCAAACACATCACCACAGCTATGTCTACCCACACCAACCAAACACATCACCACAGCTATGTCTACCCACACCAACCAAACACATAACAGCTATGTCTACCCACACCAGCCAAACACATAACAGCTATGTCTACCCACACCAACCAAACACATCACCACAGCTATGTCTACCCACACCAACCAAACACATCACCACAGCTATGTCTACCCACACCAGCCAAACACATAACAGCTATGTCTACCCACACCAACCAAACACATCACCACAGCTATGTCTACCCACACCAACCAAACACATCACCACAGCTATGTCTACCCACACCAGCCAAACACATAACAGCTATGTCTACCCACACCAACCAAACACATAACAGCTATGTCTACCCACACCAACCAAACACATCACCACAGCTATGTCTACCCACACCAACCAAACACATCACCACAGCTATGTCTACCCACACCAACCAAACACATCACCACAGCTATGTCTACCCACACCAACCAAACACATCACCACAGCTATGTCTACCCACACCAGCCAAACACATAACAGCTATGTCTACCCACACCAACCAAACACATCACCACAGCTATGTCTACCCACACCAGCCAAACACATAACAGCTATGTCTACTCACACCTACCAAACACCTCACAACTATGTCATCATTATGTTATTCCATCATCCTACACCCCCACATAATTTTCTCTGTTTTCTTGTGAACAAACCAACCTTCTTTGAGTGGTCCTTTGAGGATGGCTGGTAGATTCACGCCCCCACTTCACCAAAGTTCTCATTATTTGGAGATCAATCAATCGGGCTCCTCCAGAGTTTAGGCATATTCCGCTGCTGCCGCCTACCTCCAGGCTTCAGATAGAACCCCTGCTTCCCACTCAATCAGGGGGAACATGAAAAACACATTAATCTAGTGGCCCTAAGAGCACTCAGGACTGTTAGCAGCAAACAGACAATTTGCCATCTCAAGGATGCATGTAGAGGACTGGAGAGGACACCTCCCATCACCACATAGCAAATAGGAAAATATGGGTACTCTGGGTGAACAAGCTTGAAATGTTAAATGCAACATTGATTTTCAGATAAGGAGAACTTCAGTCTGTAAAAGCCCATGTAAAATGTTGATATATGCACATGTAAATTTGGCTTAGCCATACAACTAAAATGAGAGTAGTTACCTTACTTTTTGTATCTCTCACATACAGTCCACAGTTCTCAGAATTTACTTGGGCATACACACAACAGCATCCTCAGCAGGGAGTCATGGAAATTCAGAGTACAAAATAACCTGAAGACCGTGTATTTCTTCTAAAAGGAAGGAAGCCCTAGTGAAGCGTTGAGCTGTGGCCTCATCATCAGGAAGTGAGCTCTATTTTAGGCCCGGCTCGTTATGTACAGTGCATTCGGTAAGTATTCAGACCCGTTAACCTTTTCCACATTTTGTTACGTTACAACATTATTCCAAAATTGATTCCATTGTTTGTTTCCCCTCATCAATCTACACACAATATCCCATGATAACAAAGCAAAAACTGGTTTTAAGACATTTTTGCACATTTATATAAAAACCCTTTACTTAGACCCTTTACTCAGTACTTTGTTGAAGCACCTTTGGCAGCGATTGCTGCCTCGAGTCTTCTTGGGTTTGATGCTACAGTGGCTAGTGAACGTATTCACTCCCCTTGGCATTTTTCCTATTTTTTTGCTTTACGACCTGGAATTAAAATGGATGTTTGGGGGGTTTGTATCATTTGATTTACACAACATCCATACTACTTTGAAGATGCAAAATATTTCTTATTGTGAAAGAAACTAGTAAAAAAACAACAGAAAACTGTCAATACTTTGTAGAGACACCTTTTGCAGCAGAGCCACCTTTTGGAGCAATTACAGCTGCAAGTCTCTTGGGGTATGTCTCTATAAGCTTGACACATCTAGCCACTGGGATTTTTGCCCATTCTTCAAGGCAAAACTGCTCCAGCTCCTTCAAGTTGGATGGGTTCCGCTGGTGTACAGCAATCTGTAAGTCATACCACATATTCTCAATTGGATTGAGGTCTGGGCTTTGACTAGGCCATTCCAAGACAATTAAATGTTTCCCCTTAAACCACTCAAGTGTTGCTTTAGAAGTATGCTCAGTGTCATAGGGTCATTGTCCTGCTGGAAGGTGAACGTCCATCCCCGTCTCAAATCTCTGAAAGACAAACAGGTTTCCCTCAAGAATTTCCCTGTATTTAGCGCCATCCATCATTCCTTCAATTCGGACTAATTTCCCAGTCCCTGCCGATGAAAAACATCCCCACAGCATGATGCTGACACCACCATGCTTCACTGTGGGGATGGTGTTCTCGGGGTGATGTGAGGTGTTGGGTTATCTTTGGTCTCTTTGTTGCCTCTGATTATTGCCCTCCTTGCCTAGTCTGTGAGTTTTGGTGGGTGGCCCTCTCTTGGCAGTTTTGTTGTGGTGGCATATTCTTTCCATTTTTTTATAATGGATTTAATGGTGCTCCGTGGGATGTTCAAAGGTTCTGATATTATGTTATAACCCAGCTCTGATCTGTACTTCTCCAAAACGTTGTCCCTGACCTGTTTGGAGAACTCCTTGGTCTTCATAGTGCTGCTAGCTTGGAGGTGCCCCTTGCTTAGTTGTGTTGCAGACTCTGGGGCCTTTCAGAACAGGTGTATATATACTGAGGTCATGTGACACTTAAATAAAGTCCACCTGTGTGCAATCTAACTAATTCTGTAACTTCTGAAGGTAATTGGTTTCCAAATCACGCACCATATCTTATTTAGGGGCTTCATAGCAAAGGGAGTGAATATATATGCATGCACCACTTTTCAATTTTTTTTGTAACAAGTAATTTTTTTCATTTCACTTCACCAATTTGGACTATTTTGTCCATTACATGAAATCTAAATAAAAATCCATTTAAATTACAGGTTGTAATGCCAAAAAATATTTAAAAATGCCAAGGGGGGTGAATACCTTTGCAAGGCACTGTACAAGCTTGGCACACCTGTATTTGGGAAGTTTCTCCCATTCCTCACTGCAGATCCTCTCATGCTCTGTCAGATTGGATGGGGAGCATTGCTGCACAGCCATTTTCAGGTCTCTCCAGAGATGTTTTAACAGTTCAGGCTCTGGCTGGGCCACTCAAGGACATTCAAGAGACTTGTCCCGATGTCACTCCTGCATTGTCTTCGCTGTGTGCTTAGGGTCGTTGTCCTGTTGGAAGGTGAACCTTCGCCTCAGTCTGAGGTCCTGAGCACTCTGGAGCAGATTTCATCAAGGATCTCTCTGTACTTTGCTCCATTAATCTTTGCCTCGATCCTTACTAGTCTCCAGTCCCTGCTGCAGAAAAACATCCTCACAGCATGATGTTGCCACCACAATGCCTCACCATAGGGATGGTGCCAGTTTTCCTCCAGACGTGAAGCTTGGCATTCAGGCCAAAGAGATCAATCTTGGTTTCATCAGACCAGAGAATCTTGTTTCATGGTTTGACAGTCTTTAGGTGCCTTTTGGCAAACTCCAAGCGGACTATCATGTGTTTTTTACTGAGGAGTAGCTTCCGTCTGGCCAATCTACCATAAAGGCCTGATTGGTGGAGTGCTGCAGAGATGGTTATCCTTCTGGAAGGTTCTCCCATATCCACATAGGAACTCTAGAGCTCTGTCAGAGTGACCATCGGGTTCTTGGTCACCTCCCTGACCAAGGCCCTTCTCCCCCCGTTGCTCAGGTTAGCTGGGCTGCCAGCTATACAAAGAGTCTTTGTGGTTCCAAACTTCTTCCATTTAAGAATGATAGAGGCCACTGTGTTCTTGGGGACCTTCAATGCTGCAGAAATGTTTTGGTACCATTCCTCAGATCTGTGCCTCGACACAATCCTGTCTCGGTGCTCTTTGGACAATTCCTTCGACCTCATGGCTTGTTTTTCTCTCTAACACGCACTGTCAACTGAAGGACCTTATATAGACAAGTGTGTGTGCCTTTCCAAATCATGTCCAATCAACTGAATTTTACCACAGGTGGACTCCAATCAATTTGTAGAAACATCTCAAGGATGATCAATGGAAACAGGATGCAATTTCGTGCATAATTCTAAAGGGTCTGAATACTTATGTAAATAAAGTATCTGTTTTTAATTTTTAATCGCTTTGTCATTATGGGGTAATGGGTGTAGATTGATGAGAAAAAAACACATTTAATCCATTTTAGATTAAGGCTGTAACATAACAAAATGTGGAAAAAGTCAAGGGGTCTGTATACTTTCCGAATGCACTGTATACACGTCCCAAAAGTCTAAAAGGGAACAAACAAACATTCCGCAGTAGCGCTCTGTAGAATCTGGCCTTCTAAAGCTCATATCTGCATGTGGATAGTTGTTCATATAAATAAACTAAATATGCTTATTTAAAAATGATATATTAAAGCTGTGAGCATAAGGGATACCCGGGATTATTTTAAAATAGGTTGAGCATATGCTGCTGGTCTACTGAATTCAGCCACTACTTGATACTACAAATAGTAAAGCACCAATACTCAATCCAGCAGCTCTCCTCTCCTCCTCCACTTTGTCAACCCAGGTCTCTGATGAGTGAGCACCAAGCTTTTGGTCTGGACTTTTTCTTAGATATTTGCATTGCAACATGTACTTTTTCAAAGGTTGTTGCATTCACAAATTACATTACAACATTCCTTACCAAGAAATGTACAGTTAATTGCACATGAAAAGGATGGTGGTTATAGCATCATTATCAGGAATAAGAAAATATTAACTAGCTGAGGTAAGCCATGTACTTTGACATGTACACGGTACTTTTTACAACATCTACTGTATGATACACAAATAGAAACTGCTCAAACCCAAGCAATGGTTTCCCGTAGAAGCATAACTGGAAGTGATGGTAATGCAGTACATAGAAGGTCAGATGATGACATCACTTTACCACCCCCTCCATGTCCAGATGTATTTGGTTCCACAGGGGGGAGGGCTTAAATGTAACACCAGAACATTAATTCATCTGTCAGAGCCACATCAGCAGCCTCACTCACTCTGCACATAGCCACATGAAGATGTTTGGGGGGCAAGAATGTCCCTGACATTTATTTTAGCCCAGCAAATGATTTGCTGCTTTGAAGGACAAGAAAATAAATTGAGATTTATTGTAACAGAGGATAAAAGGAAGACTCTATTACAGACAGTGCTTCTGAGAGAAAGGAGTGCTGGGCAGACACATTTCATATTCTTATCTTTATAGTTTAGCTCCAATAGGCTCTTTAAAACACAACCCACACAATGACACATCATTGTCAACACAGACCAATGCCTCATTATTATCATTAAAAGTTAATCAGTTCAGCCACACTCGCTCAGAAAACCTTTTGGCTTATCACATTGTGGATATGAAGGTCATGGTGATCCTCAGCCACCCCCAAATTCACATCTTAAGTGACATGTATTGTTCTGCATTCCTTTGCAGAAACACTGTTTGAAGATAATCATTCACCATAATGGCAAACATACAGTGAGTGGCAGGATATAGCAGTGCTGCCCTCCCCGTGTCGGTCTGTCACTGGGAAAGATACGTTTTAATTTCATTTTTGCTGATCTAGTCTTTCAAATCAAATCAAAATCAAATCAAATTTATTTATATAGCCCTTCGTACATCAGCTGATATCTCAAAGTGCTGTACAGAAACCGGGAGTGAACCCTGTGATTGCACACAAACACAGTACTTCTCAAATACCTGCAGTGTTGCTGTGAGCCTTAGATTGGATGGAAGGACCCAGGTGAATAAATACTACAGTTTACTTTAGAATACTAGAGTAGTTACTATAACATTCTGAAGTAAACTGTAGTATACTCTAGAATAATATATTACACAATGTAGTATCCATCAATCATGTATAGTACTATAGATTTGTGTACTATACTATAGAATACTATAGTAAATACCACAGTATTATCAGCAACAACAAAAAAATTGTAGTAAAACTACAGTAATGTCTGTAAAAACACTAAAAACATTTTTTTTAAATGTTTAACGTTTTTTAAACTATAGTAATACTACACTATTTAATTTGCATATACCCTGCACATTCCCCTCCCCATATCTCAATTGTGTGACACCCATAAGTGATAAACCTACTGTACATGCCAAGAATAGATAATATATTGTGTTCCCTGCAGGTTATAGAAAATAGCAGACCCAGTAAACTGTCCATTTGTGCTGATGATTGTACAATGTTTCTACAAAACTTTTGCCTGACGTAGCAAGAACATTTCCAGAACACATTTAGTCTGTTCTCAGAGAGTTTTATTATGTGATGGGCAATGTTCCCTAAATGACTCTCAGACCAGGAGATTCTCTGGTCTGATAAAACCAAGATTGAACCTTTTGGCCAGAATGCCAAGCGTCACGTCTGGAGAAAACCAAGCACCACTCATCACCTGACCAATACCATCCCTACGGTGAAGAATGGTGGTGGCAACATCATGCTGGATGTTTCTCAGCAGCAGGGACTGGGAGACTAGTCAGGATCGAGGCAAAGATGAACGGAGCAAAGTACAGAGAGATCCTTCATGAAAACCTGCTCCGGAGCACGCATGACATCAGACTGGGGCGAAGGTTCACCTTCCAACAGGACAACAACCCTAAGCACACAGCCAAGACAACACAGGAGTAGCTTCATGACAAGTCTCTGATTGTCCTTGAGTGGCCCAGCCAGAGTCCAGACTTGAACCCAATCGAACATCTCTTTGAGAGACCTGAAAATAGCTGTGCAGCGACGCTCCCCATCCAACCTGACAGAGCTTGAGAGGATCTGCAGAGAAGAATGGGAGAAACTCCCCAAATACAGGTTTGCCAAGCTTGTAACGTCATACCCAAGGCTGAGGCTGTAATTGCTGCCAAAGGTGCTTCAACAAAGTACTGAGTAAAGGGTCTCAATACTTATGTAAATGTGGTATTTAATTTGATTTAAAAAAAAAAATTGCTAAACATTTTGGGGTATTGTGAGTAGATTCTTTTGAGGGAACATTGGTTGTGGGAACAGTCTGGTGGGAACATTGTAGGGTCATCACAGTTGTGCAGATTATTATACGTTTGCTTGTTTAAAAAAAGCATTGTATGCAAGGGAAGCCAGCAAGCATTTGGCATCACATGATATATTTTCATAATAATCAATCAGCATTGAGCTAAATACAAAGTGTCAATGGAATTCAGTTTTGATTTCGCTTCACTCCAATTACATCACATCGGGAGCAATACGTCATTGACAGAAACAACTGGAATTGTAGCATCACCGATGGCTAGCGAGCTTTCGAAAGTTGTCTTTTTCCAACATTTTCCATGGATGGAGATAGGGATTTGGACTTGTAGTTTTACTTAATTCTCCATACTGGCCAATGATTATATTGGCGATTCTGACCCAACCATAAAGTCATAGAGGATGTTCAATATGTAGCTAGATGTAGTAGGCTAATGTTAACTAGCTAACGTTGCGCATGAAAGGAAGTTAGGCTAGTGAGCAAGCATTCTTTCCAGGTAATACATAAAAGTGTGTACTCTATGAAAGAGAGGAGGATGGCATTGGCGTTTCTCTACAAGTAGGGTGAGTAAAAAAATACTTGCACACACACACACGCAGTATCTGGTGTGACCACCATTTGCCTCATGCAGTGTGACATCTCCTTCGCATAAAGTTGACCAGGCTGTTGATTGTGGCCTGTGGAATGTTATCCCACTCCTCTTCAATGGCTGTGCAAAGTTTCTGTATATTGGCTGGACTGGTACATGCTATCACACACGTCGATCCAGAACATCCCAAACATGCTCAATGGGTGACATATCTGCTGAGTATGCAGACCATGGAAGAACTGGGGCATTTTCAGCTTCCAGGAATTGTATACAGATCCTTGACACATGGGGCCATGCATTATCATGCTGAAACATGAGGTGATGGTTGCGGATGAATAGTATGACAATGGGCCTCAGGCTCTTTTCACGGTATCTCTGTGCATTCAAATTGCAATTGTGTTTGTTGTCCGTAGCTTATGCTTGCCCATACCATAACCCCAAAGCCATCATGGGTCACTGTTCACAACGTTGACATCAGCAAACCGCTCACCCACATAACGCCATACACGGTTTCTGCCATCTGCCCAGAAGAGTTGAAAGCGGATTCATCCGTGAAGAGCACACTTCTCTAGTGTGCCAGTGGCCATCAATGGAGAGAATTTGCCCACTGAAGTCGGTTACGACGCCAAACTGCAATCAGGTCAAGATCCTGGTGAGGACGGCGAGCATGCAGATGACCTTCTCTGAGACGGTTTCTGACAGTTTATGCAGAAATTCTTTGGTTGTGCAAACCCAGTTTCATCAGCTGTTCCTCCCGGTGGCTGGTCTCAAACCAAAATGCATGTGAAGAAGCCTGATATGGACGTCCTGGGCAGGCATGGTTACACATGGTCTGTGGTTGTGAGACCAGTTAGACATACTGCCAAATTCTCTAAAACGACCTTGGAGGTGGCTTATGGTAGAGAAACATGAAATTATCTGGCAATAGCTCTGATGGACATTCCTGCAGTCTGCATGCCAATTGCATGCTCCCTCAAAACTTGAGACATCTGTAGCATTGTGTTGTGTGACAAAACTGCACATTTTAGCGTTGCCTTTTAGTGTCCCTAGCACAAGGTGCACCTGTGTAATGATCATGTTGTTTGATTAGCTTCTTGATATGCCACACCTGTCAGGTGGAAGGATTATCTTGGAAAATATGAATTACTCACTCACAGGAATGTAAACAAATTTGTGAACAACATTTGAGAGAAATAAGCTTTTTGTGTTTATAGAACATTTCTGGGATCATTTATTTCAGCTCATGAATCAGTTTACATGTTGCGTTTATATTTTTTGTTCAGTGTAGCTGACGTTGATTGGACTAAATCGTTTTTGGTATCTTTTAGTTGTCAGTGCAGATGAAGCATAGGTAATTTGATGATGTTGAAATGTTGAAGTTGAAATGGTGCTGGAATTGTGAGGGCAGCTCCTGTTTTCTTTGTGACTTGCGGTAACTCTTCGTGGTTCTAAATCAATAGTTGTTTAGTAGTATGAACATTTCTGAAACATTAACTTGCTTGACCAAGCTGTAGGTCTTGTAACTATTTGTTACATGCAATATGCTTTGTGGACTTCACCGGACAGAGGTTGCGCTTCGGTTTTGTGAATAAACAAAGGTGTGGTTGAATGTTTTCTGCCACTGCATGTTCTTATTGTCTCAGCCTTAGGTCTATATATCACAGTTGCAAGGCATATGATGTTATGCAGGTGAATGAGGACCCAAAAGCGACTTGGCGAAAACAGAGTCTTTATTCCAGTAAAGGAAATAGGCAATACTCCTAGACAAATCGGAGCAGAAAACAAAACATAAAAAACTAATTCCACTCGTAGTGACGAGGACAGACTGGAGACTCGACCATAAACTGTAGGTTGCCTCGGGAAGGCACCGACCGTAGCAGACTCAGACACCTGCTCACACGCAGCATCTGAGGGAAACAAGACACGACAGGGCGAGACAAAGACACAGCACGGCGAACAATATACAAGGATCCGACAGGACAGAAACGGAAAACAAGGGGAGAAATAGGGACTCTAATCAGAGGACAAGATAGGGAACAGGTGTGGAAAGACTAAATGAGTGAGTAGGAGAATGAGGAACAGCTGGGAGCAGGAACGGAACGATAGAGAGAGGAGAGAGAGGGAGGGAGAGAGAGAGGGATAGAAAAAGGGAACGAACCTAATAAGACCAGCAGGGGGAAACGAACAGAAGGGAAAGCATAATGACAAGACAATATAAGACAAAACATGACAGTACCCCCCACTCACCGAGCGCCTCCTGGCGCACTCGAGAGGAATCCTGGCGGCAACGGAGGAAATCATCAATCAGCGAACGGTCCAGCACGTCCCGAGACGGAACCCAACTCCTCTCCTCAGGACCGTAACCCTCCCAATCCACTAAGTATTGGTGACCCCGTCCCCGAGAACGCATGTCCATGATCCTACGTACCTTGTAAATAGGTGCGCTCTCGACAAGGACGGGGGGGAGACGAACGGGGGTGCGAAGAAAGGGCTTGAGACAGGAGACATGGAAGACAGGATGGACGCGACGAAGATGTCGCGGAAGAAGCAGTCGCACAGCGACAGGATTGACGACCTGGGAGACACGGAACGGACCAATGAACCGCGGAGTCAACTTACGAGAAGCTGTCGTAAGGGGAAGGTTACGAGTGGAAAGCCACACTCTCTGGCCGCAACAATACCTAGGACTCTTAATCCTACGTTTATTGGCGGCTCTCACAGTCTGTGCCCTGTAACTGCAAAGTGCAGACCTCACCCTCCTCCAGGTGCGCTCACAACGTTGGACAAACGCTTGAGCGGAGGGAACGCTGGACTCGGCAAGCTGGGATGAGAACAGAGGAGGCTGGTAACCCAGACTACTCTGAAACGGAGATAACCCGGTAGCAGACGAAGGAAGCGAGTTGTGAGCGTATTCTGCCCAGGGGAGCTGTTCTGCCCAAGACGCAGGGTTTCTAAAAGAAAGGCTGTGTAGTATGCGACCAATTGTCTGATTGGCCCTTTCTGCTTGACCGTTAGACTGGGGATGAAACCCGGAAGAGAGACTGACGGACGCACCAATCAAACGACAGAACTCCCTCCAAAACTGTGACGTGAATTGCGGACCTCTGTCTGAAACGGCGTCTAACGGGAGGCCATGAATTCTGAACACATTCTCGATGATGATTTGTGCCGTCTCCTTAGCGGAAGGAAGCTTAGCGAGGGGAATGAAATGTGCCGCCTTAGAGAACCTATCGACAACCGTAAGAATCACAGTCTTCCCCGCAGACAAAGGCAGACCGGTAATGAAGTCTAAGGCGATGTGAGACCATGGTCGAGAAGGAATGGGAAGCGGTCTGAGACGACCGGCAGGAGGAGAGTTACCTGACTTAGTCTGCGCGCAGTTCGAACAAGCAGCCACGAAACGGCGCGTGTCACGCTCCTGAGTAGGCCACCAAAAGCGCTGGCGAATAGAAGCAAGAGTACCTCGAACGCCGGGATGACCAGCTAACTTGGCAGAGTGAGCCCACTGAAGAACAGCCAGACGAGTAGAAACAGGAACGAAAAGAAGGTTACTAGGCAAGCGCGCGGCGACGCAGTGTGCGTGAGTGCTTGCTTAACCTGTCTTTCAATTCCCCAGACTGTCAACCCGACAACACGCCCATAAGGAAGAATCCCCTCGGGATCAGTAGAAGCCACAGAAGAACTAAAGAGACGGGATAAGGCATCAGGCTTGGTGTTCTTACTACCCGGACGGTAAGAAATCACAAACTCGAAACGAGCGAAAAACAACGCCCAACGAGCTTGACGTGCATTAAGTCGTTTGGCAGAACGGATGTACTCAAGGTTCTTATGGTCTGTCCAAACGACAAAAGGAACGGTCGCCCCCTCCAACCACTGTCGCCATTCGCCTAGGGCTAAGCGGATGGCGAGCAGTTCGCGGTTACCCACATCATAGTTGCGTTCCGATGGCGACAGGCGATGAGAAAAATAAGCGCAAGGATGAACCTTATCGTCAGACTGGAAGCGCTGGGATAGAATGGCTCCCACGCCTACCTCTGAAGCGTCAACCTCGACAATGAATTGTTTAGTGACGTCAGGAGTAACGAGGATAGGAGCGGACGTAAAACGTTCTTTGAGAAGATCAAAAGCTCCCTGGGCGGAACCGGACCACTTAAAACACGTCTTGACAGAAGTAAGAGCTGTGAGAGGGGCAGCAACTTGACCGAAATTACGAATGAAACGCCGATAGAAATTAGCGAAACCTAGAAAGCGCTGCAACTCGACACGTGACCTTGGAACGGGCCACTCACTGACAGCTTGGACCTTAGCGGGATCCATCTGAATGCCTTCAGCGGAAATAACAGAACCGAGAAAAGTGACGGAGGAGACATGAAAAGAGCACTTCTCAGCCTTCACGTAGAGACAATTCTCTAAAAGGCGCTGGAGTACACGTCGAACGTGCTGAACATGAATCTCGAGTGACGGTGAAAAAATCAGGATATCGTCAAGGTAGACAAAAACAAAGATGTTCAGCATGTCTCTCAGAACATCATTAACTAATGCCTGAAAAACAGCTGGCGCATTGGCGAGACCAAACGGCAGAACCCGGTACTCAAAATGCCCTAACGGAGTGTTAAACGCCGTTTTCCACTCGTCCCCCTCTCTGATGCGCACGAGATGGTAAGCGTTACGAAGGTCCAACTTAGTAAAGAACCTGGCTCCCTGCAGAATCTCGAAGGCTGATGACATAAGGGGAAGCGGATAACGATTCTTAACCGTTATGTCATTCAGCCCTCGATAATCCACGCAGGGGCGCAGAGTACCGTCCTTCTTCTTAACAAAAAAAAACCCCGCCCCGGCAGGGGAGGAAGAAGGCACTACGGTGCCGGCGTCAAGAGACACAGACAAATAATCCTCGAGAGCCTTACGTTCGGGAGCCGACAGAGAGTATAGTCTACCCCGAGGAGGAGTGGTCCCCGGAAGGAGATCAATACTACAATCATACGACCGGTGAGGAGGAAGGGAGTTGGCTCTGGACCGACTGAAGACCGTGCGCAGATCATGATATTCCTCCGGCACTCTTGTCAAATCGCCAGGTTCCTCCTGAGAAGTGGGAACAAAAGAAACGGGAGGGATAGCAGACATTAAACACTTCACATGACAAGAAACGTTCCAGGATAGGATAGAATTACTAGACCAATTAATAGAAGGATTATGACATACTAGCCAGGGATGACCCAAAACAACAGGTGTAAAAGGTGAACGAAAAATCAAAAAGGAAATAGTCTCACTGTGGTTACCAGATACTGTGAGGGTTAAAGGTAGTGTCTCATATCTGATACTGGGGAGATGACTACCGTCTAAGGCGAACATGGGCGTAGGCTTCTCTAACTGTCTGAAAGGAATGTCATGTTTCCGAGCCCATACTTCGTCCATAAAACATCCCTCAGCCCCAGAGTCTATCAAGGCACTGCATGTAGCACCCGAACCGGTCCAGCGTAGATGGACCGACATAGTAGTACAGGATCTTGATGGAGAGACCTGAGTAGTAGCGCTCACCAGTAGCCCTCCGCTTACTGATGAGCTCTGGCTTTTACTGGACATGAATTTACAAAATGTCCAGCAAGTCCGCAATAGAGGCACAGGCGGTTGGTGATCCTCCGTTCCCTCTCCTTAGTCGAGATGCGAATACCTCCCAGCTGCATGGGCTCAGTCTCTGAGCCAGAGGAGGGAGATGGTTGCGATGCGGAGCGGGGAAACACCGTTAACGCGAGCTCTCTTCCACGAGCTTGGTGACGAAGATCTACCCGTCGTTCTATGCGGATGGCGAGAGCAATCAAAGAGTCCACACTGGAAGGAACCTCCCGGGAGAGAATCTCATCTTTAACCTCTGCGTGGAGTCCCTCCAGAAAACGAGCGAGCAGCGCCGGCTCGTTCCAGTCACTAGAGGCAGCAAGAGTGCGAAACTCTATAGAGTAATCCGTTATGGATCGATTACCTTGACATAGGGAAGCCAGGGCCCTAGAAGCCTCCCTACCAAAAACTGAACGATCAAAAACCCGAATCATCTCCTCTTTAAAGTTCTGGTAATTGTTAGAACAATCAGCCCTTGCCTCCCAGATAGCTGTGCCCCACTCTCGAGCCCGGCCAGTAAGGATATGACGTAAGCAACCCGAGCTCTCTCTCTAGAGTATGTGTTGGGTTGGAGAGAGAACACAATATCACACTGGGTGAGAAAGGAGCGGCACTCCGTGGGCTGCCCGGAGTAACAAGGTGGGTTATTAACCCTAGGTTCCGGAGGCTCGGCAGACCAGGAAGTAACAGGTGGCACGAGACGAAGACTCTGGAACTGTCCAGAGAGGTCGGAAACCTGAGCGGCCAGGTTCTCCACGGCATGACGAGCAGCAGACAATTCCTGCTCGTGTCTGCCGAGCATGGCTCCTTGGATCTCGACGGCAGTGTTACGAGCATCTGTAGTCGCTGGGTCCATTCTTTGGTCGGATCCTTCTGTTATGCAGGTGAATGAGGACCCAAAAGCGACTTGGCGAAAACAGAGTCTTTATTCCAGTAAAGGAAATAGGCAATACTCCTAGACAAATCGGAGCAGAAAACAAAACATAAAAAACTAATTCCACTCGTAGTGACGAGGACAGACTGGAGACTCGACCATAAACTGTAGGTTGCCTCGGGAAGGCACCGACCGTAGCAGACTCAGACACCTGCTCACACGCAGCATCTGAGGGAAACAAGACACGACAGGGCGAGACAAAGACACAGCACGGCGAACAATATACAAGGATCCGACAGGACAGAAACGGAAAACAAGGGGAGAAATAGGGACTCTAATCAGAGGACAAGATAGGGAACAGGTGTGGAAAGACTAAATGAGTGAGTAGGAGAATGAGGAACAGCTGGGAGCAGGAACGGAACGATAGAGAGAGGAGAGAGAGGGAGGGAGAGAGAGAGGGATAGAAAAAGGGAACGATCTAATAAGACCAGCAGGGGGAAACAAACAGAAGGGAAAGCATAATGACAAGACAATATAAGACAAAACATGACATATGAACTATCAGGTTGAAGATCAAACAACGCAATTATCACAACAAGTTGTAATATGTCTTTTCTTTCTGGCATGTCTTCCCCAGTGATTTTACCCACGCACCACTACTGACTTTCCACACCTGGATTGTGCATAATTATTTTCAAAATGCTTCACGCTCTGTTAAATTGGTTGTTCGTCATGGCTCGACAACCATTTTCAGGTCTTGTCATAGATTTTCAAGTAGATTTAAGTTAAAACTATAACTCGGCCACTGCTGAAAGGTGCCTTCATCTCCCAGTGCCTGGTGGAAAGCAGACCGAAGCAGGTTTTCCTTTAGGATTTTGCCTGTGCTTAGCTCCTTTCCATGTATTTTCTTTATCCTGAAAAACTCCAGCCCTTAACGATTACAAGCACACCCATAACATGATGCAGCCACAACTATACTTGAGCTTGAAAATATGGAGAGTGGTGCTCAGTAATGCGTTATTGGATTTGCCCCAAACATAACACTGTATTCAGGACATTTTTTTGCATTATTACTTTAGTGCCTTGTTGCAAACAGGATGCATGTTTTGGAATATTTGTAGTCTGCACAGGATTCTTACTTTTCACTCTGTCAATGAAATTAGCATTGTGGAGTAACTACAATGTTGTTCTAGCTTCAGTTTTCTCATATCACAACCATTAAACTCTGTAACTGTTTTAAAGTTACCATTGGCCTCATGGTGAAATCCTTTAGCGGTTTCCTTCCTCTCCGGCAACTTAGAAAGGACTCCGGTATATTTGTAGTGACTGGGTGTATTTATACACCATCCAAAGTGTAATTATTAACTTCATCGTGTCAAAGTCCTTATTTGCAGGTCATTGGAAAACTTCCCTGGTCTTTGTGGTTGAAACTGTGCTTGATATTCACTGCTCGACTGATGGACCTTACAGATAATTGTATGTGTGGGGTAGAGAGATGAGGTAGTAATTCAGAAATCATATTAAAACACTATTATTTTGAGTGAATCTTTGCAACTTATGTGACTTGTACAGCAAATTTGTACTCCTGGACTTATGTAGGCTTGCCATAACAAAAGGCTTGAATACTAATTTGTAATATTTTGAGAAACATAATTCCACTTTGACATTATGGTGAATTGTATGTAGGCCTGTGACAAAAAAAATACATTTAATCCATTTTAAATTCAGGCTGTGACACATTTTGAAAAAGCCATAGGGTGTGAATACTTTCTAAAGGCACTGCATCTCTGTCAACATCAGCTGAATATTCCAGGAATGTTTTTAGAACCACTTCTATTGCTCCAACATTTTATTACTGAGGTATGTTCAGGGAACGTTATAAGAACCATCAAGTTATAATGTTGCATTATAACTTCATGGAACCATTGTAGGAATATTCCTGGCCTATTGTTATTTATGGGTGATTTGAATAACATATTCATCAACATTAGCATAACATTTCTGTAATGTTTCCTCAGAACCACTTCTATTGCTCCCACATGTCGTTGAGGCAGTATGTTCTAAGAACAATACCGGAACATTGTGAGTGAGAACCTTAGTCGAATGTTCTGTGATAGTTTTTACAGATGTTGTGAACAACATTTTAGTGAATGTTAGTAGAACATTCTGAGGATATTTCAAACATTTTTTTTAGAAAAATAAGTATTTGGTGATCAAAAGTCTTCTTGGAATGTTTGTGGAATGTTATCATCCTAATGTTCTCACTCCCTGACTAGAACTTAATTGGAATGTTAGCTAATGTTCTGGGAAGGTTCCCGGTTTGCTGAAATGTTTGTTGTTATCAAAACACATCATTGGCTGGTTAGGCCTATACGGGAACTTAATCTGACTTGGGTAATTGTCTCAATATCATATAATTTCTGGGTAAAAATCAAGTACCTTACTGTAATTGTTTTCAATTAAAATGATCAAAAAGAAACAAAAATAGGTCCTTAGCGAAGAGACATTTCTCAAGCAAGGATTTAGCTAGGACTGTTTTGAAGTGATCTGAATGGGGAAGGGAAAACTGAGAA
Organism: Oncorhynchus gorbuscha; assembly: GCF_021184085.1. Lineage (NCBI taxonomy): Eukaryota > Metazoa > Chordata > Actinopteri > Salmoniformes > Salmonidae > Oncorhynchus > Oncorhynchus gorbuscha. The sequence goes on from NC_060176.1 coordinate 52,744,515, forward strand.
CTAGCTGTTATTGGCAGAGTAGTTTAGAACTCTTTTTTTCGTTAATTACAAATGTTAGAAGCCTTTTATTAAACCTCAAATACACTAAAAGATGTAGGATCAAATTAAGATCCTACATCTATAGTAAATACTGCAGCAGGGGTATTCAAATGTTACCCTACGACAGGGGTGTCAAACTCAATCCATGGAGGGCCGAGTGTCTGCGGGCTTTTGTTTCTTCCTTTCAATTAAGACCTAGACAACCAGGGGAGGGGAGTTCCTTACTAATTAGTGACCTTAATTCATCAATCAAGTACAAAACCTCAGGAGGCTGAAGAAATTCGGCTTGTCACCAAAAGCACTCACAAACTTCTACAGATGCACAATCGAGAGCATCCTGTTGGGCTGTATCACCGCCTGGTACGGCAACTGCTCCACCCACAACCGTAAGGCGTCTGCACAAAGCATCACCGGGGGCAAACTACCTGCCCTCCAGGACACCTACACCACCCGATGTCACATGAAGGCCATAAAGATCATCAAGGACAACAACCACCCGAGCCACTGCCTGTTCACCCCGCTATCATCCATTATTCATCTCATATGTATACGTATATACTGTACTCTATATCATCTACTGCATCTTTATGTAATACATGTATCACTAGCCACTTTAACTATGCCACTTTGTTTACATACTCATCTCATATGTATAACCCTAACCCTAACCCTAACCCTAACCCTTTATGTACATATTCTTTATCCCCTTACAATTGCGTCTATAAGGTAGTAGTTTTGGAATTGTTAGCTAGATTACTTGTTGGTTATTACTGCATTGTCTGAACTAGAAAGTCATTTCGCTACACTCGCATTAACATCTGCTAACCATGTGTATGTGACAAATACAATTTGATTTGATTTGATTTGAAGATGGACCGAAAACCCGTAGACACTCGGCCCTCCATGGAATGAGTTTGACGCGTGTGCCCTACAAGGTCCAGACCACTGCTGTTTTCTATTCTACCTGATAATTCATTGCACACAACTGGTGTTCCAGCTATTGATCTAGCATCCCCGCCAGCAGTAGTGAACGCGATACATTTCTGTTATGAAGGGGGCAGGAAGGTGGATATTGATCACAGTACAGGCCTATGGCACAGACCCTGCTGAATGCTCAGAGAACTGTACTGCTCCATTGTGAGGCTAATTAACTTAACACTCTCCAAAGGTACTGCATTTAACTAGACTCTAACTTCCACTCTTCTCTGCTCTCCCATGCATGCACAGCTCTGTCCCTGCGGAATTCCTGCAGAGTGCAATAAAAATGTTTCAAAAAAAGAATGAAAACCGATTTGTGCTTAATTGTCAAAAAAAATATTCGACCAATCAGAGAAATTAAGATTTTGTGGGTGCATAACTCTAAGCAGTTAGCCAGATACATTGTTCTGCATTCCAAATCATAACTATAGTATACGGTATTGGTCTAAAGTGTGGAAGAATTTTCCACTAGCTTCCGAGGTACGCTATACTATAGATTTACAGCTAGACATTTGTTATGAGTATAAACACTAGCTGGTAGTTATCACCTGTATACAAGAGACAAAGTGGTTGAGTGAGTTTTGCAGGACACCACAGCTAAAAAAAAGCTTCAAATTTCATTTCAATAACATAAGTTAACTAGCTTGTAATGACGAATCATAGACATTTGTACTGGCCTTGGTGGCAACAAACCACTGACCTAAGCTGCATGTTACTGTCTGCACTGTGCTGCCATCTAGTGTCATGTTCTTCATAATGGACGCATTATTGATGAATTGACAGGGCTCATGAAAACCAAGCCTATTTGGCAATAATGTTCTTTATTGACACATACCACTGTGCAATAAACACGTTTCAGATTTTTAAAAGACAGTAAGAAAGAAACAAATCAAAATTTCAAAAGGAGAGACAGCAACTGTCTCAAAGGCATAATGAGCATAAACATTTATACCATTAGATTAAAAGGCATCACCCACAGTTAATGCAGAAATAGTGTTTGTTTTTCAATAAACCATTTAGCTTGATACAAAAACAACTAAATTGTAAAATAAATGTAAGGTCTAAATGTAAGGTACATGAGAACAATTAAAAAGAATAAGCAGCAGTAACCTAAAACTAAAATATTTTGAGATGCCAAAATAACAAAAGATTCAACATTTTATCAATATTATATCTACTAATCTCTGATGCGACACCATTGCTAGAGTATAAGGAACATAGAATGCAGGTGAAATCCTTATCTATAAAAGAAAACCACCAGAGAGAAAGTATACTTTTACATTCCCCAGAAAGAAAACCAAATAATGTCACTCAAACAGAACTTACAAAGAGTCACTGACAACAATCAAAACGAAACAGGTGGGATTTCAGGAGTCGTTTCTGAAAGACACTCATGGTGTTGTCCACTGAAAGTTGACTAGCAACAACTGGAACCTAAAAGACGCCCACCATCAGTGCCCACTAAATTTGCCCAAGAAGATGCAAACTAAAAGTAAAACCCACATCAAACTTAAAGACAGGACACAAACCAAAAATGTGGAGCATTCGCCCAACAATTTTGTAATGAGATGTTCAATGAGAAGGTATCCACATACTTTTGGTCCTGAGCTGCCCCTCAGTCCTGAGCTATCCCTCAGTCCTGAGCTATCCCTCAGTCCGGAGCTGCCCCTCAGTCCGGAGCTATCCCTCAGTCCTGAGCTGCCCCTCAGTCCTGAGCTATCCCTCAGTCCTGAGCTGGCCCTCAGTCTGGAGCTATCCCTCAGTCCTGAGCTGCCCCTCAGTCCTGAGCTATCCCTCAGTCCTGAGCTGCCCCTCAGTCCGGAGCTATCCCTCAGTCCTGAGCTGCCCCTCAGTCCTGAGCTATCCCTCAGTCCTGAGCTGCCCCTCAGTCCGGAGCTGCCCCTCAGTCCGGAGCTATCCCTCAGTCCTGAGCTGCCCCTCAGTCCTGAGCTATCACTCAGTCCTGAGCTGCCCCTCAGTCCGGAGCTGCCCCTCAGTCCTGAGCTGCCTCTCAGTCCGGAGCTGCCCCTCAGTTCTGAGCTATCACTCAGTCCTGAGCTGCCCCTCAGTCCGGAGCTGCCCCTCAGTCCTGAGCTATCCCTCAGTCCTGAGCTGGCCCTCAGTCCGGAGCTATCCCTCAGTCCTGAGCTGCCCCTCAGTCCTGAGCTATCCCTCAGTCCTGAGCTGCCCCTCAGTCCGGAGCTATCCCTCAGTCCTGAGCTGCCCCTCAGTCCTGAGCTATCCCTCAGTCCTGAGCTGCCCCTCAGTCCGGAGCTGCCCCTCAGTCCGGAGCTATCCCTCAGTCCTGAGCTGCCCTCAGTCCTGAGCTGCCCACTCAGTCCTGAGCTGCCCCTCAGTCCGGAGCTGCCCCTCAGTCCGGAGCTGCCCCTCAGTTCTGAGCTATCACTCAGTCCTGAGCTGCCCCTCAGTCCGGAGCTGCCCCTCAGTCCTGAGCTATCCCTCAGTCCGGAGCTGCCTCTCAGTCCAGAGGAGTTTGTTTAGTGGAGTGGGGCACTTTAGTAGGGTTGCCAGTCCTAGGTTGGCGGCGAGGGTCGCCGTTCCTAGGAGGACACTAAAGCGGACAAAGACTATGGTGGAGTGGGGTCCACGTCCTACGCCAGAGCCGCCACCGCGGACAGATGCCCACCCAGACCCTCCCCTATAGGTTCAGGTTTTGCGGCCCGAGTCCGCACCTTGGGGGGGGGGGAGTTACTGTCATGTTCTGACCATAGTTATTTTGTGTTTTCTTTGTTTTAGTGTTGGTCAGGACGTGAGCTGAGTGGGCATTCTATGTTGTATGTCTAGTTTGTCTATTTCTATGTTTGGCCTGATATGGTTCTCAATCAGAGGCAGGTGTTAGTCATTGTCTCTGATTGGGAACCATATTTAGGTAGCCTGTTTTGTGGGTGGTTGTCTTCTGTCTCTATGCACCAGATAGGACTGTTTTCACATTTGTTGTTTTGTAATTTGAAGTGTTCAGTTTGGATTATTATTAAATAAGATGAACACTAACCACGCTGCGCTTTGCTCCTCTCCTTCAACGGAAGAAAACCGTTACAATGACGAGCAGATTCGCCTTCGTACATTTATTTAGCATCTCCCATGTAGGGTTTTCCAAAAATGCTTCCAACTTAAAGTCAATGGCTTTAATTTTAGAAGCCTGTGTGTTCATGCAACTTTATCGTCAGGTGGATGTCAGTGACAGACAACTCTACCACAAGTGTATTTTGAACACTCAAATGTCTGGGCACAGCAGAGCTTCGGAGTAGGTGACTAAAGCGACTACCATACTCATAGGAAACAAGATCCCGGATGAGCCCCCTCTGTGTTACTTTCCCCAGCAAGATAAACAAAATGTCGCTCAAAGAGAAAGGGAACTAAACAAAGAGTCACTGACTACAATCAAAATGAAACAGGTGGGATTTTAGGAGTCGGATATGAAAGAAACTCATGGGGGTGTCCGCTGAAAGTTGACTAGCAACAACTGGAACCTAAAAGACATCCACCATGAGTGCCCACTAAATTTGCCTAAGAAGAAAAACCAACACCAAACTTAAAGACAGGACGCAAACCAACAAAGTAGAGCAAAACAAAAAAACAGGTAAGATCAGATAAAGTATTGTTCGTCTAGAACTCAACTAAGGAGCCCAAATTAGAGGTGTTAAACCTTTTACCTCTTTCAAGACCACTGGTGCACTGAGCCACCCACTCTTATATAGCACCTGGGCCAGCACAGGTGAAACACCTTCCCACTAACATGATGGCAACCAGCACAGGTGCAACACATACTGACTAATGAGGTGACACCAATCGGCACGCCCTACGTGCTTAAGTCCAACCTCAAAACATAAATGGAAAAAACAAAGCCTGTAACAAAATCAGACTACTAAGAGCACTGTTCACCACTGTTGTGTAAAATTCTACAGAGGCTAAAATAATTTGCATTGAGTGTTAACATGTTACATGAGAGCCATCCTCCCATTGCTAGGGCAACAGAGAAGCAATGTGACATGTTCATATTTTTTTTTACAGCATATTCAAAATGATAAAACAAACCATAACTTGTTATAGCTTAACAAAATTGTATAAGGCATGATCAGAGCCATGATTATCTTTTTAATCTGCTATTGTGGTTTGTGTAATTGTAGAAAAATATATGCTTGTCATCATAAACATAATTTACTCATTGTAATTTGTGAAGAAAAAATGCTGTTTGTCAAACAAACAGGCACAAAATACATTCTTGATAGCTCACTAAATGTGAATAGGATCTTGTTTTATATCAAAAGAGAGTAAACACACCTCTAAAATATATATATTGTGCGTTTGTAAATTATACTCAACCTGGTTCGGTGATATTCTCTATGATATTTTGGCGGGGTATCTTCATCAAATATTGATCATGCAAAAAAATGAAGAAATGTTGATACAGGGCACAAGGCCAGTGGCAAAGTTATCTACACTTAGTCACTATACCAAATTGATCTTATAGATGGGTTAGCTGACAACGTCACAAATTACGCACCCATGTCGATGGGGCAGAAGTCTGTGTGTTATGATTCTGGACGGTCAGATAGCTAGCAACAATGACAAGAAGCTCGTTTTAGATCATTGTGTATTGATACCATGTCTTGTTTTGAGGTGTTTTGCTTTTGTCACGTCTATGCTAATATGGCTAAAATTACAAATGTAACAATGTATTTGAGAGACAACAAGTGCTCATTGTGCAAATGTACTGTATTTATGTTTTCAATAAAGATTTGGAGAGGAAATATAGTTTACATGTTGTCAATCCTTTGATTCTATGTCAACCTGACTGTTTTGCTCCACAGTTGAGCATTCATTGGTTTTATTGCTAAACAACCCACCCGTCTATATATTTCTGTGACCCCTCAAAAGACACCCCATTGTAAATTCAGTCGTATAGTCCAAAGCCACTTCCAGTGTCATTGGATCTTTTAATGACAAAAGGCACTCCTGGTAATGCTGAGCTCCAATTGTCATTGTTGCAAACAAACATGACATACGACAAAGGCCCAGACTGTGGCAGAGCAATTCAAATAGAAAACTTCAACCAGAACCCTTAAGACTTCAATGATACCACTTTTTCAATAATAAAGTGTAATAAAGCAGATGAATAATGACAGAACCCTGGACTTTCCCCGCTAACAGATGTCATGGCCACTGGTGGAAAAGGCACACAAATGTCATACTTGAGTAAAAGTAAAGATACCTTAATAGAAAATGACTCAAGGAAAAGTCACCTAGTGAAATCCTACTTGAGTAAACATCTAAAAGTATTTGGTTTTAAATATACTTAAGTATCAAAAGTAAATGTAATTGTTAAAATATACTTAAGTATCAAAATTGAAAGAAAAAGTAGAAATAATTAAAAATTCCTTATATTAAGCAAACCAGATGGCACCAATTTATTTATTTTATTTGTAATTTATGGATAGCCAGGGGCACGCATCAACACATAATTTGCAAATGAAGCATGTGTTTAGTGAGTCTGCCAGATCAGAGGCAGTAAGGATGACCAGGGATGTTCTCTTGATAAGTGTGGGAACTAGACCATTTTCCTGTCCTGCTATGTACTGTATTCAAAATGTAACGAGAACTTTTGGGTGTCAGGGAAAATGTATGGAGTAAAAAGTACATCACTTTCTTTAGGAATGTAGTGAAGTAAAATAAAAAAGTTGTCAAAATAACGCAAAGCACAGATACCCAAAAAACAACATAAGTATTTTTACTTAAGAACTTTACACTACTGGTCATGGCAACACTGCAGTGGTTCCCCTCCTTACAGTTATCAGTAAAAGGCACACCATATAACCGCCATACATCTAATTGCATATTATCTTTCTAGGAGAGGAATAAATATCATATGCATGTTTTTATATTAGACCAGCCTAGTGTTTGTTCAGTCAATTGCTGAGTTCACTATTCACATGAGCCTCAAATGAACCTCACGATGTGAATAAAAACTTTGAAACAGCCACAAGATAGCAATGTTGGTTCAAAGAGTTACTCAGCCAAAGATCTATCTGGACCATTGAGGTCATGGAATTCAAAATCAAATTGGGAGACAAAATATGTTATGTCCAGGGGGAGAGGTGTTGGTTGAAGAGATTACCAGAGGGACAAGGGTAAAACACGTAAACATGCTATTTACATAAACTGTAAACTACCTAACAACCCACACCTCCCCATACCAATAGAGCACTCACAGTCACACTGACTCACGCACGCAAGTACTTAGACATACTGGCTGTGGTTACAGAGGAGTGATGATAGACAAGAAAACAGACTCCGGTGTGTCTTCGCTCTGCTCCTCTGGCAGATGGTTGACAGGATCCAACTCTATTGTAGGAGTCACAGCTGTTTTTATTCTCTGGGGCACATAGAATATATAGAAGAACAGGTTAAGAATCACATAAATAATTTAATTTCTTATGGTGTCTGCTGATGCCCGGACTGCACTTTTGTTATTTATATGACTGTCATGTGGGATAAAAAGTACAGTATCAGTACAGTGTGTGTGCGCAGTCTGGTCTCGTATACTAAACGTAACATAGAAATAGTAAATCCAGGGCATTCAAATGAGTATGATATGTTACGCTTGGCATGGTTACATTAGACAGATGGTTACTTAAGGCAAAAACTAAAGTAGTGTGGTTGATTGGGAGGACAGGTTGGCATATAATGCAAACGTCTAGCAACCCAAAGGTTGCAAGTTCGAATTTCATCATGGACAACTTTAGCATTTTGGATCATTTGGGACTTTTCAACTGATTAGCATGTTAGAGCTAACCCTAACCCCTACCTTTTATCCTAACTCCTAAACTTAAACCTACCCCTAGCCTAGCTAACTTTAGCCAGCTAGCTACGTTAGCCACCTAGCTTGAATTTCAAATCAAACTTTATTTGTCACATGCGCCGAATACAACAAGTGTCGACTTTACCATGAAATGCTTACTTATAAGCCCTTAACCAACAGTGCAGTTCAAGAAGAGTTAAGAAAATATTTACCAAGTAGACTAAAATAAAAAGTAATAATAAAATGTAACACAATAAGAATAACGAGGCTATATACCGGGGGCACCGGTACCGAGTAAGTGTGCGGTGGTACAGGTCAGTTGAGGTCATTTGTACATTTGTACCGGTACCGGTTGCCGTGCGCTTGCCGTGCGGTAGCAGAGAAAACAGTCTATAACTTGGGTGACTGGAGTCTCTGACAATTTTATGGGCTTTCCTCTGACACCGCCTATTATATAGGTCCTGGATGGCAGGAAGCTTGGCCCCAGTGATGTACTGCGCCGTTCGCTCTACCCTCTGTAGTGCCTTACAGTCAGATGGCGAGCAGTTGCCATACCAGGCGGTGATGCAACCGGTCAGGATGCTCTCGATGGTGCAGCTGTGGAACCTTTTGAGGATCTGGGGACCCATGCCAAATCTTTTCAGTCTCCCGAGGGGAAAGGTTTTGTTGTGCCCTCTTCACAACTGTCTTGGTTTGTAACATATTGTACGTTTTGCAAATTTGTAACATATAATACAAATTGTAATTTGTAACATATTATACGAAATGAGCTTTGGGCATCCACAAATTAATACATACCATACGAAACGTAATATATCATACTAAATGGTGTGTCTCGGATTTTCGTACAGAATAATAAGAAATGTCTGAGACCAGGATGGGGTGTTTGTGTGTAATATGAATACAATGCATGTATGTATAATACGAATACAATGCATGTATGTATAATACGAATACAATGCATGTATATATAATATGAATACAATTCTAATACGAATACAATTTGTATTATACATACATACATACATACATACATACATACATACATACATACATACATACATACATACATACATACATACATACATACATACATACATACATACATACATACATACATACATACATACATAATAATAATAAATGCCATTTAGCAGACGCTTTTATCCAAAGCGACTTACAGTACATACATACATACATACATACATACATACATACATACATACATACATACATACATACATACATACATACATACATACATACATAATAATAATATGCATACATTACATACATAATAATAATAATAAATGCCATTTAGCAGACGCTTTTATCCAAAGCGACTTACAGTACATACATACATACATACATACATACATACATACATACATACATACATACATACATACATACATACATACATACATACATACATACATACATACATACATACATACATACATACATACATACATACATACATACATACATACATACATACATACATACATACATACATACATACTAGTATATAAGCAAAGTATGTATGCATGATGCTACAACAGTATCTGTGAGCTATATTTATGTAAGTATCAGTATGTGTGTTTGTTTTGGTTTACTGAAAGAATGCTCACCTGCAGCAGTGAGCCCTTATTTCTGCAGATCTCTTGCAGGGCTCCCAGTGGGATCCACACAATGGAGACCAGGGAGATTCCCCAGCCCACCACCTCTGCCCAGACAGGGTATGTGTATGACTTCCCATAGCGAGCTGGCGTGTACTGGATGATGCTGGAGATCAGAATGCACTACAGGGGAGGATAGGAGAGGCAAACAATCTCACTTTAACTCACATGGAGCAGGTTAGACTTGGATGAAACCTCTAAGCCTTACGACAATCACTACTATAACGACTACAAAAAGTAAAACACCACAAATAGAAAATACATTAAATCCTCATCACCATCATAACTATGCTAATTGTACTCCTCCTCATCATCAGCCAGCCCAAGCACTCACCAGGACCAGCACAGGGGAGAACACCATCCAGCAGGAGCGGAAATAGATGTTGGGAGCCTTTCCCAACATTCTCTTGATCATGATGGTCATCCGACGCAATCCTGTAAAAACATATTGCATTAAATACTTAAATTAACTTCGAGACATACAGTACATACTGTATATAGAGCAAAGTGTATGTGGACACATGCTTGTCGAACATCTCATTCCAAAATCATGGGCATTAATATGGGTATCCCCTTTGCTGCTATAACAGCTTACACTCTTCTGGGAAGGCTTTCCACTAGTTGTTGGAACATTGCTACTTGCTTCCGTTCAGTCACAAGACCATTAGTGAGGTCGGGCACTGATGTCGGGTGATTCGGCCTTGCTTGCAATCGGCATTCCAATTGATCCCAAAGGTGTTCGATGATCATGCTGAAACAGGAAAGGGCCTTCCCCAAACTGTTACCACAAAATTGGAAGCACGGAATTGCCTCGAATGTCATTGTATGCTGTAGCGTTAAGATTTCCCTTCACTGGAACTAAGGGGCCATGCCCGAACCATGAAAGACAGCCCAGACCATTATTCCTCCTCCACAAAACTTTACAGTTGGCACTATGCATTGGGGCAAGTAGCATTCTCCTGGCATCCGTCAAACCCAGATTCATCCATCGGCCTGCCAGATGGTGAAGCGTGATTCATCTCTCCAGAGAATGCGTATCCACTGCTCCAAGACTTGGCATTGCGTATGGTGATCTTAGGCTTGTGTGCGGCTGCTCGGCCATGGAAACCCATTTCATGAAGCTCCCAACAAACAGTTCTTGTGCTAACGTTGCTTACAGAGGCAGTTTGGAACTCGGTAGTGAGTGTCGCAACCGAAGACAGATGGTTTTTTACGCGCTTCAGCACTCGGCGGTCTAGTTCTGTGAGCATGTGTGTTTTCCCATTTCGTGGCTGAGACGTTGACAAACTGACTTGTTGGAAAGTTGGCATCCTATGATGGTACCACATTGAAAGTCACTGAGCTCTTCAATAAGGCCATACTACTGCCAATATTTGTCTCTAACAATTGTATGGCTATGTGCTCGATTTTATACACCGGTCAGCAGGTGTGGCTGAAATAGCAGAATCCACACATTTGAAGGGGTACCCACATACCTTTGTATATATAGTGTATTTTTCTTGGATAAATAAAGTCCTGTAAGATCTAACTCATAATCAGGATGTTACGTAATCAAATACTGTAAGACCAAAATCCTTTCGAGGCTGTTGAATGTCATCAATAAGGGTAGAGAAGGGGCTGGGTATTACCGAAAACCCAGCAGACAGCGATGACTTCAAAGAAGGACAGGAACATGAGCGACACCACAGCAGTGTAGTGGTCCATCAGCTGGAACACATACATGCCCCCCTGTGGAGACAGAGTCGCTTTAGTCGTGTACGGATAAAAACCTAAATACAGTGCCTTCGGAAATTATTCAGACCCCTTGACTTTTTCCACACTTTGTTACATTACAGCCATATTCTAAAATGGATTAAATAAAAACATTTCCTCAGCAATCTAGATACAATACCCCATAATGACTGCCAAATCAGCAGCAACTCATCCTGGGTTCCAGCAAAATTAAGGCAATTTCTACCATTTTTAAAAACATTACAATACATTCACAGATTTCACAACACACCGTGTGCCCAAAGGCCCCTACTCCACCACTACCACATATCTTCAGTACTAAATCCATGTTTATGTATAGTGCGTATGTTATTGTGTGTGTGTGTGTGTGTGTGTGTGTGTGTGTGTGTGTGTGTGTGTGTGTGTGTGTGTGTGTGTGTGTGTGTGTGTGTGTGTGTGTGTGTGTGTGTGTGTGTGTGTGTGTGTGTGTGTGTGTGTGTGTGTGTGTGTGTGTGTGTGTGTGTGTGTGTGTGTGTGTGTGTGTGTGTGTGTGTGTGAGCCTTACTTCACAGTCCCCGCTGTTCCATAAGGTGTTTTTTTAATCTGTTTTTTAAATCTTATTTTACTGTTTGCGTCAGTTACTTGATGTGGAATAGAGTTCCATGTAGTCATGGCTCTATGTAGTACTGTGTGCCTCCATAGTCTGTTCTGGACTTGGGAACTGTGAAGAGACCTCGTGACATGTCCTGTGGGGTATGCATGGGTGTCCAAGCTGTGTGCCAGTTGTTTAGACAGACAGCTCAGTGCATTCAACATGTCAATACCTCTCATAAATAAAAGTAGTGATGAAGTCAATCTCTCCTCCACTTTCAGCCAGGAGAGATTGACATGCATATTATTAATATTAGCTCTCTGTGTACATCCAAGGGCCAGCTGTGCTGCCCTGTTCTGGGCCAATTACCAATCTGAGCCAAAAAAGTGGCACCTGACCACATGACTGAATAGTAGTCAAGGTGCGACAAAACCAGGGCCTGTAGAATCTGCCTTGTTGATAGTGTTAAGGCAGAGCATCGCCTTATAGACAGACTTCTCCCCATCTTAGCTATTACTGCATTAATATGTTTTGACCATGATAGTTAACAATCTAGGGTTACTCCAAGCAGTTAAGCCATCTCAACTTGCTCATTTTCCACATTATTTATTACAATATTTAGTTGAGGTTTAGGGGTTAGTGAGTGTTTTGCTCCAAATACAATGCTTTTAGTTTTAGAAATATTTAGGGCTAACTTATTCCTTGCCACCCACTCTGAAACTAACTGCAGCTCTTTGTTGAGTGTTGCAGTCATTTCAGTCGCTGTAGTAGCTGATGTGTATAGTGTTGAGTCATCCGCATACATACTTTGAGTAAAGCCAGTGTCAGTGGCATGCCGTTAGTAAAAATTGAAAAAAGCAAGGGGCCTAAACAGCTACCCTGGGGAATTCCTGATTCTAACTGGATTATATCTGAGAGGCTTCCATTCAAGAACACCCTCTGTGTTCTGTTAGACAAGTAACTCATTATCCACATTATAGCAAGGGGTGTAAAGCCATAACACATACGTTTTTACAGCAGCAGACTATGATCGATAATGTCAAAAGCTGCACTGAAGTCTAACAAGCCCCCGATAATTTTATCATCAGTCATTTGTGTAATTGCTGTGCTTGTTGAGTGTCCTTCCCTATAGCTTGCTGAAATTCTGTTGTCAATTTGTTTACTGTGAAATAGCATTGTATCTGGTCAAACACAATTTTTTACAGATGTTTACTAAGGTTTGCATCCTGTTTCCGTTAATCATCCTTGAGATGTTCCTACAACTTGATTGGAGTCCACCTGTGGTAAATTCAATTGATTGGGCATGATTTGAAAAGGCACACACCTGTCTATATAAAGGTCCCACAGTTGACAGTGCACGTCAGAGCAAAAACCAAGCCATGAAGTCGAAGGAATTGTCTGTAGAGCTCAGAGACAGGATTGTGTTGAGGCACAGATCTGGGGAAGGGTCCCAAGAACACAGTGGCATCCCATCATTCTTAAATGGAAGAAGTTTGGAACCCCCAAGACTCTTCGTAGTGCTGGCCGCTCGGCCAAACTGAGCAATCGGGGGAGAAGGGCCTTGGTCAGGGAGGTGACCAAGAACCCGGTGGTCACTCTGACAGAGCTCCAGAGTTCCTCTGTGAAGATGGGAGAACCTTCCAAAAGGACAAACATCTCTGCAGCTCTCCACCAATCAGGCCTTTATGGTAGAGTGGCCAGATGGAAACTACTCCTCAGTAAAAGGCACATGCCGGCCCACTTGGAGTTTGCCAAAAGCCACCTAAAGACTCTCAGACCATGAGAAACAAGATTCTCTGGTCTGATGAAGCAAAGTTTGAACTCTTTGGCCTGAATGCAAAGCGTCACGTTTGGAGGAAACCTGGCACCATCCCTACGGTGAAGCATGGTGGTGGCAGCCTCATGCTGTGGGGATGTTTTTCAGCGGCAGGGACTGGGAGACTAGTCAGGATCGAGGGAAAGATGAACAAAGCAAAGTTCAGAGAGATCCTGAGGTCTCCTGACGCCTCCTGTCTCAGCCTCCAGTATTTATGCTGCAGTAGTTTATTAATCGGGGGGCTAGGGTCCGTTTGTTATATCTGGAGTACTTCTCCTGTCCTATTCGGTGTCCTGTGTGAATCTAAGGGTGCGTTCTCTAATTATCTCCTTCTCTCTTTCTTTCTCTCTCTCGGAGGACCTGAGCCCTAGGACCATGTCCCAGGACTACCTGACATGATGACTCCTTGCTGTCCCCAGTCCACCTGGCCGTGCTGCTGCTCCAGTTTCAACTGTTCTGCCTTATTATTATTCGACCATGCTGGTCATTTATGAACATTTGAACATCTTGGCCATGTTCTGTTATAATCTCCACCCGGCACAGCCAGAAGAGGACTGGCCACCCCACATAGCCTGGTTCCTCTCTAGGTTTCTTCCTAGGTTTTGGCCTTTCTAGGGAGTTTTTCCTAGCCACTGTGCTTCTACACCTGCATTGCTTGCCGTTTGGGGTTTTAGGCTGGGTTTCTGTACAGCACTTTGAGATATCAGCTGATGTACGAAGGGCTATATAAATAAATGTGATTTGATTTGATCCTTAATGAAAACCTGCTCAGGACGTCAGACTGGGGCGAAGGTTCACCTTCCAACAGGACAACGACCCTATGCGCACAGAGTCGCTTCAGGACAAGTCTCTGAATGTCCTTGAGTGGCCCAGCCAGAGCGCGGACTTGAACCCAATGGAACATCTATGGAAAGATCTGAAAATATCTGTGCAGTGACGCTTCCCTTCCAACCGGAGAGCTTGAGAGGATCTGCAGAGATGAATAGGAGAATCTACCCAAATATAGTTGTGCCAAGCTTGCAGCATCATACCGAAGAAAACTTGAGGATGTAATCGCTGCCAAAGATGCTTCAACAAAGTACTGAGTAAAGGGTCTGAATACTTATGTAAATGTGATAGTTTTTTATTTGTAATACATTTGCAAACATTTCTAAAAACCTATTTTTGCTTTGTCATTACGGGGTCTTGTGTGCAGATTGATGAGGGGGGGGGGTCATTTAATCCATTTTAAAATAAGGCTGTAAAGTAGCAAAATGTGGAAAAAGTCAAGGGGTCTGAATACTTCCCGAAGGAACTGTTAACAGGTCCAATCATGTTCATACAGTCTACGTCACAGAAACAGAGAGGAGGAGGGGTGGGGATTACCCCATGAATAGTAATTATATCTGACAGGATTACCTTACCTTAGTGATGTGAGGAATGCCTAGAAGGAAGCCCATAACACAGACGGCCAGAACAATGACCTCCTGTCTCTTCAGGACACGCAGCACCTTAGGGCCGAAGCCATCTATTATGGACGTCACCGCCACCTCCACCATGGCAAACTGCAGGGCACAGTACAGCACAGTGGACATTTACACGGAGATCTGGATTTGAGACTGGGGACTGTTTTTGGGTAGTGTGATGTAAATACAGCAAATGTTGATCGCTCTCTCACTCAGTTTAGAGGTAGAATTGGTTCCTGTGGATTCTGTTCTCTATTTGCCATAAAAAAAAATATAAAAAATGCACAAGCACCGCCTGTACCAGAATTTGGTTGAGTGGTAACACTGCCAACTCCAGAGTACATGCGCGGTTAGGGTTAAATTCCCTGGTCAGGCATTTCTACACTTCCTTTCTTCCCTCCTCTGTCTCGCTCTCTCCTACCATGAATCAACATTTTTAAAAGGTATTGTAATTGTTCATGAGCTAAAATGTTGTATGTGTCTAACCTGGCTGTCCAGTCCCAGGCAGAGAAGCATGAAGAAGAACAGAGGAGCCCACAACTGTGGCAGAGGCATAGTGGAGAAGACCTCTGGATACACCACAAACACCAAGCCAGGACCTGTGGCACGAAAACACAAACATACCATAGAATGGTACTTTGTTGAGAACATTTTAGAGATAAATGACACCAGTGGTTATTCTCAACTTAAACAAGGAAGTCAAAACATTCAATAATAAAACACGGTACATGGGTCACCTTTTCCACCCTCAAAACACTTCAATAATTCATGCAGTTGACCACATCCGTAATTTGACCTAACAAAAAACATTAGAGCACAGAAGTGCTCTTCATACAATCATGAAGGGAATGAAACCGAGCCAGATCATATAGAATGTCCTGAACACCTCACAATCACCTGACTGTATACAGCCATTACTTCACAGTCACAGAACAAACTATCTAGTCAATAATTTGAGAGCTAGGGACTAAGGTTCTCTGCATTTTTGTCAAAATTGAGTTGTTGACATAGCCTTGTTCTATTCCATGTTCTCTACCTATTTAGTACTCGAAATAGCCCAATTTATGTTGTTACGTTCAAATGAATACATGATCAAAAATTGCTGACATCACTCAAACTAGTGAGGGTTTGGAACTTTAAAGCCAATTATCTCAATATCCTCTTTTTGCAAATAGAACCTTAAAGAGTCCCAAGCTCTTGAATTTCCATACACCAGATGTCGGTGTAGAATTGTCAGTCAGCAGTGAGACAATTGTGTGTTTCAAAGCCGGTATCTGAGACCATATGTGGGACTGAGCCAAGCCTGAGCAGGTGCTCATAAGCAGTGCCTGGCAGGCACACTGGTTAATCCCTACTTTACTTTCTCCAAAGGTCTTAATTCACCGTGTGAACAATTACACGTTTTGCTGTTTCACCTGGAGTTCACCTTAAGATAACCCACGTTTAATTCATCATTCATTTCAATTAGATAGATCTATCTACAGTGAATTCGGAAAATATTCAGACACCTTCACTTTATTATGTTACAGCCTTATTCTAAAAATGTATTATATAAAAACATGTCCTCAACCTACACACACAATACCCCATAATGACAAAGTGAAAACAGATTTTTAGAAATGTTTGCAAATTGATTGAAAATAACAGAAATAAATTATTTACATAAGTATTCAGACCCTTTGTTATGAGACTCTAAATTGAGCTCAGGTGCATCCTGTTTCAATTTATCCTCCTTGAGATGTTTCTACAACTTGATTGGACTCCACCTGTGGTAAATTCAATTGATTGGACATCATTTGGAAAGGCACACACCTCTCTATTTAATATCCCACAGTTGACAATGTCAGTTTGGAACCACCAAGAGTCTTCCTAGAGCTGGCCGCCTGGCCCAAAACTGAGCAATCGGGGGAGAAGGGCCTTGGTCAGGGAGGTGAGCACTCTGACACAGCTCCAGAGTTCCTCTGTGAAGATGGGAGAACCTTCCAGAAGGACAACCATCTTTGCAGCACTCCACAAATCAGGCCTTTATGGTAGAGTAGCCAGACGGAAGCCATGACAGCCCGCTTGTTTGCCAAAAGGCACCTAAAGACTCCCAGACCATGAGAAATAAGATTCTCTACAAGATTCTCTGGTCTGATGAAACCATGATTGAACTATTTGGCCTGAATGCCAAGGTTCACGCCTGGAGGAAACCTGAACGGTGAAGCATGGTGGTGGCAGCTCAATACTGTGGTGATGTTTTTCAGCGACAGGGACTGGGAGACTAGGAAAGACTGAGAAAGATGAACGGTGCAAAGTGCAGAGAGATCCTTGATGAAAACCTGCTCCAGAGTGCTCAGGACCTCAGACTGGGGCGAAGGTTCACCTTCCAACAGGACAACGACCGTAAGAACACAGCCAAGACAATGCAGTGGTGGCTTTAGAACAAGTCTCTGAATGTCCTTGAGTGGCCCAGCCAGAGCCCGGACTTGAACCTGATCGCTGGAGAGACATGAAAATGTCTGTGCAGCTACACTGCCCATCCAACCTGACAGAGCTTGAGAGGATCTGCAGAGAAGAATTGGACAAACTCCCCAAGTACAAGTGTGCCAAGCTTTTGGCGTCATACCCAAGAAGACTCAAGGTAGTAATCGCTGACAACAAAGTCATGAGTAAAGGGTAAATGTTTTATTTTTAATAAACAGATACTTTCAACATGGCACCGTCAATTTGATTTGGCTTTGTCTTTATGGAGTATTGTGTGTGTAAAATTATATATATATATATATATATATATATATATATACATACATATATACATATATATATATAGATACATACAGTGCCTTGCGAAAGTATTTGGCCCCCTTGAACTTTGCGACCTTTTGCTACATTTCAGGCTTCAAACATAAAGATATAAAACTGTATTTTTTTGTGAAGAATCAACAAGTGGGACACAATCATGAAGTGGAACGACATTTATTGGATATTTCAAACTTTTTTAACAAATCAAAAACTGAAAAATTGGGCGTGCAAAATTATTATAGAATAATAGTGAAGACGTCAAAACTATTTGATAACACATAGTGTAGTCAATATATCATGTAGTAACCATAAAAGTGTTAAATTATAAATTATTTATATTTTAGAGTCTTCAAATAGCCACCCTTTGCTTTGATGACAGCTTTGCACATTTGGCAATCTCTCAATTAGCTTCATGAGGTAGTCACCTGGAACGCATTTCAGTTAACAGGTGTGCCTTGTTAAAAGTTCATTTGTGGAATTTCTTTCCTTCTTAATGCGTTTGAGCCAATCCGTTGTGTTGTGAAAAGGTAGGGGTGGTATACAGAAGATAGCCCTATTTGGTATAAGTCCAAGTCCATATTATGGCAAGAACAGCTCAAATAAGCATAGTGAAATGACAGTCCATCGTTACTTTAAGACAGTCAATTTGGAGATTTTGAAGAACTTTGAAAGTTTCTTCAAGTGCAGTCGCAAAAACCATCAAGCACTATGATGAAACTGACTCTCATGAGGACCGCCACAGGAAAGGAAGACCCAGAGTTACCTCTGCTGCAGAGGATAAGTTCATTAGAGTTACTAGCCTCAGAAATTGCAGCCCAAATAAATGCTTCAGAGTTCAAGTAACAGACATCTCAACATCAACTATTCAGAGGAGACTTGAATCAGGCCTTCATGTTTGAATTGCTGCAAAAAAACACTACTAAAGAACACCAATAAGAAGAAGAGACTTTCTTGGGCCAAGAAACAATGTACTTTAGACCAGTGGAATTCTGTCCTTTAGTCTGATGAGTCCAAATGTGACATTTTTGTTTCCAACTTCTGTCTTTGTGAGACGCAGAGTAGGTGAACGGATGATCGCTGGATGTGTGGTTCCCACCGTGAACCATGGAAGAGGAGGTGTGATGGTGCTCTGCTGGTGACACTATCAGTGATTTATTTAGAATTCAAGGCACACTTAACTAGCATGGCTACCACAGCATTCTGCAGCGATACGCCATCCCATCTGGTTTGGGCTTAGTGGGACTATCATATGTTTTTCAATAGGACAAGGACCCAACCCACCTCCAGGCTGTGTAAGGGCTATTTGACCAAGAAGGAGAGTGATGGTTCTGCATCAGATGACCTGGCCTCCACAACCACCCAACCTCAACCCACTTGAGATGGTTTGGGAGGAGTTGGACTGCAGAGTGAAGGAAAGTTACAACAGACAGTAATAATCACTTGCAGTGAGAAAATGAGAGAATGAAAGAGAGAACTAAAAAGGGGCAAAGCAAGACTTCAATAAGGCTAATTTCCAGACTGCGTCATGTTCTCAATTTACTAGGGAAAAAATAACCCACTCCACAAGACAGAAGTGACACTAATGTGTCTGTGTTTTGCAGATTTGTTTTATAGTTCCAAAACGTTGTGTTTATTTTTGGAGCTTCACCCAATCCCAGGTAGCCACAGCTTAGGATAGGACTGAGAATAGAAGAACTGTTCTGTTGATTTAAACATCTTTAGATGAGTCATCATGATATCAATTACTTTGGAAACCCAGGTGAAGCTTTCCCACCGGTCATAGAGGTCAATTCAATGTCTATTCCACGTTGGTTCAATGTACATTTCATTGAAATGACATGGAAACAACGTTGATTCAACCAGTGGGGTCACACTGGCATGCTAACTGGTCACCCAGGTACCCTCAGTGAGTGGGTCCAAGTAATCTCTTTCTCCACAAAAATGTAAAACTATTAGATTGGTGTTGTCATTGGCTGGAGGGAGCGATTTCCATGTACCAGTCATTTCTTTCAAATCCACAAAGGGAAGTGAACAAGGTTAGTGGGATGCAACCAGTCTGATGCTGCCTGGCCCAGGCCTCTGAGCTCAGTCCGTCTGTCTGTCCGTCTGCCTGCTGGGTAGGGAGGGAGGACTCTGTCTGCCTCTACATAAACACCCACTCCAAACGCTGTAGTTTTCCACTCCGGCATCCCAGAGAGAAGTGCATCCTTGTGACTGAATCCCTTTGTATTCTACTCTGTGTTCTTGTTTTTCCCCATGGGATGGAGGCAACACTCAACTCCAAAGTTTTCCAGGGACTAATAAATGGAGGAAGGTGTTGGTTCTGAACTCAATTTGACTTCCATGGGTATCATTCCCAGGAGTTCACAATATGTGTATACTTCAAAGTGACATGGGTCATGTTTGACCTCCTTCCATTTATACCCACTAAACATCTGTCAATGATGGGAGGGGTTGTTTGGTCAATCAATACCTATTGACTATTACAAATGAACACTATTCAAGGTATTTACAAACATAGTGCTGAAATAAATGTGATGAATCATGATGCCCTGGACCATGAGAGGAAGTTTTAGGAGATAACCCATCAATTAGACATGTAATAGCTACTCTGGAAATAAAAGTCATATCAGTTGATCAGTGGCAGTCAGTGCAGTTTTACATGAGGGAGGACTTTTTTTTAATGAGCATGGATTTATTTCTATTACAGCATGTGGATGATTGTCATTCATATTCCATTAACCCAGTTCAATGTAACAACGATAGGTTTAGGGTACCACATGATACTAACATTTTCCCTATACCCATCATGAGGATGCTACAACCTAGCCTATGAATGTTCAACTATTGTCTTGCTCTCTCTTTGAGTCAAATACTCACCACATTTTATGCACTGCACTGCTAGCTGTAATGTATGCTTTCAGTACTAGATTCATTCTCTGATCCTTTGATTGGGTGGACAACATGTCAGTTCATGCTGCAAGAGCTCTGATCGGAGGACATTCTCCAACCTGAGGTTGTCATAATTACTGTGCAAGTCTATGGAAGGGGGTGAGAACCATGAGCCTCCTAGGTTTTGTATTGAAGTCAATGTACCCAGAGGAGGGAAGCTAGCTGTCCTCTGGCTACACCATGGTGCTACCCTACAGAGTGCTGTGGAGGCTACTGTCGACCTTATTTGCAAAATAGTGTGTTTTAGTCAATTATTTGGTGACGTGATTATATTTAGTACAGTTTTATCTAAAAATGATAACTTTTTAAATGTTTTAAAAATATATATTTTTAATGAAATTTACTGTGGAGTATGGTCCTCCCCTTCCTCCTCTGAGGAGCCTCCACTGAAGTAGATGGATGAACAGCAATCAAAGAAGTCCCACTTAAACAGGAAGTACTTACCATCTGTGGCGATGTTTTCCACTGGGAGGTTGTGTACATGAGCCATGTAGCCGATTGCTGAGAATATCACAAAGCCAGCCAGGATACTGGTGGCCGAGTTAGCTAAAGAGACAATCAATGTGTCCCTAGGGGAGGACAAGAAAACAAACACAACAGTCAGACTGATGGGATTTCTCAGAGTCAAGTGGATCTCTAAGGAGAACACTTAGCTCTGAGGGCTAAAACTAGCCGTTTGGTTTGAAGAACAGTCTGTGGTGAGTAACTACAGTAACTGGCCAGGGACAAGCAACATGGTTGGTTGCTTCTGAGGAGTAACCAAGCACTTGTGTAACAACCAGTTCCACTGAGGCTAATAGTGTTCTCAATTCTGAAATACCATTTCAGTCTGCAAAACAACATCCTCATCGCACATGCTACGTCTATTTAGCTATTCTCACAGAACTAAGATAGAATAACACTGATTTGAACTAGATATGACTTTAAAAGGAGGAGCAGCAGTGCCTCCCTTAGAAGTATGTATGGACGGGTTTTAGACATTGATAACATTACATGCTCACACAGGGATCTTTTGTGTTTACATTTTTTATTGATACCAATCATGGGAAACAGCACTACAGTGTACACTGGCACATTTTTAAGGTCACAATTCGGGAATGTATTAATGGATCTGTGGATGTACAAAATATGGTGGGACTTATTGAGAAGACACAGTTAACTACTCTTAGTCACCATGAGAGGCAGCAGTGGGACGTCTTCGTGGTTGCCAAGGGAAAATCAGGCTTCCCCCAAAAATGGACTTTTTTAAAATGAAAAATAAAATAAATGTATATTTCGTCTCTGTGTTTCATAATTTTCTCTCAATTCATAAGAGGCTGAATGTATCTCACCGGAGAAAGCATCCGAGCGAGCGAAACAGCTTCCCTCGGTCTCTGTATGTGTAGCACATCTTTCTGATGCCATCTGGTCAAAATTAGTATGATATTGATGCCGCCGTAGCATTGAATTCAAGGGAAGCCAGCGAGCATTTGGCCTCCGTTGATATTTTTCTTTATACAATAGCCATTCAGCGTTGAGCCAAACTGAGTGAGATCAACTGTGAATAGTCCTGGCGCACAACAAAAAAAAGTATGAAGGGAAGGATTTGGCTTCGCGCCAAATGTAATTTGACAACACATTTTTTTGAATTGATGCTTTACGTTGTGTTGTTGTCCTCTGGTGGCTAGCTAGCTAGGTAAAATTGTCCTTTTACTAAATTAGCCATGAACGGAGATTTGGACTTGTGGTTTTACTTACGTAATTCTCCGTACTGGCCAATAATTATAACAACGATTCTGATCCAACCATAAATTCATACATTGTGCCTCTGGCTTGAGAGGATGGAAGTTCAATATGTAGCTAGATGTAGTAGGCTAATGTTAACTAGCAAGTATTTTAGCCAGGTACCTTAGGACAACACAAACTAAAAGTGTGTACTGTATGACAGCGTCAAAAACCGTTTCAGCAACATGAGAGAGGAGGATGGCATTGGCGTTTCTCTACAAGTAGGTTGAGTCAACATGTTTTTTCTACTTACGCATGCACACACACACACACAAATCAGTACCATGGACAGCCACATGATATTTAGCTTACGTTGAATGGACTAAATAGTTTTTGGAATCTTTTAGTTGTCACTGTATTTATTAGACTAAGCATAGGTGATTTAATGATATTGAAATGGTGCTGGAGTAGTGGAGGCCGCTCCTGTTTTCTTTGTGACTTGCGGTAACTCTCCAATGTTCTAAATCAATAGTTGTTTAGTAGTCCAAAAATGTCAGAAACATTAAGTCGATTGACCATGCTGTAGGTTATGTAACTGTTTGTTACGTGCAATATGTTTTGTGGACTTCACCGGACAGATGTTGCTCTCCGGTTTTGTGATGAAACAAATGTGTTGTTAAATTTATTCTGCCAATGTGTCTTCTTATTGTTTCGGCCTAGGCCAAAATATCACATTGTCAAGGCATATGAACCAACATGTTATAGAGCAAACAACGCAATTATCAAAACACATAGGTTGTAATATGGCTTTTATTCCTAAAATTGGCTTCCCCAGTGATTTTACCCACGCACCACTACTGAGAGGCAGTTATTATTTTTTAACTATAGATTTACACTGTGGATCTGCAGACAATCATGGTAAAGACAAAGTGGTACTGTAGTGGTTGGTATAGGAGACTGCATGTCTAACCTAAGGATGTTATTGTTGAACTTGTTGTAACTGGCCATGGAGATCATGGAGCCAAATCCAATTCCAATGGAGTTGAATACCTGGGCTGCAGCGTTAACCCACACCTGCAGAACGGCAGAGGTGAGTGGATAAAGGTGAGAGAGGGACACAATTTCTTTACTCATACTGTAAAACAAGAACACAAATACACTTCTAGGTGGTTTCCCAGTAACAGATTAAGCCTAATCCTGGACTAAAATAATTTTTCAATGTTGTCCAAGACAATGTTGTCTTAGAAAAAAAAAGTGCTATCTAGAACCTAAAAGGGTTCTTCGGCTGTCCCCATAGGAGAACCCTTTGAAGAACCCTTTTTTGTTTCCACAGAGGTTTTGACATGGAACATAAAAAGGTTCTCCTATGGGGACAGCCGAAGAACCCTTTTTTCTAAGAGTGTAGTAGACTTAATGTGTGTCCGGGAAACCACCCCTTAATCCTCATTGATCCTCTCCTACAGTATGTCAGACCTGAACTTCAAGCAGCTTGCTCCACTTAGGCTTCAGGAAGTAGAGCATCCCATCCTTGGCCCCGGGAAGCTGGACATTGTTGATGAGCAAGGCGAACAGAATAAAGTATGGGAACGTGGCTGTGAAATAAACAACCTAAAGCACAGAGAGTGAGAAGAAAACATATTAATTAAGTATAATATTAGATTAAATGCATTGTATTTATTTCGTATTTTATTAGGATCCACATAAGCTACAACCAAGCTGCAGCTACTCTTCCTGGGCTCCACACAAAACATATAACATGACAAAATACATAACATTAATAGACAATTACAGCTGAAGGACAGAACTACATAAAATATCAATACATAACATTAATATACAGGTAATAGATCATTTATTCTCCATGTGCTACTTACGACTATTATTGCCTTATCATACCGGAATAATAAAGCCCCAGTGCACTCAATTTGTGGAAAAAATAAATACTAAATATATCAATTCTCTACTGACTAACATCAGTAATCTGATAATATGGAGCAGGACGCCCTTACTCTGAGGCTTTGCTTACAATTGCTTTCTCTGAGTAGGCCCTGATATCCTGATGCCAAGGGCATATCTTATCTTTAACCCAAACACCAGCTGTGCTCGGGAGGGGGATGCTACAGCTATTTAGGTCAGAGGTGTTGTGCTGTGATGTGGTGGTTTATTTGTTTTTTAAAGCTACTTTTGCAGCTTGCTTACTCAGATTTCAGATGGCAAGGAGTTCCATGCTTTGCCTTTAATTCATTTTGGCTTTAGGGGCTATGAAGATACCTTTAGTTGCATGCCTTGTGGAATATGAATGTCTGTCAGAGCTACACTGTATATACACAAAAGTATGTGGACACCCCTTCAAATTTGTGGATTCGGCTATTTCGGGCACACCATTTACACAACATTTTAGACAAACATTGGCAATAGAATGGCCTTACTGAAGAGCTCAGTGACTTTCAACGTGGCATCCTATGACGGTGCTACCTTTTCAACAAATCAGTTTCTCAAATTTCTGCCCTGCTAGAGCTGACCCGGTCAACTTTAAGTGCTGTTATTGTGAAGTGGAAACAACGACTCATCCGCAAAGTGGTAGGCCACACAAGCTCACAGAACGGGACCGGCGAGTGCTTAGGTGCGTAAAAATTGTCTGTCCTCGGTTGTAACCCTCACTATCCAGTTGCAAACTGCTTCTGGAAGCAACGTCAGCACAAAAACTGTTAGTCGGGAGCTTCACGAAATGTGTTTCAATGGCAGAGCAGCCGCACACAAGCCTAAGATCACCGTGTGCGATGCCAAGTATTGGCTGGAGTGGTGTAAACTCGCCACCAATGGACTCTGGAGCAGTGGAAAGGCATTCTCTGGAGTGATGAATCACGCTTCACCATCTGGCAGTCCGACTGACGAATCTGGGTTTTTGCGGATGCCAGGAGAATGCTACATGCCCCAATGCATAGTGCCAACTGCAAAGTTTGGTGGAGGAGGAATAGTGGTCTGGGGCTGTTTTTCATGGTTCATGCTAGGCCCCTTACTTCCAGTGAAGGGAAATCTTAATGCTACTGCATTCAATGACATTCTAGTCGATTCTGTGCTTTCAACTTTGTGGCAACAGTTTGGGGAAGGCCCTTTCCTATTTCAGCAATGACAAGCAAGGTCCAGAAATGGTTTGTCGAAAGCAGTGTGGAAGAACTTGACTGGCCTGCACAGAGCCCTGACCTAAACCCCATCGAACACCGTTGGGGTGAATTGGAATGCCGACTCTGAATGGAAGCAAGTCCCCGCAGCAATGTTCCAATGTCTCATGGAATGCCTTCCCAGAAGAGTGTAGGCAGTTATAGCAGCAAAGGGGGGACCAACTCCATAGTAATGCCCATAATTCTGGAATAAGAAGTTCCACATACTTTTGGTCATGTAGTTTATATGTTAGTTGATCGAATAGACAGTTTGGAGTTAACACATTCATATTTTTGATCAAAATGTAAAAGAAAATGTATGAAACAACAGAGGTGGAACAGATTCTGTCGCCTCTAAACTCCAGGAAGAGAAACATGATATTTGACAACCATCAGTGCTCCTCCCACTCCCACCACAATGTAGGCCACCCAAGGTAATGGAAAACCCTTAAACATGTATAATGATTCCACACTAACGAGACATTTACATTTAAGAACTAAGAGTATCACTGGTGAGTGCAACCATTTCAAATGAACCAACAGCTATACACTTCAGTTAACCTATACCACAAATTACTAAATCGAAATAATCTACACTCTTAGAAAAAAGGGTTCAAAAAAGGTTATTCGGCTGTCCCAAAGGAGAACCCTTCTTGGTTCCGGGTAAAATCCTTTTGGGTTCCAGGTAGAACCATTTTGGATTCCATGTAGAACCCTCTGTGGAAAGGGTTCTATATGGAATCCAAAAGGGTTCTACATGGAACCAACAAGGGTTATCCTATGGAAACAAACAAATAACCCTTTTAGGTTCTAGATAGCAACTTTCTTCAGAGTGTACTACTCTGAGGAGGACTAACAATAAGCAGCTTCTGTTGTGAGGGAAGAGAATGCACTCTGACCTTGCCAGTTGATTTGACGCCTTTGAAGATGCACAAGTAGACTATGACCCAGGCCAGGATGAGGATGCCAAACAGCTCCCAGCGTAGTCCTCCTGCATCCTCAATACCATTGGTTATCTCCAGAACCCTGTGACTGAGAGAGGAAGGAAGGGTCAGGATGGGAAACAAAGCTAAAGAAACCTTCATAGCTTATCATACTGTTATCATTCAATAACACAAAATCCCTGACTTTACAGTAATCTGTCCTCCTGCTCCAATTCACATCCAACTTGGGCTTTTCATTACTTTTCTCACCATATGATTACCCAAAGAGAGTACAAACCCGCTGCGATAAAAACAAGCTATAACAATAACCACAAGTCCTGAGCCCTACCCATGTCTGCGACTTTCAGGTCCTACCACTACGTCAATTAAAAAAAACATTAAATTAAGATTCCCATGAGATTTCAACCTTTATTAACCAACTCAAAAAGACAGCCAGAAGTTTGTTGAATTCCCAATGTGTTTTCAACCATCTAAAAGTACAACCAAATTCCAATGGAAAAACAATGTCTGAGTTTTGGTTTAGTGATCATCTAAATGTGTTATGGCTGCGCTTTCAACCATTAAAAAGCAACAAAGATCAAATGGGAATAAAATGTCAGATATTTTGAATTAACACAATAACTTAATGTGTCATCACTGTGCTTCATCTAATATCACAACCACATGACAAAGTACATAGTGCAAGTGATCAATGCTGTTCAAGATTCTGCTATCTTTGCATGCTAACTTGAACATGCACGTTTTCTATGATCACATAAAAATACATTTATAGTTACATTAGGCTAACCTCAAAATGTGTCCATGGATGTGTTACTCAGGTTAAATAACTACTATTACATTAGTTTGTAAGATAGCCCTAACTTTACACTATTTACTGCATTACAAAAATATTATTGAATTGTGTTTGGTTGACAATGAATCCAAATATTAACATTTAAAGAACATCTAACGCTTGAAAAGTTCTCAGTCACTGGTTTAATCTTATTCTTTAACTTTTCATTTTGGTTTAGTTGGAGACGTAAAGTTAATAGGCAATTAACTGTATTGCAAAGGTGATATTAATTTATAGTCAAACTGGAATTTGATCATTTATATGTTGGATTCATATCTCCATCTCAAACAATAATCAAAGTTAAAGAATAGGACTAAATTCCATCAAACTTTATTTAATGTGCATTTAAAGTTATATTTAGTACTATTCTTTGACTTAGATTTTTGGGGGTTGAAATGGTGACATGAATCCAACATATCAATTATTTATTTATAGGCAAACTGGAATTAAAAAGACAGACAGTCAGTGGCACAGATGGAAGTATCCAAGCAGAAAATACATCTCCTTCAAATGTTGATATTTGGTTGTGTTGACGACCAAACACAAACCAATATCCAGTTTGTCTACAAATTAATCATTTATTTGTTGGATTCCGTCTCCATCTCAACAACAACAAAAAACATTGAAGTTTAAGAATAAATCTAATCCAACTTTAAATGCACTAAGTTCTTTAACTTAGGCTGTTGGTTGAGATGTGAATCCATCATATTAATGATTCACTTGAAGATTACATTTGACGTCGAGAAAAGCTTGAAACCGTAGGCCATATTTGTTTTTTCTTTGTTTAACAATAGCTGCTGATGACTTTGCAAATGCTATATAGGCTTAAATAGTATCATTGTTGATATGACTTATAAACTATGGTTCCATTTCATTTGCTCTGTTAAACCTACCCTTCTGGAATGACTGATAATAATTAAATGTATTCACTGTTGCTAAGAGGTCACTCAATAATCATTCTCACAATAGCACATTGGTAGTAGTCAGTGACAGATATAAAAGATAAGCATTGCTGGGCTGGGTTAAAACCCTGGATGGGAGACCAAATGAATAGCTGTAGATCAACTCTTCAGTAGGAGGTGCTGCCCAGCCTAATGATTGTTTTTTTGATAGTGGATATAAGGTTTGAAGATCTGACGTTGTTTCAAAGGGACAAATTCAACATATTTAATACAAAGGTTTGTCAATGTTGAAAATGGATTACCATTAGGACATAATCCTGTGGTTTAAATTTTACCCTCAAAACAACAGTTAACGTTAATTACTTTTTAAAATCCAATGTATTTTAAAACAGATTCCATGGCAATATGTTGACAAATTACAATGAAACAACGTCAATTCAACCAGTTTGTGCCCAGTTGGTCAGTGCTTACTCAAAGTACTGCTGACTGGCTGATTGCAGGTGGGTGGCGTTTCCAGGAAAACCGCTGGAGCAGTTACCCACGGCATTCCAGGTGTTGTTGCAGGACTGCCAGGGGAAGATGGCTCGGAATGAGTTGAAGAAGTAGTAGAGTGCCCAGCTCATAAGAACGTTGTAGTAGGTGCAGAGCACAAAGGAGATCACGACTGTGGCAATGCCCACACCTGTAGAGCGAAAGGGAGGGCAAAGAGGACAAAGTAAGATACCTGTCCTACAGTGGTGATGGCCAAGCAGCAGTAGCTACTTTCTCCTCTGGTGTCTCTTGTGTATGGACCTCCTTCGGCAGTGTACTGAACTGTATGTGGATCTGTAAAGGTAGGCCTGGGTAAACAACAATGGTAGTGCTCCCATTAACAATTAGCTGTGGACAAAGTTTTTTTTAAAGATACTGTACAAAGGTGGTACACTTCCAGGTAATATGAGGTTACAAGAAAGATTAATAGCTGCTATGATAGGATTTTAGACATGCATGTTGCTACAATCCAACTAAACTAGCGTAGCATGCGTAAAATAAATGCCTGAGCGGTGTTTCTATCTTTCTGGTCGGGGGAAGGATCTCTTCTGCACTGCTCAACCAATCCATTAAATGTTGAGGAGTCGTTCAGATGCTCTATTTCCATTTCCCCTGAAAACTGGATGCATCCGGTTATTACCAACCCGCTGAGTGTGCAATCCGACAAACATTTTCCAGGAAAGCCAAAGCCCTTGTACATGATTGATTGAGGTCACTAATTAGTAAAAAACTCCACTCACCTGGAGGTCTAGGTCTTAAATGAAAGGGAGAAAGAAAGAAAAAACAGCCGACACTAGGCCCTACATGGAATGAATTTGACAGCCCATCCCAGCTTTCTCTAATATAAAAAAAAAGGTTCAGTAACAGGACCCATTCAAAACCATGCAAACCAGGAAAACCAGAGGTGGGAAGAGAACGCAACATTGGCCATAACTGGGTCACAACTAAATACTGTAAGCCAGCAGTTCCAGTATTTTGTGGGAACTAAAGAACAGTCATATATTGACATCCTGTTCCAGGCCTTTTGGCATCTGTGGATATATTGAGTTCCGATTTAATTTGCGACACAGTCCTTCAACAACAGGACTGTTGTTATGTTTGGCGTAAAAGCAACACAGCTCATCACCCTGAACACACCATCCCCACTGTCAAACATGGTGGTGGCAGCATCATGGTTTGGGCCTGCTTTTCTTCAGTAGGGACAGGGAAGATGGTTAAAATTGATGGGAAGATGGATGGAGCCAAATACAGGACCATTCTGGAAGAAAACCTGATGGAGTCTGCAAAAGACCTGAGACTGGGACGGAGATTTGTCTTCCAACAAGACAATGATCCAAAACATAAAGCAAAATCTACAATGGAATGGTTCAAAAATAAACATATCCAGGTGTTAGAATGGCCAAGTCAAAGTCCAGACCTGAATCCAATCGAGAATCTGTGGAAAGAACTGAAAACTGCTGTTCACAAATGCTCTCCATCCAACCTCACTGAGCTTGAGCTGTTTTGCAAGGAGGAATGGGAAAAAATGTCAGTCTCTCGATGTGCAAAACTGATAGAGACATACCCCAAGCGACATACAGCTGTAATCGCAGCAAAAGGTGGCGCTACAAAGTATTAACTTAAGGGGGCTGAATAATTTTGCACGCCCAATTTTTCAGTTTTTGATTTGTTAAAAAAAGTTTGAAGTATCCAATAAATGTCGTTCCACTTCATGATTGTGTCCCACTTGTTGTTGATTCTTCACAAAGAAATACAGTTTTATATCTTTATATTTGAAGCCTGAAATGTGGCAAAAGGTCACAAAGTTCAAGGGGGCCGAATACTTTCGCAAGGCACTGTATATATACACATTTAAAACACAATAAAGATATATCTATATAAATAAACAATAGTACGCAATATAAACACCATGGGACCATGCAGCCATCATACCGCTCTTGAAGGAGACGCGTTCTGTCTCCTAGAGGTGAATGTACTTTGGTGCGAGAAGTGCAAGTCAATCCCAGAACAACAGCAAAGGACCTTGTGAAGATGCTGGTGGAAACAGGTACAAAAGTATCTATATCCACAGTAAAACGAGTCCCATATCGACATAACCTGAAAGGCCCCTCAGCAAGGAAGAGCCACTGCTCCAAAACCACCATAATAAAGCCAGACTACGGTTTGCAACTGCACATGGGGACAAAGATCGTACTTTTTGGGGAAATGTCCTCTGGTCTGATGAAACAAAAATAGAACTGTTTGGCCATAATGACCATCGTTATATTTGGAGGAAAAAGGGGGAGGCTTGCAAGTTGAAGAACACCATCCCAACCATAAAGCACGAGGTGGCAGCATCATGTTGTAAGGGTGCTTTGCTGCAGGAGGGACTGGTGCACTTCACAAAATAGATGGCATCATGAGGTAGGAGAATTATATGGATATATTGAAGCAACATCTCAAGACGTTAGTCAGGAAGTTAAAGCCTGGTCGCAAATGGGTCTTCCAAATGGACAATGAACCCCACGCATACTTCCAAAGTTGTGGCAAAATGGCCAGGACAAGAAAGTTTAAGGTATTGGAGTGGCCATCACAAAAACCCTGACCTGGCCTACAAACCGGACTCAGTTACACAAGCTCTGTCAGGAAGATTGGACCAAAATGCACCCAACTTATTGTGGGAAGCTTGTGGAAGGCTACCCAAAACATTTGGCCCAAGTTAAACAATTTAAAGGCAATACTACCAAATACTAATTGAGTGTATGTAAACTTCTGACCCATTGGGAATGTGATTAAAGAAATAAAAGCTGAAATAAATCACTCTACTATTATTCTGACATTTCACATTCTTAAAATAAAGTGGTGATCCTAACTAACCTAAGACAGGGAATTTTTACTAGGATTAAATATCAGGAATTGTGAAAATCTGGGTTTAAATGTATTTGGCTAAGGTGTATGCAAACTTCCGACTTCAACTGTACATACACACACATTTGTGGCCCGCCACTTCGTGGCTGAGTCGTTGCTGCTCCTAGACAATTCCACTTCACAATAATAGCACTCACAGACGACTGGGGCAGCTCTAGAAGGGCAGAAATGTGACTGACTTGTTGGAAATGTGGCATCCTATGACAGTGCCACATTGAAAGTCACTGAGCTCTTCAGACCTAACGATTAAAGCAGTTCAGGTTCACTACCCGGACTTGACCTGGGTCCCCTGCTGTGCTGGGTCAAGTGTCTCTCAGTTGAACACTGAATAACCAAACATTGTGCAATTTTTCACAAGACATCACCGAAAGCTGGGCTTAACTGTCAGAAACTGTGTTGAGTTTCTCTTCTCGGAATAGTTTTGATTTTAAAAAGTCCTTATCGCCTAAAATATGTGGAGACAACACTTTAGCAGCAGTAGTGTCTTAATGACTGTGTATACTGTTCATAAATCTTTCCACTGAGACTCTGCATTACAGAATATACATAAAATGTACTCCAAGAAGAACTGAATCTTTACAAACAAATCTGTGAGGTTTCAAGTTTTAATGTCATGTGGACCAGTACGGTGAAATGCTCTAACCCCAACAATGCAGTAATCAATAACAATGTAATACTAAAAATAACATAAGGTATAACAAAAAAGCACAAAGAAAAATAAGAAAAATGTGCAAGGATACTGGAGTGATAGCGATAGATATGTATAGGGGTAAGGCGACTAGGCATCAGGCTGATAAACAGAGTAACAACAGCGTATATGATAATTGTATGTGAGTGGGTGTGCTTGTGTGGAGCAGCGGTTCCAAAACTATGGGGTCAGGGGTCGCCTGATAAGAAAATGGAGTAAAGGGAGAATTTTCCAAAATCCTGAAGAATATATATTTTTTAAATATAATATTGGCTTTGTATCTCAAAATCCTTGTAATGTGGGAAAGGGCAACACTTGACCATTGCACTTGAATCATTCCCACGGTGAATGACTAGGTCCGCTACGCTTTGAAACCACACATTATTTCAGAGACTTTGATATTACCGGCCACAATTGATATGGTGGAAACAAGGTGTGGGGAGGCAGGTGCACAGAAACTCCCATCAATACCTTTGTCAATACCTTTGTCAGATATCACTGTTAAATGAGAATTGCTATTGCTAGCAATACAGAGGAAACGGACTGAAATGACTCAAACTCCCCCAGCTTACGCCCTCCAAATGGATGTTAGCTTTGAGGGCTAAGATGCCCATCTATTGCTTTTGTTTGCTATACATGTCGGGGGATGCTATTCCTGAAGACATCCTGTTCCGTTTCACGAGAATGAAAGGGCACAGAGGATGTTCAGTGTGCTGTGGCTGTATTGACGAAAAAAACAGATTCCATGGGATGGACTGGTGGCACAGATGTGGATCTAGAGCATGACAATGTTCTATTTAATACCGAGGCTTGGTGGTTATCGAGGGGAGAGTGTTGGAAAGATTTTTCGCATTGAGAGGGGAACTGTTGTCATTCACAATGGATGTAAAAATAAATTAAAGACTTGGTTGAATGTCTGTAATGAATACATTTTCGTGGACTACACAGAAAATGTAACAGACATATTTGGAAAACTGAACAGATGTTTGCAGTGGAAATACAAAGACATTCTACAGATGAGTGACTGAATCAGTGGATTCAGAGGAAATAATTCTTATTGGAGAGTCTTTCAAAAGCAAATCGTGCCCGCTTCCCTCAGCTGAACATATTTCTAACAGAAAACAGCATCAGTAACTGTCCCATCGCTTGGAGGAGCACTTTGGGACCTACTTCCCAATCCGTTTGACTGTGATCCTGGCTCAGTTGACATGCCAGTAAGTGATGTGACTGAATGCATTCACAGGTCACTAAAGAGGAGTTTTGATTCCTGACTCAAAGGGAATAATACCCTGCCTAACTAAAAAAATGCAAGCTCTGAGTGGGAAAAAAAACGTTTTGAAAAGGTCATCCAACTCAGAATTCAGACTCGGGCCTCTTTTTAAAGGTCAGACTTTCCGACCTAAAGATCACGGACGTCATGATTTGACCTCGTATTTTTCCCAGTTGTCTTGAAAGCACCATAAAACCCATGGTAGCCTTTGTCAGCTCATATCTGTGTGAAGCTGGATTCAGAGCTCTCGTCTGCATTAAAACCAAATATCGATCCAGGTTGGATGTGACAGCAGAGATGAGGCGCGCACTGTCGACCACGCCCCCTGACTTTGAGAAGCTCCGACGTGATATGCATCAAGCGCACCCATCTCATTAGAGGTGGTGAGATAAGATACATTATGTCAGACTAATTTGCAATTGACGGTCAACTACTTACTTTTAATGTATTATGTGATGGTGAGTTGAGAAGACAACCAGAAATACTGTTAGAATGTTTTTCAATTGAATAAAAAAGTAAACATTGGCTGTTAATTACATATTTTTTTTCACATTGTTGGGGTTCCGAGAATTGTCAGATATTAACATGGGGTCGTGGGCCCAAAAAGTTTGGGAACCCCTGGTGTAGGGTCAGTATGAATGTATGTGCATATTATGTGTGTGTGTTTGTGTGTGAGCAAATTATGAAGTGAGTGTGTGTGTGTTGGAGTGTCAGTGTGCGTAGGGTCCTGTGAGTGTATGTAGGGCCCTGTGAGTGTGTATAGAGACAGTGCAAAAACATAAATCAAATGAAAAACACAAGGGTCAACTCTGATAGTCCATGTAGACATCTGGCTAGCTTTTTTAGCATCTGGCTTGGAGACAGGAACTGTTCAGGAGCCTGTTGGTGTCAGACTTGATGCACCAGTACTGCTGCCGTGCGGTGGCTGGTCTATTTAACGATTTTCCCAGGCCTTCCTTTCACATCTACTGATATAGAGGTCCTGGATGTAGTGGGCTGTCCACACCACCCTCTGTAGTACCATGCAATCGAGGGCGCTGCTATTGCCATACCAAGTAGCAATGTAGCCAGCCAAGATGCTCTCAATGATATAGCTGTAGAACTTGACGATTTGAGGGCCCATGCCAAACTTCTTCAACCTCCTGAGGGGGAAGAGGCGCTGTCGCACAATCTTCATGACTGTGCGGATGTGTGTGTGGACCATTAAGTCCTCAGGGATTTGGACACAGAGGAACTTGAAGTCCTCGACCCACTCCACCTCAGCCCCATGGATATGGATGGGGGCATGCTCACCCCATCGTTTCCTGTAGACCATGATCAGTTCCATGGTCTTACAAACGTTGAGGGAAAGGTTGTTGTTCCGGCACACCACTGCCAGGTCACTAACCTCTTCCCTGTAGGCTGTCTCATCGCTGGTGATCAGGCCTACACTACCACCGTCAGGAAGTCCAGGATCCATGTTGCAGAGGGAAGTGTCCAGTCCCAGGGTCCTAAACTTGGTGACGAGTTTGGAGGGGACAATGGTGTTGGAACCCTGAGCTGTAGTCAATGAACAGCATTCTCACATAGGTACATTATTCCTATTATATGGTGGGTGAAGGCCGTTTGAAGTGCAGTTGAGATTACATCATCTATGGATCTGTTGGGGCGGTATGAACATTGGAGAGAATCTAGGGTGTCTGAGATGGAGTTGATGTGTGACATAACCAGCCTCTCAAAGCACTTCATGATTACAGATTTGAGTGCTACAGGGCAGTAATCATTGTGGCATGAAGCCTGAAGAGTTCTTGGGAACAGGAAGGATGGTGGTCATCTTAAAACATGTGGGGATTACAAACTGGGACAAGGAGAGAAAAATGACAGTGAATATGCCTGCCAGCTGTTCTGTACATGCTCTGAGGACCCACACTGGGGTACCGTTGGGCTCCACGGCCTAAACTGGTGTTGACCTGATTAAAGACCTTACTCACGTCGGCGAGATCACCTAGTCCATTGGGACGGTGATGGCCCTCACACCAGATGTTGTCATTGTCAAAGCGTGCATAAAATGCATCGAGTTCGTCTGGTGGAGAGGCATATTTGGGCAGGTCAAGGCTGCGTCTTCCTTTGTAATCCGTAATGTAGCCCCTGCCACGTGGCGGGCATCAGAGCCTGTGTACTATGATTCCACTTTCCCTATATTGTCCTTTCGCTCGTTTGATGAATTTGCGGAGGTCATAGCGGTTTTTCTTGTACTTATTCCGGTCCTCAGCCGTAGCCTCAGGGTTGTCTGCGATAGCCATGTACTTTATTTTTCCTTTATTTAACTAGGCAAGTCAGTTAAGAACAAATTCTTATTTTCAATGACGGCCTAGGAACAATGGGTTAACTGCCTTGTTCAGGGGCAGAACCACCGATTTTTACCTTGTCAGCTCGGGGATTCGATCTTACATCCTTTCGGTTCCAAGTCCAACGCTCTAACCACTAAGCTACCTGCCGCCCCAGTTTAGTGTCATCCCAGTGTTAATCCAGGGCTTTCGATTGGGGAAGCAACATGGTCGATGCATTTCCTAATGAAGCTGGTGATGGAGGTGGTTAGCTTGTTGATGCTATCTGTGGAGTCTCAAAACATATTCCAATCAGCCCTAACAAATCAGTACTGTAGCATAACCTCTGATTCTGGGTGATAATTTGTCAATGGAACGAGTCACGAGTACTTCCTGTTTGAGATTCTGCTTGTAAACAGGAAACAGTACGGATACATGATCTGATTTTCCGAATTGCGGATGAGGAAGGGCCTTGTATGCTTGCTTGTGGGTAGAATAACAGTGGTCTAAGTCTTTATCTCCCCTAGTGGTGAAGGAGATGTGTTGATGGATGTTGGGTATCACGTGTCTTAATGACGCATAATTAATATCACCGGCAACCAGAAAAGCAGCCTATGGAGGTACGTTTTCCTGCTTGTAGCCTCATACAGTTTGTTAAGTGCCAGCTTGTTATTTTCTTGTCCTGAAGTGGAATGTATACAACAGTCACAATAACAGCTGAAAATCCCCTAGGAGGTAGAAGGGTTGGCATTTGACCATCTGGTATTCCATGACAGGTGAACAATGGGTCGACTTTTCTACCGCGCTCGAGTCAGCAAACCAGTTGTTGTTGATGAAGAGGCAAACCCCTCCCCCCTCTTGATTTCCCTTACTCCACTGTCCTGTCCGCACGGTTAATGGAGAATCCATTGAGTTGGATAGCATCTTGTCCGAGAGCCACATTTCAGAAACGCAGAGAATATTGCAGTTTCTAGAGTCCCATTGGTTGCTAATCCGCGATCTGAGGTCATCCATTTTAGGCCAGTAAAATGCAGGGAAGGCCGGTTTCCCCTTCGCCTTAATCTCTCCAGGATGTCTCTTGCCTCTGTAATGCCAGCATGTCCTCTTGGGTAACCCGAACATTGTGTTGGAATTACAGAAAGAGCCCAGGGCAGATGAGTCGAAGTCAAAGTAGAAGCCGGAATTGAGGTATGTAACTGCCGATTTGATGTTCAAAGTTATTGAAAGAAATTATAGTGGATACATTTAGAGAAAATAAAGTCAAATTTGGGTCGGAGCTTGCAAAAAGGCGGACATCCAGTACGGCGCCATCTTGAGTAAGGTCAGGTCATGTTTGGTGCCTCACAAAAGAATACAAAATATTTTGGCATTGTTAGCAGAGAAAGAATTATGGAATGCTGCTGGCAATATGGAGGGGTGGGCTGGAAAACACCTATATCAACACAATGATGGAGCCCAATCTAACCCCACTGATCTCCCGGATCAGTTGGAACTACTACACGTGGTACACCATAAGCCTCTTCTTTTGTCATCCATCCCCGAGTTTGCTCTTTCCCTTCACGCGAATTTATTGGCTCATCCTAACACACCCAGAGTGGCGTAATGGTGTTTGCGTTCTTCCTGTCAAAAGGAGTTTCATCTACAGTGTTCAATAACAACCCAGCGCCGCTATACTGCAGACGAGGAAGAATTCCGTGGGAGTGGTCAAAAGCATTGGAATATTTGAAGAAGAATTGCTTAATTGTATGTACTGCAAAACAATAATATTG
This sequence comes from Oncorhynchus gorbuscha, assembly GCF_021184085.1. Classification (NCBI taxonomy): domain Eukaryota; kingdom Metazoa; phylum Chordata; class Actinopteri; order Salmoniformes; family Salmonidae; genus Oncorhynchus; species Oncorhynchus gorbuscha. Next base: position 52,782,347 of record NC_060176.1, read on the forward strand.
TGAATTGTAAGGGATCAGGGGTTGATCTCCAAATGTACAGTTATGGTTATCATTATTTTGTCAATAAATAACTAAGTAAAATCAGGTCAAATACATTCTCAGTTTACTAATCTAAAGCTAGGGAACCTCAAAAGCCAACACATTCTTTAGTCCAGTAGCCGATCTCTATCTTTCACTACAGCAAGATTGCAACATATTGTGGGATGATATTGCCAGCAAGGAAAACCAATTGGCTGAGTTTACGATTTGAGAAACACAAAGGCTCTTCTGATGCAATGCTACTTGTACACCTATTATTCAAATGTTAACCCTTTGTGTTAATGTTAACCTTTTCATGACCCAAGCCTCCCTGTGTAGATTCTGCTACTGCACCTGCAAAACTGCTAAGTCTTGGTGATTTCACCTGACATGCCCAACAACAAAATAGGCACATAGGTCGCTCTGGATAAGAGCGTCTGCTAAATGACTTAAATGTAAATGTAATGTCATCTGATTGTGTTGAAGAAGAACAGGTTCCACCAGATTGAATTAAGAGTGCATTTTTTAAATGTGCATTTACATGCCATTGTAGCAACATGTCATTTTAATGTCATATGTTGAACAATGATGAACATTTTATTTAACTAGGCAAGTCAGTTAAGACCAAATTCTTAATTACAATGACGGCCTACACCGGTCAAACCCAGACGATGCTGGGCCAATTGTGCGCTGCCCTATGGAACTCCCAATCACGGCTGGTTGTGATACAGCCTGGATACGAACCAGGGTGTCTGTAGTGACGCTTCTAGACCTGAGATGTGGTGCCTTAGACCGCTGCACCACTCGGGAGCCCTAAACATACTTTTACTGTCTGTCTAGAATGTTGAACTGTTATTGACTACTGAGTTCCTTCCTCCAAGTGCACTCTATGTCTAAGACAAGGGTCAGAAAAATGGCCTTTCACACCTAGGTAAATACCATGTGACCTCACAGGACTACAAAAAAGACACTGCTGTCTCCCCCTTTTAGCCTCTTATCCTGCTGGACCTTCATCTTCAGTAGGCTGACCACAAGGAAGGACCTTCGCCTTAAAATGGCAAGAACTGGTAAACTGATAAGTTAGGAAAAGTACATTTATAGAAATTGGGACGGAACAGCCCATGCACTAAACAGTCTCAGATGGAGTTTTCATTTAAGCTAACCTTCTTCAAAGAAAGAAGGAGAAGACCATTTGGAGCACAGCCTCTGCAACTCAAAGGAAGAGCCATCAGGTAGAACAAGCAGGGACAAAACCCAAAGAGCAGTCCATGAGGGACCATCCAAACTCAGAGGAAAGGAGCAAGAAACCACCACCAAGGAACCCCTCAACTCAGGACAAATGAGGACACACTGCCATCTTTCCTTTGTTAACCTCCATATGGCCTAACCAGAGCCAAGGACAACAGACTATCACATCTTTAAATATTAAGATAGAATGAAAGACAAGAGACCTCAATATATTTCCTACCTTTTCATGATCCCTCTCATTATGATTGTAAATATCTTGATTAGAGTTATTATACACTACGTGACCAAAAGTATGTGGACAGCTGCTCATCGAACATCCCATTCTACAATCATGGGCATGAATATGGAGTTGGTCCCCCCTTTTGTATAACAGCCTCCACTCTTCTGGGAAGGCTTTCCACTAGATGTTGGAGCATTTCTGCGGGGACTTGTTTCCAGTCAGCCACAAGAGCATTATTAAGGTCGGGGCATTGATGTTGGCCGATTAGGCCTGGCTCACAGTCGGTGTTCCAATTCATCCCAAAGGTGTTCGATGGGGTTGAGGTCAGGGCTCTATGCAGGCCAGTCAAGTTCTTTCACATCGATCTCAACAACCCATTTCTGTATGGACCTCATTGTCATGCTGAAACAGGAAAGGGCATTCCCCAAACTGTTGCCAAAAACTTGGAAGCACCGAATTGTCTAGAATGTCATTGTATGCTGTAAAGTTTAGATTTCTCTTCACTGAAACTAATAACAGCACCAGACCATTATTCCTCCTCCACTAAACTTCACAGTTGGCACTATGCATTGGGGTCAGACTGCCAGATGGTGGTGTGATTCATCACTCCAGAGAACGCGCTTCTACTGCACCAGAGTACAATGACGGTGAGCTTTACACCACTTCAGCCGACACTTGGCATTGCGTATGGTGATTTTAGGCTTTTGTGCAGCTGCTCGGCCATGGAAACTCATTTCATGAAGCTCCTAACAAACAAGTTATTGTGCTGACATTGCTTCAAGAGACAGTTTGAAACTTTGTAGTGAGTGTTGCAACAGAGGACAGACGATTTTTACATGCCTCAGCACTCGGCGGTCCCATTCTGTGGGTTTGTGTGGCCTACAACTTCATGGCTGAGCCGTTGTTTCTTCTAGACATTTCCACTTCACAATAACAGCACTAACAGTTGACCAGGGCAGCTGCAGTAGGACAGAAATTTGACAAACGGATTTGTTTGAAAGGTGGCATCATATGATGGTGCACGTTGAAAGTCACTGAGCTCTTTAGTAAAGGCATTCTACTGTCAATGTTTGTCTATGGAGATTGCATGGCGGTGTGATCAATAGTATACATCTATCAGCAACTGGTGTGGCTGAAACTGCCGAATCCACTCATTTGAACAGGTGTACACATACACTATATACACAAAAGTATCTAGAATGTATAAAGAACTTGTGTTTGTCTTGTTATTCTGGGAAAGAACTCAAATTAATTCTCAAAGAATTTATACCTTCAGATTCATCTATGTATTACTATTAATCTAATTTTGGTCATGCCTTCTTAGACAAACTCTCTGAGGAATTACAAGACACATCTCAGGGACACCAGGATACCAAGGAGACAATCAGCCAAAACATACAGTACACGTGAGGCCACTCAAAGTATAAATAAAACAAAGCAAATCTTGGTCTAACAAATCAAATACAACACGTGTGCCCATACCAGTGGATGTTTAGACATAGGAAAGCATTTAGCAAAGGAAGAACTGTCAGCTCAGTTTGAGCTGCTGTGAAACTGGAGAGACGTAGTTGTATAGAATGTGAGAATATGAGTTTGGTGTATGATAAAATCCATAAGGCCATGTGGAATAGGATGTGGAAAAGAATCACATTAGGGGTCAACAGGAATATGCTGCATTCTGTATCCAAGCTCAACCACAAAAGTGACAAATTGTATATTACTCTATGGAATTACAAAATGACATTACAAACACAACCCACAGATAAAAGGTACAATGGTGGGTCAGGAGAGGAATGAGGTAGAGGATTTTACAATGATACATTCATATACTACTGAGTAAGTATACTGTAGGCATAAGTCCAGAGTGAAAATTGTGTTGGTTGAGCAGAGGAGAAGTTTGTGGGGAATTGATTGGGAGAACTGATGACAGAAATATCACAGTTACTATGTGGTGGCATAGTAATATAAATTAAAAAGATATATTCAGAAAGAACTACCTGCTTTTGGCCTTCGCTTAGCACAGAGCCATTACCAGGCTGAAATGAGCGATAAATCAAGGGACGGACCCAAAAGTTTTGACCGGGTAGACTATCTCTGTTTTTGAGGAGATAAAAACTATGGAGAAAAGTCTGAAGTTAGAACAGGTGACAGAATACCTCATTGATTCAAACCCAAGATAATCAAAGGCTGTTGATGGCTGGGCCTTGTACATTGAGGGAGCATTAGGTGACCGCTAGTGTCCTGAAGATCCACACATTCCATGGTCAAAAATAGTGCAATCTTCCAGACTACCAGAGTCAGAGGCCATTTGGTGTCCAAAGGCATTTGTATTTAACCAATCAGAATTCTTCATTATGATTTGAAACATATTCAACTCTCTAAATAGTGAAAGTTGTATTATCTAACAGTGTCCCTACTGGCCTGCAGAACGAGATCCAGGCAGAAAGTTTGAAATCTTTAACTTAGATGGAAAGTAGTACCCTGCAGTTGACACTAGAAATACAACATCTTCTCTCAAAACACTGAGGACTTTGAAGGGATTTGTTTCGAGCTACTGATTTTGAACCTATAAGCTTATTTGATGTTTCAAAAGTAAATGTGTCAGGTTTTTTTCTGATAAAAACAATATGTTGTGAATCTGTGAATATCAAGAACACATGTTGAATCACCCATATTCGATTCCAAATTAAGATTAGAATTTGCTACTTTTATATGTTCAGAATGTACACCGTTTCACTCCTTTAGTAATTTTAACATGTGTCAACTCAAAAGCGTAGCCCCAACTGTTTCGTAGTAGATTTTGATCAAAACAATTATTCCAGAAAGCATGGGCCAACGAATTTGAGAAACTAATTCAGGCACTACAATGTCAATTGTACAAGGTCTCAGCCATCAACACAGCATCTGAAATCATTTGGTTTTGTGACAGATGTTTTATTCAATACAATACACATAATTGATTAAACAAGCAGACGGCACAGGCAGTTCTCAGGATAACGTGTGTTCCTACTACCACAGTCCAGCAAAATGCCAAATGAGTGCTTTCACAGAATCAGAACCTAGGGAATCTCTGTAATTCATTTTTTTTACCATGATGAACAGTAGTTATTGTAGGGTGGCTTCTGACAAACTATCTTTCAAACCTTGTTGATTGATGAGGAGGCAGGACGCCCACCATTATTTATGAGGCGGGCATGTCCAGAGGTAATCAAATTAGGTAAATGAAATGAGATAACCAAGGGGTTTCAACCATTGTATAAACATCCGGTTTGTGGGTGACGGATTTGGAAGGGGTTGGTAATTAGGTTTAGTTATGTTAATTAAGACTATAAGTTAGAGTGAATTAGGTTTGTGTGGGTGTTGTCTATGATTGATGTCTTTTGATGTCTTTTCATATCATATGGCATAATGTCAGGTAGAACCTGACCCGGGAGTCGTGATTTATGACCACAGATGTCAAATCTGGGATTAGGGACAGATTTTTTATAGAAGGGTATTTGCACACGACTCCCAGGTCAAGTACTATTGTCATATGTAACATGTAAAATACTATTATAATAAATGTGTAAGATCATTGAAGATCTCTTGCACATATGAATATAATATATTATATATGTATGGATATATATGAATATATATATCCACGGATGCTGCAGACAACAGTTTTCAAGAAGTTACATTGGTGATGGAAAATGTCAGATATTCAAAGACCATCACATCTTTCACATTGCCATCAGTGAAGCTTATGTTAGGAACTCAGTCCTGCCAGTGATTAATTGACAGGTCTTAATCCCGCAGGGCTCCCTGTCAACCTTCAAGTGAATAGACCACTTATCCCAACAGAGGTAGGGTGAAAAATTGGAGTGCCATTGGTATAAGGGAGGTTGGGGTACTTTTTGGAATGGTCTTTTCACTCACGGGATACAGTAGCTCACCCCAAGAAACCTTTGCAAGGGTTAAATCTGCATAAACATTGTTGATTTACTGTTACCTTAAAATAAGACAGGCCCTCTCACAGAACTGTATCCACTGGATGCTGCATACATCTGTTTTCATGAATTAAGGATTATTTTACATCCCATACACTAATATTAGTAATTTAAATACAGTTTTCAGTAGCTTGGTGGTAGTTGAACTAAATTCAAATTTTGGTAGTGTTTTCAGTAGTTAATGACTTTTTCCCCCACGTAGCGGTGTAGATAACTATTGAAGCTACACACTATTTTTTCTGTCGCTAAAATAAAATGTGTGAAGTAGGTGAAGTAGGAAAGAATGTCCTTTATCTTTCGGCATCAGAGCTGCTTAATTTACACTGGACTCTTTAATGGCAGTAGTTTTTACCACAAGACATAATGACATCATGAACATTACTTTTTTACCACATTAGCAACAACCATTTGTGTGAAGATTTAAATTGACTAGTGATGGGGATGTAAAATCTATATTGATATGTAATAAATATTTTGATACGATGTGGGTATCATATCAGTTTTATAAATAAGTTACATAAATAACATTGCGTCAGTGTTCCTTTTCTGTTAACTTCAAAGGCTCTGTGAAATTCAGACAACTGCTTGTTGATTGCGCAATGGGCTAAGTGTGAATGCCCTAGGGCTTAAATATACCCAATCAGTTTGAATACAATTTGGGGGCCCATCAACCATTAGCAGACAATTAGGTATGTAGGTAGGTATGCTAAGTTGAGGGCCTTTGAGAAGGTCTGTAAGATAGTCATGTTATATACTGTATATAGTCAGTGTTAGGAGAAAAGTACTCTGAACATATATTTTACCAAGCTACCAATTACAGTACCAGTCAAAAGTTTGGACACACCTACTCATTCAAGGTTTTTCCTCTTTATTTTTTTTGTAAAATAATAGTGAGGACATCAAAACTATGACACTTTTTGGGTTACTACTTGATTCCATATGTGTTATTTCATAGTTTTGAAGTCGGCACTATTATTCTACAATGTAGAAAATAGTAAAAAATAAAGAAAATCCATTGAATGAGTAGGTGTGTCCAAACTTTTGACTGGTACTGTACTTCATGCTGGAAGAAGTTAAGCTACACTAAAGCTTACCTTAACATGCTGACCATACCGCTCCCATCGCATGTTACATGTTATTCAATTATTGAATCAACACTGCTCACACGCACCAACGAGCGTCTGCGTTTCCAAGCGCTTAAGTAGAAGTCAGTTCTATTTGTGATTCTGAAGGCGGTGCAAGTCCTGCCTCTCCCATCTCCTCATTGGTTAATAGAAGCAGATACCCACATGCCATCTCCTCATTGGTTATACCCACGTGGGTGATTGAAAGATGAACTGAGTTTGGTCAGTTGTCGTGGTAACTATGAAAGTTAGATGCCAATTGCCATATAAAGTCCAAAGAAGAAAAGCCTGGAAGGAGGAGAGTTGACTTGAAATGATTCGGTTGACCGTTTCATGTGTGGATTAATTGTCGGAGTAGAGGACCTTGTGCATTTCATGTAAAATAACAACTCAACATTTATATCCCAGAACTAATTATCTAGAAACAGCATGCTATCTTAATAGGACAAATTAGCTAGCAACTGCAAGATAGCCAACTAAATTGCCATAAATGTTTAATGCTTTCCGACCCTTCCCCAAAATAACAATTGGTTCAGAGTTTGTTTTGATATTTCTACCTGCGTGTCGTGATCGTGTTTGGTGTGTGGGGACAAAAATCAATTTGGGAACAATGGTGCGTGGCCGGTTTGGATACAGTGTTAGAACATATATTGGACTTAAGGTAAAGACTCATGTGAAGGCCTAATTACAGAGGAGGAACTTCTAGATGCAATTAAAGTCTTATAGTCCGGGAAAACTCCAGGGCTTGATGGTATACCAGTTGAGGCATAACAAATATTTTTCGATGTACTCAAATTACCATTATTAAGATGTTATTACTACTCCAATAAAAATGGTAGATTATCAGATACTCAGCAAGAAGGTCTGATTGTACTATTACTGAAACATGACCCAGGTTCTAAATATAAAGATTCAGTCCACCTATAAACTGGGGACCCCTTACACTTAAGTGTTGTGATGCCAAAATTCTAGCAAAATGCATAGCGCAAAGAATTAAAAAAGGTATTGTCAGATATTATTTATCCTAATCAGACAGCTTTTAACATGGACGATACATTGGAGATAATATAAGACAAGTACTAGAAACAATAGAACACTTTTGAGAAACCAGGTCTGGTATTCATAGCCGACCTTGACAAGGCCTTTGATAAAGTATGACTGGAATTTTTATATAAACGGCTGGACAATCTCTTATACAATGGGTTAAAGTTTTGTATAGTAACCCTAGATGTAAAATAGTAAATAATGGCTGCTTCTCAGAAAGTATTAACAACTGTCTAGTGGAGTAAAACAAGGATGTCCACTGTCAGAAAATCTATTTATTATGGCTATCGAAGTGTTAGCTATTTAAAATAAACATATATATACATCAAATGTATATAGTTGAAGTCGGAAGTTTACATAAAGTGAGTTTAAATGTATTTGGCTAAAATAACAATTCCTGATATTTAATCCTAGTAAAAATTCCCTGTCTTAGGTCAGTTAGGTTCACCACTTTATTTTAAGAATAATAGTAGATAGAATGATTTATTTCAGCTTTTATTGCTTTCATCACATTCCCAGTGGGTCAGAAGTTTACATACACTCAATTAGTATTTGGTAGCATTGCCTTTAAATTGTTTAACTTGGGTCAAACATTTCGGGTAGCCTTCCACAAGCTTCCCACAATAGATTGGGTGAATTTTGGCCCATTCCTCCTGACAGAGCTTGTGTAACTGAGTCAGGTTTGTAGGCCTCCTTGCTCACACACACATTTTCAGTTCTGCCCACACATTTTATATGGGATTGAGATCAGGGCTTTGAGATGGCCACTCCAATGCCTTGATTTTGTTGTCCTTAAGCCTTAAGCCAACTTTGGAAGTATGCTTGGTGTCATTGTCCATTTAGAAGACCCATTTGCGATGTCTTGAGAAGTTGCTTCAACATATACACATAATTTTCTTCCTCATGACGCCATCTATTTTGTGAAGTGCACCAGTCCCTCCTGCAGCAAAGCACCCCCACAACATATGACGCTGCCACCCCCTTGCTTCACGGTTGGGATGGTGTTCTACGGCTTGCAATCCTCCCCCTTTTCCTCTAAACATAACAATGGTCATTATGGCCAAGCAGTTCTATTTTTGTTTCATCAGACCAGAGGACATTTCTCCAAAAAGTACCATTTTTGTCCCCATATGCAGTTTCAAATTGTAACCTGGCCTTTTATGGTGGTTTTGGAGCAGTGGCTTCTTCCTTGCTGAGGGGCCTTTCAGGTTATGGCGATATAGGACTCGTTTTACTGTGGATATAGATACTTTTGTACCCATTTCCTCCAGCATCTTCATAATGTCCTTGTTGTTCTGGGATTGATTTGCACTTTTTGCACCAAAGTACGTTCATCTCTAGGAGACAGAATGCGTCTTTTTCCTGAGTGGTATGATGGCTGGGTGGTCACATGGTGTTTATACTTGCGTACTATTGTTTGTACAGATGAACGTGGTACCTTCAGGCATTTGGAAATTGCTCCCAAGGATGAACCAGACATGTGGAGGTCTACAATTTTGGCTGATTTCTTGGCTGATGTCTTTTAATTTTCCCATGATGTCAAGCAAAGAGGCAATGAGTTTGAAGGTAGGCCTTGAAATACATTCACAGGTACACCTCCAATTGACTCAAATGATGTCAATTAGCCTATCAGAAGCTTCTAAAGCCATGACATAATTTCCCAAGCTGTTTAAAGGCACAGTCAATTTAGTGTATGTAAACGTCTGACCTACTGGAATTGTGATACAATGAGTTATAAGTGAAATAATCTGTCTGCAAACAATTGTTTGTCATAACAAATTAAGTGTCTTGCACAAAGTAGATGTCCTAACTGACCAAAACTATAGTTTGTGAACAAGAAATTTGTGGAGTGGTTGAAAAACTAGTTAATGACTCCAACCTAAGTGTGTGTGTGTGTGTGTGTGTGTGTGTGTGTGTGTGTGTGTGTGTGTGTGTGTGTGTGTGTGTGTGTGTGTGTGTGTGTGTGTGTGTGTGTGTGTGTGTGTGTGTGTGTGTGTGTGTGTGTGTGTGTGTGTGTGTGTGTGTGTGTGTGTGTGTGGCCACAATTGTCACGCCCTGATCTTAGAGAGCCTGTTTATTTCTCTATTTGGTTAGGTCAGGGTGTGATATGGGTGGGCATTCTAGTTTTCTATTTCTTTGTTGGCCGGGTTTGGTTCCCAATCAGAGTCAGCTGTCTATCGTTGTCTCTGATTGGGAATCATATTTAGGCAGCCTGTTTTCCACCTGAGTTTGTGGGTTCCTGTTTTTTTTAACAGTTGCTGTATAGCCCTGTAGAACTTTACGTTCATTGATCTTTTGTTGGTTTTGGGTGTTCATCTAAAATATAGTAAGATGTACACTTTCCACGCTGCGCATTGGTCTCATTCCGACGATGGACGTAACAACAATCTGCAAAATTAAAGCTGATCTACCCCCCCCTACTAGTATTAGTGTATGGGATGTAAAAATGTAAACCATAATTCTAGAAAATGGATGGATGCAACATCAGTGTATATAATTGTGTGTGTGAGGGATCCTTTGTCATCTTAAAGATCTGATCAAATAATATGTTAAATATTAATATCAATCAATTCTGTGAAACCAGACTTTAAGGTTATCAAATTGGTGCCATCAGACAATATCCACTTTAACCTGTCACCCCGTTTCTCCCTACTTACATCTACCATCCAGAATCAACTATGTTTATGCAGATTTAACCCTCGCAAAGGCTTATGCGGGTGATCTACTGTATCCCGTGTGATGATGTAGATCTTTGAACATCAGACATTTTTCATCACCAACGTAACTTGTTGAAAACTGTTGTCTGCAGCGTCTGCAGCGTCAATTATATTCATATGGGCATGAGATCTTCAATGATCTTACAAATGTAATAATATTTTAAATGTTACATATGTTAATATGTGTAACTATCTTTTTGTGAGTACAAACATCCTATAGAGATTAGTTCCTAACCCCAGATTTGACATCTGGAGTCATAAATCATGACTCCCGGGTCAAGTTCTACCTAACATTACGTCAGATGATATAAACAGACATTAAATCACAGACAACACCCACACAAACCTAATTATAGTCTTAATTAAACATAACAAAACCTAATTACCAACCTCCCAAATCATGGGTGAAACCACTTGCGTCTCATTTAATTACAACTGGACACGGACCCTTCAAATCATGGTGGAAGTCCCACCCCCCTATTCAATCAATCAAAGAGAGGTGAAAGATAGTTTGACAGAAGCCAACCTACTATAACTACTATGAACACATACAAACACTTCACTTCAATTATCTGCTATGAAGCAAGTGTAAGAAATATGGAAAACATGGCACATGTAATTATCATTAATAACAGTTTGTCAGCTCATAAAATAATAATATAATAAAATAATGTTAATACACATTCAGCGATTAGGTTGGATAACATAGCGTGGATGTGTCAAGGAAACAGAAAAATGTAATTTGCCACAAACTTGCATGAACAATTCTAAATGGTCCGAAGATGCACCATGAAATGTATATCATGACAAATAGTTCAAAGTGTAATGGAACTACAGTATAACCTGAAAATGTAGTGCTTAATTATTATTCACTATTAATAAAATTGTGTTTATTAATCTGAAACTATTTGTGGTTGGTCTTATTTGTTTGTACAAGTCACCCTAAACAGGAAACTGCTTTTGAGCGGTCTTTTGTGCAACATGTTTAAATGACTTAACCCCTCTAAGAAAACCACTGCATTGTTGTTACTGCTATTGACATTGTTCTAATAAGTGATGCTACTGATGCCAATGCCATAAAATGTACTGTTGATATATCAAACATGAACTTCCATCCCAACTTCTTAACCTGAATTTAAGGACAATCCATTGGGCACAATATGTCATTTCAAAGTGGATAATTTGGTAATATTTGGTTGAGACGTTGATCAATGAGATTGCAACCTAGATTACCGTTCAAAAGTTTGGGGTCACTTAGAAATGTCCTTGTTTTTGAAAGAAAATACAATTTTTTGTCCACAGAGTTCCTCTGTCCAGTGTCTGTGTTCTTTTGCCCATCTTAATCTTTTATTTTTCTTTTCAACTCTGCCTAGAAGGCCAGCATCCCGGAGTAACCTCTTCACTGTTGACATTGAGGCTGGTATTTTGTGGGTACTATTTAATGAAGATGCCAGTTGAGGACTTGTGAGACGTCTGTTTCTCAAACTAGACAGACACTCTAATGTACTTGTCCTCTTGCTCAGTTGTGCACCAGGGCCTCCCACTCTTTCTATTCTAGTTAGCGCCAGTTTGCGCTGTTCTGTGAAGGGAGAAGTACACAGCATTGTACAAGACCTTCAGTTTCTTGGCAATTTCTCGCATGGAATAGCCTTTATTTCTCAGAACAAGAATAGACTGAGTTTCAGAATAACGGTCTCTGTTTCTTCCCATTTTGAGCCTGTAATCGAACGCACAAATGCTGATGCTCCAGATACTCAACTTTTTTATATCAGCACAACAGTTTTTAGCTGTGCTAACATAATTGCAAAAGGATTCTAATGATCAATTAGCATTTTAAAATGTTTAAGCTAATCCAGGTTTATCAATGTGCCATTGGAACACAGGAGTGATGGTTGCTGATAATGGGCATCTGTACGCCTATGTAGATATTCCATTAAATATATATATTTTTTTAATCAGCCTTTTCCAACATTCACAATGTTTACACTGTATTTATGATCAATTTGATGTTATTTTAAATGGACAAAAAAAAAAGTATTTTCTTTCAAAAACAAGGACATTTCTAAGTGATCCCAAACTTTTGAACGGTAGTGTATATTCACCCACTCAAAAAGACAACCAAAAGTCAGTTGAATTTCCAATGTGTTATAACAATGCTTTTAACAATCTAAAAAGCACAACCAAATTCCAATGGAAAAACAATGTCCGATGTTTGGTTTAGTTGTCACCCTATCAATGCGCTTTCAACCATTTAAAAGCACAACCAGGTTAAAATTAGAATGTTTTGTTTATTTATATAACAGATTGTGTTATCACGGGTCTACATTAAAAGTATATGGTGCAACCATCTCCCCAGACTTTTGCATGCGATCTTGAACATGCATGCTATCTTGAACATGCATGCTATCTTGAACATGCATGCTATCTTGAACATGCATGCTATCTTGAACATGCATGCTATCTTGAACATGCATGCTATCTTGAACATGCATGCTATCTTGAACATGCATGCTATCTTGAACATGCTTTTCATAAGAAATGTATACAGTTACAGTAAACTCAAAACGTGGCCGTGGATGTGTTACTCATTTTAAAAGGTTGAAGGTTACATTAAGATTAACTTTAGGGTATCTACTGTATTACAAATGTAATATTGAACTGTGTTTGGTTGACAACGCAACCAAATATTAAGTCACTGGCTTAATCCCATTCTTTAACTTGTATTTTTGGTTGAGTTGGAGATGTGAATCTAACATATCAAACTTGATATGGGCTATTTATTGTATTTTAAAAGTGATATTGAATTGGGTTTGGTTGTCAACACAACCAAATATCAACATTTGAAGGAGATGTATTTTCTGCTTGGATAGTTCCATTGACTTAATGACTTAATTTGGCTTTAATATCTTCTGCTTGGATAGTGCCACTGACTTAGTCTGGCTTTAATTTCAGTTAGTGTACAAATTAATAACTGATATGTTGGATTCACGTCTCCATCTCAACCAAAACTCTCAACCAACGCATCATCATGCTGTAATACTGAACTTCAGTTGATGGAATTGAAAGGTTATGTTCCCTCGTTAGCGGAGACCACATTCACAGTAAACGCTGCATTCAGGGCCTTCAGAAAGTATTCACATCCCTTTTCTTTATCCACATTTTCATGAGTTACAGCCTGATTTTAAAATGGATTACATTTAGATTTTTTGGGGGTCACTGGCCTACATACAATACCTCATAATGTCAAAGTGGAATCATGTTTTTCAAAATGTATACAAATTAATTAAAAATTAAAAGCTGAAAAGTCATGAGTAAATACGTTTTCGATCACTTTATTATGGAAAGCATAAAGTTCAGGAGTAAAAATGTGCTTAACAAGTCACATAATAAGTTGTATGGACTCACTCTGTGTGCAATAGTGTTTAACATGATTTTTAATGACTACCTCATCTCTGTACCTCACACATACAGATAATTGTAAGGTCCCTCAGTCAAGCAGTGAATGTCAAAAACTGATTCAATCATAAAGACCACACAAGTTATCAAATGCCTTGCAGAGAAGGGCACCTATTGGTAGATGTTTTTCATTTTTTAAATTAAAAAGCAGACAATGAATATCCCTTTGAGGATGGTGAAGTTATCATTACATTTTGGATGGCGTATCATTACACCCAGTCACTACAAAAGATACAGGCATCCTTCCTAACTCAATTGCCGGAGAGAAAGGAAACCGCTCAGGGATTTCACCATGAGGGAGAAAACTGAGGATGGATCAACATTGTAGGTACTCCTGTACAGAATAAAAATATTCAAAAACAAGCATCCTGTTTGCAACAAGGCAATATTGTAATACGGCAAAAAAATGTGGCAAAGCAATTGACTTTTTGTCCTGAATACAAAGTGTTATGTTTGGGGGAAATCCAATACAACACATTACTGAGGACCACTCTCCATATTTTCAAGCATAGTGGTGGTTGCATCACGTTATGGGCATGCTTGTAATAATTTTTCAGGATAAAAAAAAGAAACCAAATACCTGGTTCCGTCTGCTTTCCACCAGACACTGGAAACCCAAAATACAAGGCCAAATCTACACAGGAACTGCTTACCAAGAAGACAGTGAATGTTCCTGAGTGGCTGAGTTACAGTTCTGACTTAAATCTACAGCAAGACCTGAAAATGGTTGTCTAGCTATGATCAATAATCAATTTGACAGAGCATGAAGAATTTGGATGTAAGAAAAATTGTGGAATAAGTCAAGGGGTATGAATACTTTCTGAAGACACTAAGTAGGCACCATTGGAAATTGAAAATTGGGAAATCTGTAACGCTTCAGTGATACCTGGTATTTAGATTGAATCGAGCCCTAAATATAATTACATTTCGCCAGTATAATTACAGGCCTTTTGTTTGTTGAATTCTGCGTTGAATTCAAACAATAGCTGTTGATGACTTTGCAAAGGTTATATTGGCCTAAATGGCATCATTGATGATTAATTTGCTCTGTTAGACCTACTCCTTGTAAAAATAGCACATTGGTAATAGTCAGTGAAAAATATCATAGCTAAAACCCTTGATAAGAGACCAGTGGGTAGCTGTAGACAAATAAATTCTCCAGTACATTGTTTTAAGGTACAGATTCAACATATTTTATAAAAGGTTTGTCTTTGTAGAAACATGATTACCATGATGACATAATCCTGTGGTTAAAATGTCACCCTCAAAACAGTTGATTACTTTTTTCAAATCCAATTGATTTTCCACTTAATTTGTATAGTGATGTGCAATCTAAGTTTGTCAACGTATAGTTTGGGCAGTTTGTGGCCCAGTGGGAAGGTTCATTCTATGTTTTTTAACCTGTGCACTTGGATTCCTGTTTATCAGCACATCCCCTTATAATACCAAACCAAACTGGGCATAAGTACACACACACGACAGGTTTCCTTTTGAACTAATTAGGCCCACATTGTAGGATCACTCCTTTCACTGTGAAGTGAAGCCAAAATGGGGCAAACATCATGTGAGTGTACTATTTAACTAGATGGAAAGAAGACTGGCCAACAGTTAATTGTCACGGATAAAAAAAAAAACTCTCACAAATGTGGATTTTCCTCTGTATTTGGTCACATTTGCACCTGTTCTTTTCAGAGGGGCCTGAGACATCAAACATTGAACATGAGGTTAAGAAGGAATATGATTTTATTCACTCCAGAAAATAACAGGTGCAAACCCATCTAACCAAAATAAACTGAAACTTTAAAGAATTACTTGATACAATTCATCACATTTCTCCTTAGTTGGTCTATAAGGATGGGTCTGTTACATATTACTTTGTACATTATTGGTAACGTTTAATTTCTAGTGGCATCAATAAACCTTTCAGATCAACGTTAACAACAAAAGAAAAACGTATAACATTATGATGTGTGATAAACCTCCATAAACAAGTTACAACAATGATTTAGGCTTTGTCCATACTAATAATGATATTTGGAAATAGTTCATTTAAAAATAATCCATCAGGCACTACGTGTACTGGAAAGCTTATGTATGACACATGAAGTGTTACCCATGAACAGTAGGTATGAAACTGAACATGTGACAGATGAAAAAAAAACAAAAAAAACAAGCTGTGAACAAGCACAGCTTTTAAGAAACAATCTTATTTGTAAAGGACTGTTTGTACAAAGGCCATTCCTTTTATAACTTGTAGCACATGGTCAGGAGTCTCTAACATGGGAAGGAGAGCTTAAATTAAAGCTAAACAACAGGGTGCACCTTGTTTTTGAAAGAAAAAGTGAATTAGTGAAGAACACTTAAGGGTGAAAGTAATGGTGCAAAATGATTGCATGGGTGGTATAGTGTAAATACTTATGAGTGGCAGTTAATTGCAGAAATCCTTCTATTATTATTTTATTATGTGAACACCTAGTATAAACACAATAGGCTATTCATGTGTAATGTCTAAATAATTAATAACATGTCAACAAAGATGTAGACTATTGTTTAAAACCAATTTTGAGTCATATGACATTGTCGAGTAACACCGGAACCTGATAACAGTTTATTAAACCCTTCACCTTTTGAACAAAGGAGTAACCTGAACCTCCACATGTTAATCCCTTTACCCGTGCCAAGTAGGCCTACTGTACATATGCGCTCATTAAAATATCATTGTCTCTTTGCTGGACTCTTCCAGGTTGGCTAAAACCAACAGATAAATGGCAGATAAAGGCTAAACATGTGAGGCTTGGGAACCATAGGCCTGTGGATAATACTCACCTTTGAACAAGGGGCAGATTGTGGCTAGAGCATGCACCGGTCCCAGACGGGTGTACTGCCCAATAGCAAACTCCATGAAGAGAAGGGGGATGCCACACAGAAACAGCATGAGAAAGTAAGGAATGAGAAAGGCACCTAAACGAAGGGAGATATGGAGCCAAATAGATTAGTAACACAAGAAGTGTTCAAGACAAACAATAAATGTCTTGTTTAATTTGCAGTTTTTCTGGACCCCCGCAAGGCCGGAGTTTGTTAAGCCTAACATTTCACAAAGCTATACAGTGTCACAAATTGTTGGCTGGTGGCAATAACATGTTGGAAATTCAAACATTGCTGATTGTAAAATAAATGTCTGATGCAACATACTAAACAGCTACCAATATATATTTTAATTTTAATATACAACTGTCCTGTATAGGCTACTTGAACCTGCATGACATGAGCCGTCCTCACGCTACCTCCCAGCTTGTATAGGAAGTTGTTGTGCGTGAAACCAGTCTATTAATGCCAAATAATACAGTCAGTCCGCCCTCAAATCACTAGCTTAGTGGGGATTGTTTCATTCTGCAGTGTACAATCTATAGCTATATTCTGTATTTGGCTGCTATTTATACACTTTTTTTTAATGACACATGAAACACATAACCAAAAAACGAGAAAAAAAGTAGTCGGCTTGAGGATTGTCACACCCTGACCATAGTTTGCTTTGTATGCTTCTATGTTTTGGTTGGTCAGGGTGTGAGCTGAGTGGGCATTCTATGTTACATGTCTAGTTTGTCTAGTTCTATGTTTGGCCTGATATGGTTCTCAATCAGAGGCAGGTGTTCGTCATTGTCTCTGATTGGGAACCATATTTAGGTAGCCTGTTTGGTGTTGGGTTTTGTGGGTGATTGTCCTTGTTACTGTCTCTGTGTTACTTTGCACCAGTATTAGGCTGTTTCGGTTTTCGTGTTACGTTTTTGTATTTGATTCGTGTTTACTTTGTTTCATTAAACATGGATCGCAATAGCCACGCCGCATTTTGGTCTGACTCTCCTTCACATACAGAAAACCATTACAGAATCACCCACCACAACAGGCGGCGCGGTAACGAGCAGCAGCAGGAGCAGCAGTGGGAGAGGCTGCACTACTTGGAGAATATGGACTATAC
Organism: Oncorhynchus gorbuscha; assembly: GCF_021184085.1. NCBI lineage: Eukaryota > Metazoa > Chordata > Actinopteri > Salmoniformes > Salmonidae > Oncorhynchus > Oncorhynchus gorbuscha. The sequence goes on from NC_060176.1 coordinate 52,800,139, forward strand.
TACTTGGGAGGAAATAGACAGGTGGGCAATCGACCCAGGGAGATTGCCGGAGCCCGCCTGGGATTCGATGGAGCAGTACGCGGAAGGTTACAGGAGAATGAGGTTGGCAACGTAAGCACGGCGGCGCGGACGGAAGCCCGAGAGTCAGCCCCAAAAATTTATTGGGGGTGGGGCACAGGGGGAGTGTGGCAGAGTCAGGAGTCAGACCTGAGCCAACTCCCCCCGTTTATCGTGAGGAGCCAAGGAGGAGCTCAGAACCAGAGCTGGTGTTGGAGGTGAGCGAAGCAGAGACTGTGAAGGAGTTAATGGGGAAATTGGAGGAGAGAAATATGAGGGAGTTGCTGGTTTGGTGCATGAGGCACGACATTCGCCCGACGGAGCGTGTCAGGGATTTAATGGCACCTGGGTCAGCTCTCCATACTCATCCTGAGGTGCGTGCTAGGGGACTGGTGAAGACTGCCTCACGCACCAGGCCTCCTGTGCATCTCCCTAGCCTCCCTAGTGGTGCTGGTCAGGCACCGTGTTATGTGGTGGTTCGCACGGTGTTCCCAGTACGCGTGCTTAGCCCGGTGCGCTTCACCCCAGCTTCCCACATCTGCCGGGCTAGGGTGAAGATCCAGCCAGGGCGGTTGGTGCCAGCCCTGCTCTCAAGATCTCCAGTACGCCTTCACGGTCCGGTCCATCCAGTGCCACCTCCACACACCAGCCCTCGGGTGGCAGCTCCCCGCACCAGGCTTCCTGTGCGTGTCCTCGGCCCAGTACCACCAGTGCCAGCACCACGCATCAGGCCTACAGTGCATTCCGCCTGTCCGGCGCTGCTGCCGGAGCCTCCCGCCTGTCCGGCGCTACTGCCGGACCCTCCCGCCTGTCCGGCGCTGCTGCCGGAGCCTCCCGCCTGTCCGGCGCTGCTGCCGGGGTCTCCCGCCTGTCCGGCGCTGCTGCCGGAGCCTCCCGCCTCTCCGGCGCTGCTGCCAGAGTCTGAGGCGCCAGAGCCTCCCGCCTCTCCGGCGCTGCTGCCAGAGTCTGAGGCGCCAGAGCCTCCCGCCTATCCGGCGCTGCTGCCGGAGTCTGAGGCGCCAGGGCCCCTCAGCCCAGAGGCGCCAGAGCCCCTCAGCCCAGAGGCGCCAGAGCCCCTCAGCCCAGAGGCGCCAGAGCCGCCCCTCTGTCCAGAGGCGCCAGAGCCGCCCCTCTGTCCAGAGGCGCCAGAGCCGCCCCTCTGTCCAGAGGCGCCAGAGCCGCCCCTCTGTCCAGAGGCGCCAGAGCCGCCCCTCTGTCCAGAGGCGCCAGAGCCGCCCCTCTGTCCAGAGGCGCCAGAGCCGCCCCTCTGTCCAGAGGCGCCAGAGCCGCCCCTCTGTCCCGAGGCGCCAGAGCCGCCCCTCTGTCCCGAGGCGCCAGAGCCGCCCCTCTGTCCCGAGCTGCCCCTCTGTCCCGAGCTGCCCCTCAGTCCAGTGTCATTAAATAGGGTCGCCGTGGCTAGGAGGCCACTGAAGCGGACAAGGTGGGGGACTAAGACTACGGTGAAGTGGGGGCCACGTCTAGCACCGGAGCCGCCACCGCGGACAGATGTCCACCCAGACCCTCCCTAATAGGTTCAGGTTTTGCGGCCATAGTCCGCACCTTAGGGGGGGGGGGGGGTACTGTCACACCCTGACCATAGTTTGCTTTGTATGTTTCTATGTTTTGGTTGGTCAGGGTGTGAGCTGAGTGGGCATTCTATGTTACATGTCTAGTTTGTCTAGTTCTATGTTTGGCCTGATATGGTTCTCAATCAGAGGCCGGTGTTCGTCATTGTCTCTGATTGGGAACCATATTTAGGTAGCCTGTTTGGTGTTGGGTTTTGTGGGTGATTGTCCTTGTTACTGTCTGTGTTACTTTGCACCAGTATTAGGCTGTTTCGGTTTTCGTGTTACGTTTATTGTTTTTGTATTTGATTCGTGTTTACTTTGTTTCATTTAAACATGGATCGCAATAGCCACGCCGCATTTTGGTCTGACTTTTGTATTTCTCAAGGCCTCTCCTTCACATACAGAAAACCGTTACAAGGATAAATTCAGCCATTATTTATTGTTGAACTTGGCGGCTTTTGTCTGGCTAATAGCCTACACAAATGGGCTGCAATATTCAAGGTAAATTCAATTAAATCCAACAAGAGACTCCCCGATCTCCTGAAGTCCTCCTTTTTTGTGTGCAAATGTTTTCACTACGGCCTGTAGGTCACACAACTTAAACTTAGTCTTGAATGATGCGTGCCAAGATACAGCGGCTTTGGAAAGTATAAAGACCCCTTCTCTTTATCCACATTGTTACCTTACAGCCTTATTCTAAAATGGATTCAATTATTTTTTTCCCCTCATCAATCTACACACAGTACCCCATAATGACAAAGTGAAAACAGGTTTAGACATTTTTGCACATTTATACAAAAATAAAAACAAATACCTTAAGTATTCAGACCCTTTGCTATGAATCTCAAATTTGAGCTCCGATACATCCTGTTTCCATTGATCATCCTTGAGATGTTTCTACAACTTGGAATACACCTGTGGTAAATTCAGTTGATTGGACATGATTTGGAAAGGCACTCACCAGTCTATATAAGGTCCCACAGTTGGCAGTGCATGTCAGAGCAAAGGAGACCCATGATATGCGTTTTTGAACACCTGAGTAAGCTCCACTCATTGCACTGGCGCCGTCGAAGCCTTGACCACGGCATTTCTCACTGATATCCCCTTATACTTTCAATCAGTTGAATTTTGTATTTTTTCAAGGCCTGAGGCCCAAGAAACAATGAACTCTCAATGTTGGTTCAATTCAATTGAAACTCGACCCAGGCAGTGCACCATCAACTATTGTCTACTACTACCACCAATACAGCATCTCTGTTTACAGAGCAGATCCACCCTATCTCAGTAACTAGATAGAGGTCTGGACTGCTAGCCCAGGAAACGGTCATATATGGTAATTACCATGACAGATAGCTTAACACCAAGGAGGATGAATAGGCAACACATGGTGTGTCTTACTGTAATAAAATCAAGACAGTATTAATTCCCTAAACTACAACTAGAAATGTACTTGTTTTAAGCTCTTGGGTGAGGGAATGAGATGCAGACCCCTTATTGTAGTTGTCACAGACAGGATTTTAACCCTGGTTCCTCACGGGAGAAACATACATCTTGACCATTAGACCAAGAGGCAATTCCCCCACAAGATTATAAATCCAATTTATGTCTGCTACATAAACCAGGGATGTGAATGTATGCCAGATTAATTTAGTGCCTTCTGAGTGCCTGAACAAACCAGTGTGATGGTATCTGTCAAGGTAGCACATTTCTGTTATACAGTGAGGTCCGTGGCAAAGCAGGAGAAGAAGTAAACTATTTGTATTTATTTGATTTACCCTGTGTTAAACTAGGCAAGTCTAACGAGGAAATACAACAGAACACATAATCATCCGTGTCTATTGTTTGGGGAGGTCTGATGTTTTTCTGAGTCACACATGTCTAGATCTCAGCTGTGCTGTAAGCCAAGGCAATGCAAAGTCATGATGATGATGATGATGCAACAATAAAGGACCAGTGCAGTCAAAAATGTAATTTTCCTATGATATATATATATATCCACCTATGTGGTTTGAATAACACTGTGAAAATGATCATATAATTTTAATGTAAGAGCTGTTCGAAAATATAGAGTTTGGGATAGAGTTTTTGCCTGCCTCATGATAATTTGTTAATAGACCAATACAAGTTCAAAACCTCTGCCAGTTTTCCTCTCCCCACTTAGCCCACTCCAAGACAGTCCCAGAAAAACTAGTGGTGTGGCTCCTGGCTCCTTCAAGAAATCCAGTTTATATTCATAACATCTTGACGTTAATCTCAACCTGAAAGTCTTCCTTTGTGGTGTATTTCAGAGGATGTGGCAGACAGAATCCCTGAGATCCAAGTTTCAACATTTTATTAAAAACAAAATCCATATGGCATCATTTGGCTCAATCCTATATTCTATAAAAGGCATGCAAATAAGATTAAAATCAGCAAGTAAGATTAAAATCAGCAAGTAAGCAAAATGTCATACATCTTCAAGAAACAAACATCCAACATAAATGAACACATTATCTTTATTCTGAAAGCAACCTTGTTATTGCAGAGTGAAAAGGCTTCTCCTTTTTTGTAATTAGTAAGGCTATTGTTCAACCAAAAGGCACATACACCACAAGTAAAGTTTATGTAGGCTACATCACAGATAGATCATACCTGTTGGCAGGTAGACTAGCAGTTAGAATGTTGGTTCCAGTAACCGAAAGGTCGCCAGTTTGAATGCCCCGAGGCTACAAAGTGAAAAGTATGTTGATGTGCCCTTGAGCAAGGCACTTAACCGTAATTTGCTCCAGGGGTTCTATACTACTATGGCTGACACCGTAAAACAACACATTTTACTGCACTTATCATGTGTATGTTGCAATAAAAAAAATGCAACAAACAGGAATGCAAACTTCATGTGACTGTGCTCAGTAATTACACTCGTTTTTAAATTAAACAAACCGAAAAATCTTTCTGGATGTATACTTCCACATATACATGCTTACCTCCACCGCTCCTGTAGCAGAGGTATGGAAAGCGCCACACGTTCCCAAGTCCCACCGCGTATCCCACTGACGCGAGGACGAACTCAAGGCGGCGACCCCAGGTGGCTCTTTCTGCTGTCGCGTGCCCCACTTTCTTTGATAACATAGCATTCACGTTTAAGGATGCTTTCACAGCAATATCAGTCTCCTCTTTGTAGACTCCCTTGGTGGTGGATGATGTCTTTTCGGATCCCACTCCCATTGTAAAAGTGTAATAGTCTTGACTCTCACCAACAATTTAAATTAAGTCATGGGCTACTATGCCACTTACTAACAGATAACAGTCGAAGTATCAGCTTAATCAATAGGCTAAATGTAACGAGAACCTTTATAATAGAATAAATCAGTACGATACTACTGAATATTATGAACAAAGCCTATAGCAGGAAATATATAATAGGCGCACGAGTAAAATGTCTAAACCAAATAGGCTACAGGCAATCTGGACAACTCAATTCCCTTATGAAACACAATTATATTGGTATACTAGCTTTAGCCTACAACGTGCGCTATCTTACTGTAGGCATCAGATGATACCTCATTCGACGACTGCCTGACATATCACAACTAATGCCCCGATTTACCATCAATTCACATGCAGGATAATATGCACTAAACTCCCGGTAACCTACCCGTTCTTATTATACCTCAATGAACCCACCGAAACATTGACCTAAAAATGTTCATTCTACCTGCTTATGTACTGTCATTAAAAAAAATCGGGAACACGCCCCTACGTGCCGTAGTTTCCTAGCGATGCCCTTGTTGTGGGGTTTCCACTAGTTACCACAGCCACAAACTACAAATTGGCAGTCAAAATTAATGAACACAAAAAATGGTCTTAATTTAAGGTTAGGGTTAGGCATAAGGTTAGCAGTGTGGTTAAGGTTAATATTTGGTTTGAGTCGAGTGTGATGCAATTATGTATATAATCCCTGGATTGCCGATGCTATGTATTGGCCATTGACAGGCTCTTGAAGCCACCGGTCGGCCATATTGGCTCTACCCTGTAGGCGCAGTCCTCCTAAGAATGAATGAAATTCCACAGTATTTCAATTAAGTGTCACATGTATTTACAAAATTACATTAAGTTTTTATTTTGTTGTAGTGGGGACGACCGTAACATTAGTAGTCTCTAATAATTATACTTTATGGAAAAGGTTTTTATATATAATTTAAAAGTATGCATTAAGGGGTCTTTAATATAATAAAACGTGGCAGAAAGGAATTGAGACATTAATAAATGCATTTCTATAGCTTCAAAATGTGTTTTACGACAGTGAGGGAGTGCCAAGATGGAGGCGCAGGGGCTTCAAAACAGTGCCCCTTTTAAATCCTCAAGTGGAAATATAAATCATTGGTGCGATGTCTGACGTCACTGTTTTAAAGGCTGCGTTCATACAGGCAGACCATTTTTTTCACTAATTGGTATTTTAACAAATAAGATCATCTCTGAAAAGCGCAGACGTGAAAATATTGCATGTGTTTGGTCAAAAGACCTGTGTAAACACTCAAATCAAACCTTTTCAGTTGATTATCTTTCATTATCACTTGATTTGTAAAGGATTTAGATGCGATTCTTAATTTTATTTGGAGGAACAATCCTCACTATCTAAGGAAATCAATTATCAGTAGTACCCAGAAACAAAGAGATCTTGTGGTTTTAGATTTCAATATAGGATGAATTCAGAAAGAGGGACATATAAACTGGGAGAGATTAAACGCCCACAATATTAGAAATCCACTTTTTCGAGTTGAAAGATGACCAGAGTTTACCCATGATGTTGCACAATGATGTAAGTCAATAAATTCGCGTTTTAGTCAAAGTATGATATGGCAAAACCGAACTACCTGCTTCATGCAAAATTGTGCCAATGACGTGTCTTATGAAATTACGTATAAATAATTTTTCGCCTATGTTTAATTGAAGGCTGGGTTTTATTTGATTGGTACCACCCACCAGCATGGCTTTGTTTATTAATCAGAAACATATGCAAAGATTGAGTCGCAGCTGAGAAATATTAAAGTCCGCCACAGCGGATGCGGCATAATACCTATAAAACTTTTACAGATGCACAATCGAGAGCATCCTGTCAGGCTGTATCGCCGCCTGGTACGGAAACTGCTCCGCCCACAACCGTAGGCTCTCCAGGGGATAGTGAGGTCTGCACAACACATCACCGGGGGCAAACTGCCTGCCCTCCAGGACACCTACACTACCCGGTGTCACAGAAAGGCCAAAAAGATCATCAAGGACAACAACCACCCGAGCCACTGCCTGTTCACTCCGCTATCATCCAGAAGACGAGGTCAGTACAGGTGCATCAAAGCTGGGGCCGAGAGACTGAAAAACAGCTTATATCTCAAGGCCATCAGACTGTTAAACAGCCATCACTAACATTGAGTGGCTGCTGCCAACATACTGACTCAAATATCTAGCCACTTTACATTTTTTAAATTGGATGTAATAAATGTACCACTAGCCACTTTAAACAGTGCCACTTTATATAATGTTTACATACCCTACATTACTCATCTATGTATACAGTGGGGCAAAAAAGTATTTAGTCAGCCACCAATTGTGCAAGTTCTCCCACTTAAAAAGATGAGAGAGGCCTGTAATTTACATCATAGGTACACTTCAACTATGACAGACAAAATGAGAAAAAAAAATCCAGAAAATCACATTGTAGGATTTTTAATGAATTTATTTGCAAATTATGGTGGAAAATAAGTATTTGGTCACTTACAAACAAGCAATATTTCTGGCTCTCACAGACCTGTAACTTCTTCTTTAAGAGGCTCCTCTGTCTTCCACTCGTTACCTGTATTAATGGCACCTGTTTGAACTTGTTATCAGTATAAAGGACACCTGTCCACAACCTCAAACAGTCACACTCCAAACTCCACTATGGCCAAGACCAAAGAGCTGTCAAAGGACACCAGAAACAAAATTGAAGACCTGCACCAGGCTGGGAAGACTGAATCTGCAATAGGTAAGCAGCTTGGTTTGAAGAAATCAATTGTGGGAGCAATTATTAGGAAATGGAAGACATACAAGACCACTGATAATCTCCCTCGATCTGGGGCTTCACGCAAGATCTCACCCCATGGGGTCAAAATTATCACAAGAACGGTCAGCAAAAATCCCAGAACCACACGGGGGGACCTAGTGAATGACCTGCAGAGAGCTGGGACCAAAGTAACAAAGCCTACCATCAGTAACACACTACGCCGCCAGGGACTCAAATCCTGCAGTGCCAGACGTGTCCCCCTGCTTAAGCCAGTACATGTCCAGGCCCGTCTGAAGTTTGCTAGAGAGCATTTGGACGATCCAGAAGAAGATTGGGAAAATGTCATATGGTCAGATGAAACCAAAAAACTCAACTCGTCGTGTTTGGTGGACAAAGAATGCTGAGTTTCATCCAAAGAACACCATACCTACTGTGAAGCATGGCGGTGGAACCATCATGCTTTGGGGCTGTTTTTCTGCAAAGGGACCAGGACGACTGATCTGTGTAAAGGATACATGGCCCCATTCATTCTTTTGTGAGATTGAGTGAAAACCTCCTTCCATCAGCAAGGGCATTGAAGATAAAACGTGGCTGGATCTTTCAGCATGAGAATGATCCCAAACACACCACCCGGGCAACGAAGGAGTGGCTTCGTAAGAAGCATTTCAAGGTTCTGGAGTGGCCTAGCCAGTCTCCAGATTTCAACCCCATAGAACATATTTGGAGGGAGTTGAAAGTCCATGTTGCCCAGTAACAGCCCCAAAACATCACTGCTCTAGAGGAGATCCGCATGGAGGAATGGGCCAAAATACCAGCAACAGTGTATGAAAACCTTGTGAAGACTTACAGAAAACATTTGACCTCTGTCATTGCCAACAACAAAGTATTGAGATAAACTTTTGTTATTGACCAAATACTTATTTTCCACCATAATTTGCAAATAAGTTCATTAAAAATCCTACAATGTGATTTTCTGGATTTTTCCCCCCTAATTTTGTCTGCCATAGTTGAAGTGTACCTATGATGAAAATTACAGGCCTCTCATCTTTTTAAGTGGGAGAACTTGCACAATTGGTGGCTGACTAAATACTTTTTTGCCCCAATGTATACTGTACTCTATACCATCTACTGCATTTTGCCTATGCCGTTCGGCCTTGGCTCATTCATATATTTGTACGTACATAATCTTATGAATTCCTTTACACTTGTGTATAAGGTAGGTGTTGCGAAATTGTTAGATATTACTGCATGGTCGGAACTAGAAGCACAAGCATTTCCCTACACTCGCATTAACATCTGCTAACCATGTTCATGTGACAAATACAATTTGATGTGCTTTGAAAACTTAGTGGTAAAACACGGAAATGGTTCCAATCGTCTTTCCACCATTCATTTTTCACAGAGCATATTACAAACACTTCAAATGATCTTTGAACCTGAACCAGAAAAACCGCTACCCTCTCTGTCATCCCTGTCTGTACCAGACATTGTTAAAAACAAGGGCACCTGGAGTATGCAGGCATCCTGGCTGGGATAGAGCTGTTGGTGGAGCACAGAAGGCTATATGGCAGGCAACAGTTGGACCGCGCACCAACCCCCAACTGGCACACCATGAGAAGAGGGAGGTTGACGGCCAGCAATTATGGAGCAGTGGTTAGGGCCAAGCGTGTTACTCCTTCGTTGCTAAAAAGGGTCCTCAGATCAGTCGTTGGATGGGGTGTCTGTATAGTGGGGCACAGATAATGACGAGGAGGGCACCAGACCATCCAGTGAGGCATCAAGGCAAATGGCTACAGGGATGGGTGTGCAGGAGTTAGGGCTTTGGTTCACGAGATCTGGGATCCTGGGTGCCTCACTGGATGGTCTGTTGGGCACCACAGCCGTGGTGGAGGTCAAGTATCCCTATGGTGCAAGGGACCTTACCATTTGAAGAGGCAGTCAAGTCGAAGAATTTCTATTTCGAGGAGAAAGGGTCTTACAGCCTCCGTGAAGATTCTTTTTTTTACTGGTCGAAGGTCAGTTCCACATCACTGGACAGGACACCTGCTTCTTCATTGTGTGAACCACCAAAGCCAACATCAGCATGTTGACCTCTGACAGACTCGTATTGCTCCTCTTGCCAGTACCTGTTTTCAGGGAAGCCAATGGTCCAAAATTATTCCACATAGTTCATACACACACTAGGCTCCCAGAATAGGTTATATTAGATAGAGGTTTTGCTCAAAGCAGCCAACTAAAGTAATGTAGTTAACGTAAGTTAAATCACTAAGGCTGGTCTGAGTGCATCTCCTCAGTTTCATTCAGTAGTACATCACAATTCACATTGCATTTTATCATGGTCACAGTGGGAATTTATACATGTGATGTTCAAATGATTTCTTACCCTGTGTCTTACCCCATTCATCCCTGCCTGTACCTGACATTGTTGAAAAACAAGTGAACAATAAATAAAAATCATACACAAACAATAGGCTTCTAGAATAGGTTAGATTATATTCAAGTTTTGCTCAAAGCAGTCAACTAAAGTAATGTAGTTAACATAACGTAAGTTAAATCACAAAGTTTGAGTGCATCTCCTTAGTTTCATTCAATAATACAACACAATTGGGCGGCAGCGTAGCCTAGTGGTTAGAGCGTTAGAGTGTTGGACAAGTAACCGGAAGGTTGCGAGTTCAAACCCCCGAGCTGACAAGGTACAAATCTGTCGTTCTGCCCCTGCACAAGCAGTTAACCCACTGTTCCCAGTGCAGATGTGTTCTCAACTGACTTGCCTGGTTAAATAAAGGTTTTAAAAAAAAATAGAAACACAAGCAATTTGCTGCATCTGCAAATCTGTGTACTGTATGTGACCAAAACTTTGATTTGAATAATAAATTAACTAGTTTCATAATAAAAATGTTGATAAGACCTTAATTAATTGAAACAAACATCACTTGGGTAGCGGTAGATTGATTTTTATTGTCATATAGCGATCTACCAAAAAGTGCCAATGGCTTCTTCTAGCGGCTTGGTTTGGAGTTACAAGGTATTCAGTGTGATGGTTGAAACCATTTTGGTTGACTAGTGTCAGTCGTGTTTTGGCACAGTTTTTCAAAAGTTGTCTATCTAGAGGAATAAATGCATTAAAAAATGATGAACAGAACGGACAAATAATTTACTTGAATGGGGACTCCTGTTCTATTCATTCTATTTCTATGCCTTTAATCCTATCTGATAGGCGAAATCCAGATATACTGAACAAAAATATAAACGCAACATGTAAAGTGTTGGTCCCATGTTTCATGAACTGAAATAAAATATCCCAGAAATGTTCTTTATGCATAAAAAGCTTATTTTCCTCAAATGTTTACATCCCTGTTAGTGAGCATTTCTCCTTTGCCAAGATAATCCATCCACCGGACAGGTGTGGCATACCAAGAAGCTGATTAAACAGCATGATTATGACACAGTTGCACCTTATGCCGGGGATAATAAAAGACCACTTTAAAATGTGCAGTTTGTCACACAACACAATACCACAGATATCTCAAGTTTTGAGGGAGTGTGCAATTGGCATGCTGACTGCAGGAATGTCCACCAGAGCTGTTGCCAAAGAATTGAATGTTCGTTTCTCTATGTCGTTTTAGAGAATTTGGCAGTGCATCCAACCTGCCTCACAACCGCAGCCCCAGGACCACCACATCCAGCTTCTTCACCTCCGGGATCGTCTGAGGGGGAGCTGAGGCATATTTCTGTCTGTAATAAAGCTCTTTTGTGGGGAAAAAAACCTCATTCTGATTGGCTGGGCCTGGTTCCCAAGTGTGTGGGACTAGGCCCACCTATGGCTGCGCCCTTGCCCAGCCATGAAATCCATAGATTAGGGCCTAACTTATGAAAAGCTGGGCGCAGGTATACTGCCAGTCAAAAGTTTTAGAACACCTCTTTCAAGGGGTTTTCTATGTTTGTACTATTTTCGACATTGTATGAAATAACACATATGGAATCATGTAGAGACTTGCTTGGGTTGAGAGAATGCCAAGAGTGTGCAAAGCTGTCATCAAAGCAAAGGGTGGCTATTTGAAGAATCTCAAATATAAATATATTTTGATTTGTTTAACACTTTTTTTGGTTACTACATAATTCTATATGTGTTATTTCATAGTTGTGATGTCTTCACTATCATTTCTACAATGTAGAAAATAGTAAAAATAAAGAGAACCCCTTGAATGAGTAGGTGTTCTAAAACTTTTGACAGGTATCCACTCCACCAAACCGTAGAATAGTAGCTATCCTGTGTGGAGAAATAAAGTGAGATCCCTACTTTTTGACAGTAGATGGTGCTCCCGTTTCAGTGCAGTAGTGGATATTGGCCTGTGGGCTCCAATTATTTTCTCCTGTTCCAGGTGTTGCTGTTTGATTCCTTCCGGTCTCCGTACAGGAATTTCAACTGCATGACGTCATTTATCCTGCTAACAAAGTTGGGCTACTGCAAAACTGAGCTGGGATATTTTAACCTTCCTTGAAAAATGTGACGGGATTTAGCGGACAATTTCCCTAGAACTGGATTTTAAGATTTTTGGATGTGTAGAATGAAAACACCCCATTGTAACTCATGCTGGATCACGATGAGAACTTTCTGAGAAGAAGAAAAATCGACGACACACAGAAATTAGTTATATGGAGGAACTGGAAGGTGAGCGGTCTAAACTTTTTTCCCATTAAATTGTTAATTTGCTTAGCCTACATGTGGATAACAATGTGGATTTAAAATAATATATTGTTGTTTACATATCAAAAATATTTGGTGTGTAAAGGGAAGCCCAAGTTACATCCAGTAGGGGGGACGCACAATTTTCTGGACTTGGTCAATTTTCGAGCAGATAGTGTTTATGTCAAATGAGAACTTGCTGCAATGTATCTGGTCATCGGGACATACATAGTTACTTTGTAACTACGGCAATGACTCTGCCATCAAAGTTCAGCTGATTATGTTGACTTATACTATGTATTCTACTGCGAGTCCAATTCACTACCCACTTTATATTTGTAAATATAGTCAATTATTACTGTGCATACTACCCCTATTACTTGTTATTTTGTACTTTACTGTTATTGATTAATGTAGGCTACTGCATTGAGGGAGCTAGAATTTTGCTGCACGTTTTATACCTGCTGTAAACTGTTGAAATATGAAGAAATAAGATTTTACTCAAACTTGAATTTAGCTTCTTGGATTCATTGGTCTTGTTTGAGTGGTAAAGCTGAAGCAACCAATAATTTACATAGAATTAATGGTGGGGGCGCTCCACCTTGCCTCCACCTTGGCACTCTCCCACCATTGTAAAAAATATTTTGGAATCTATAGAAATCCATTTATTAATATCTACATTTGTTTTTGCCACATTTATTCAATTAGACACCATAATGCATACTTTTAAAAATATTATGTGAGCTAAAAATACAAAATATGTAAACATTTTACTTGAAATAATATTTTTTGGAGATTACTGATGTTACTGTCAACAACAAAAAAAAACTTAAATTAATGTCATTTGTCCTTGAAGCATTTCATTGAAATACTGTATAATTCCTATGGAGTACTGCTCCTACTGGAGAGTGCCATTATTGCCAACCGGTGGCTTCAAAGTATCTCAATGGCCCATACATAGCATCGGCAATCCACGTTTTATATACCTAATTAGAAGCAACCTACTTCAGATGAAAGTCAAGGAGTGGAGTTGAGGTATGTACATCTGTGACAGCCGAAAGTCGGACACTGATTGGTTTTCCAACAGCAAGGCTCAGTGCAACATGGCAGTGTTGCCATTGTTGATTAATCTTTTCTTTGTAATGTTGAAATAAACATGTCTCCAAACCCCATATCACACACTATAAATATGTGTACATTGTACTGTCAATTAGGGAGAGAGGGACTCAAATATCAATCATTTGTACACTGTATACATTGCGGCAAAGTTGCTTCCTGTTTCAGTCACGTCCTGTTCGCGTGGGTCAAACAAAAACACTTTAATGATTGATTGACAGTTATTGCCTCCCACAATGCAGGTGATGGCTGCAAGTCACAGCTGGTGAGGGGCAACTGCAGAAAATTGCAGTCGGCTTCATGACCATTGATCACATGGTTGTTGTAAAGTTCATGCAGTCGACATTTAGGCGCAAGTCAGACAATTTTCATCCCCATAATGCAACATACTTTGAAAGGTTACCGACTTGACAAAAGTGAGCTGCTCGAACACGCCCACTCAATTCTAAATCCCCCAGTTTTCACATCATATTCATTGCATAGAGCTTGCTAGGGGTGTATTCATTACAGAAACATTTTTATGAAGCAAACAGAGGAAACAGGGAGGGACCTACCTGAATTTGTCCAATAGAAACTCTTGTTTGCGTTTTACATTTGGAGTAGGTCCCGTGTGGCTCGGTTGGTAGAGCATGGCACTTGCAACGCCAGGGTTGTGGGTTTATTCCCATGGGGGACCAGTATGAAAAAGTATGACAATGTATGCACTCACAACCCTGGCGTTGCAAGCGCCATGGTAAGTCGCTCTGGATAAGAGCATCTGCTAAATTCGATTAAAACATTTTTAAAAACTTTTTGTGGCTGCAGAGGCAGTATTGAGTAGCTTGGATGAAAAGGTGCCCATTGTAAACGGCCAGCTCCTCGGCCTCAGTTGCTAATATATGCATATTATTATTAGTATTGGATAGAAAACACTCTAAAGTTTCCAAAACTGTCAAAATATTGTCTGTGAGTATAACAGAACTGATATTGCAGGTGAAACCCTGAGGAAAATCAAAGCAGGAAGTGGCTTCTGTTTTGAAAACTCCATGTTCCATAGCCTCCCATTGCTCCATTTAAAGGCATATGAACCAGATTCCTCTTCTTATCGCTTCCTCAAGGTGACAACAGTCTTCAGACATAGTTTCAGGCTTTTATTTTGAAAAATGAGCCAGACCGATAACATTGCGTCAAGTGGTCACGTGAGTTTTGCTCGCGCAACATGAGTTTGGATAGGTATTGCTTTTCCCTCTCCTACTGTGAAAGACATTTGAGGTTGATATACACTGCTCAAAGAAATAAAGGGAACACTAAAATAACACATCCTAGATCTGAATGAATTAAATATTCTTATTAAATACTTTTTTCTTTACATAGTTGAATGTGCTGACAACAAAATCACACAAATTGTCAATGGAAATCAAATGTATCAACCCATGGAGGTCTGGATTTGGAGTGACACTCAAAATTAAAGTGGAAAACCACACTACAGGCTGATCCAACTTTGATGTAATGTCCTTAAAACAAGTCAAAATGAGGCTCAGTAGTGTGTGTGGCCTCCACGTGCCTGTATGACCTCCCTACAATGCCTGGGCATGCTCCTGATGAGTCCTGGACAGTCTGTGGTGCATCTGTGGCGTTGATGGATGGAGCGAGACATGATGTCCCAGCAGAACGTTCTCCACGGCGTCTCCAGACTCTGTCACGTCTGTCACGTGCTCAGTGTGAACCTGCTTTCATCTGTGAAGAGCACAGGGCGCCAGTGGCGAATTTGCCAATCTTGGTGTTCCCCGGCAAATGCCAAACGTCCTGCACGGTGTTGGGCTGTAAGCACAACCCCCACCTGTGGACGTCGGGCCCTCATACCACCCTCATGGAGTCTGTTTCTGACCGTTTGAGCAGACACATGCACATTTGTGTCCTGCTGGAGGTAATTTTGCAGGGCTCTGGCAGTGCTCCTCCTGCTCCTCCATGCACAAAGGCGGAGGTAGCGGTCCTGCTGCTGGGTTGTTGCCCTCCTACGGCCTTTCCACGTCTCCTGATGTACTGGCCTGTCTCCTGGTAGCGCCTCCATGATCTGGACACTACGCTGACAGACACAGCAAACCTTCTTGCCACAGCTCTCATTGATGTGCCATCCTGGATGAGCTGCACTACCTGAGCCACTTATGTGGATTGTAGACTCCGTCTCAGGCTACCACTCGAGTGAAAGCACCGCCAGCATTCAAAAGTGACCAAAAACGTCAGCCAGGAAGCATAGGAACTGAGAAGTGGTCTGTGGTTATCACCTGCAGAACCACTCCTTTATTGGGGGTGTCTTGCTAATTGCCTATAATTTCCACCTGTTGTCTATTATTTTGCACAACAGCATGTGAAATTTATTGTCAATCAGTGTGGACAGTTTGATTTCACAGAAGTGTGATTGATTTGGAGTTACATTGTTAAAGTGTTCCTTTTATTTTTTTGAGCAGTGTATTGTTGATTTATTTTAAAAACAACCTGAGGATTGATTATAAAAAACATTTGACATGTTTCCGTGGACATTATGGAAACTATTTGGAATTTGTCTGCGCTGTCGTGACCTCTTTCCTGTGGATTTCTGAACATAACGCGACAAACAAAGGGAGGTATTTTGGATCTAAAAATAATCTTTATGGAACAAAAGGAACCTTTTTGTTGTGTAACTGGGAGTCTCATGAGTGAAAACATCCGAAGATCATCAAAAGTAAACAATTAATTTGATTGCTTTTCTGATTTTCGTGACCGAGCTACCTGATGCTAAGTGTACTTAATGTTTTATCGTGCGATCAATAAACTTACACAAACGCTTGGATTGCTTTCGCTGTTAAGCTGTGTTTTCCTGTATTACACTTGTGATTTCATGAATATAAATATTTATAGTAATAATTATTGTATGTAGCGCTATGCTATTCAGCGGTTGTTGATGACACTTATCCCGATATCGGGATTGCAGCCATAACAAGTTTGAATGCGTAAACGTTTTTTGCAACGGATGAAGCTTTGCAACAGAATAAGTGTAATGATTTCATCCCAGCTTGTCCTAAAAACCGGAAACGTGATACCCCTGGTTCGTTCAGCCAATCCTATGGGGGAAATGAATGAGGTCTGAGGTTAACACAGGCTTAGGAGATCTCTTCAGTAAGTTAACATTACCTTTTTATGAAGCCTTTATGTGCTTGTTTTGTTTACATAAATGCTTCAAAATTCTGAACATTTTACTTCAGCTGATGATGATTATCTCCTAGAACTAAACGTATAAGATCTCCTAAGCCTGTGTTTGCCACAGACCTTATTTTTGGCGTTTATCCCCCCAAAATTGATTAATTTCACCATAAGCTTTGGCCAGCGAGCCATGGCGGAGTTAGTGCCTACAAAAAGACTGCATTGCTATTGCTCTCTATTGGAATGGAAGCGTCGTGAGTGCAGGCTTGTGTGAAAACAAGAACTTTGGGAAAAGCTCAATGAAAGATCTTGTTTAAGAATGATATGCAAGCTTGTCTGAAGGTTTTCCTTGTTACTTGAGAATCACTTATAGTCTTAACTTTATAATGTAAACAGCCTGTGTTACCCTATGTTCTACAAAAACAGTAGCAGAGTTTCTCAACTCCACGATGTACATCACATCAATGGATGTGAGTTGCGACGAGTCTGGGCGAACTGTACCCCCAACTACATCGAGTCGCTGTCAGACGATTCTTAAACTCTTTCCGTGTACCAATGTTTGTCCAGTGTAAAGGCACGCCTTTGTTTGTTTAATGAAATGTCGTTTTTTTGATAAAAGTAGAATTTTCTGAACCTCTGCCAAGGTTCCATTTTTGGGATCTCTGCCAAATCCAACTGACAACTCTAACAATCAGGGCAAGCACAGGTACAAGTATCAATCAATCAATCAATCAATCAAATGTATTTATAAAGCCCTTTTTACATCCACAGATATCACAAGGTGCTATACAGAACCCAGCCTAAAACCCCAAACGGCAAGCAATGCAGATGTAGAAGCACGGTGGCTAGGAAAAACTCCCTAGAACGGCAGGAACCTAGGAAAAAACCTAGAGAGGAACCAGGCTCTGAGGGGTGGCCAGTCCTCTTCTGGCTGTGCCAGTTGGAGATTATTAGAGTACATGGCCATTAAGGCCAGATTGTTATCAAGATGTTCAAACATTCATAGATGACCAGCAGGGTCAAAGAATCACTGTGGTTGTAGAGGGTGCAACAGGTCAGTACCTCATGAGTAAATATCAGTTGGCTTTTTATAGCTGAGCATTGAGTTTTGAGGCAGCAGGCACGGTAAAGAGTCAAACAGGAGGTTCGGGACAAGGTAGCATGTCCAGTGAACAGGTCAGAGTTCCCTATCCGCAGGTAGAACAGTTGGCTGCCAGGAGTCATCAGGCCAGGTATTCCTGAGGCATAATCCTAGGGAGCATACTTAAATTCATACAGGACACCAGAGAAGACAGGAGAATTACACCAGATGTAAGACTAACCCTTGCCCCCTGGGACATAGAGTATTGCAGCATAGATACTGGAGACTGAGACGGGTGGTTCAGGGGACACTGGCCCCGTCCTACGATACCCCCGGACAGGGCCAACCGGGCAGGATATAACTCCACCAACCTTGCCAAGCACAGCTCCCACACCACTAGAGGGTTATCAACAGACCACCAATTTACTTCCCTGAGACGAGGCTGAGTATAGCCCAAAAAATATCTCCTCTACCGCACAGGCTCAAGGGGGCACAAAACCGTCTAACTCAACCCACTCAAGTGACACACCCCTCCTAGGGATGGCATGGTAGAGCACTAGTAAGCCAGTGACCCGTAATAGGGTCAGAGGCAGAGAATCCCAGTGGAGAGAGGGGAGCCGGCCAGGCAGAGACAGCAAGGGCAGTTTATCGCTCCAGTGCCTTACCGTTCACCTTCACTACCCTGGGCCAGACTACACTCAATCGTAGGATATACTGAAGAGATTAGTCTTCAGTAAAGACTACAAGTGGTAGTGCCAGCTTGAAGTCCTAACTTCCTACTCCATTGGAAAACAGTGGATTATGGGGCATAGTTTGACAGATCACATAAAATGAATCCCAAACTACGGATTTCAGCAAACAAAGAAATGCACGCCTTTACACAGGACAGGCATGGGTACACGGTAAGCGTTTTTAAGAATTCACATTTTTGTCGGAGGTACAGTTCGCCCACACTCTTCAATTCCACTCCATTGATGTGATGTACAGTGCATGCAGAAAGTATACACACATCTTGACTTATTCCACATTTTGTTGTTACTACCTACATTTTTTTTAAAGTAAAACATTTATTCTCACATCTACAGACAATACCCCATAATGACAAAGTGAAAACTTATTTTAAGAAATGTATTGAAAATGAAATACAGAAATATCTAATTCGCATAAGATTTCACGCCCTTGAATATACAAGTCAGAATAACCTTTGGCAGCAATTACAGCTGTGAGCATTTTGCACATTATAAAAACAAAAAAATATTAAATTTCTGTCAAGTTGGTTGTTGATCCTTGCTAGACAGCCGTTTTCAAGTTTAGACATTGAAGCAGATTTAAGTCAAAACTGTAACTAGGCCACTCAGGAACAGCAACTCCAGTGTACATTTGTCATTGAATTTTAGGTTATTGTCCTGCTGGAAGGTGAATTTGCATGTGCATAGCTCTATTCCATTACTTTTTATCCTAAATAACTCTCTAGTCCTTGCCGATGACAAGCATACCCATAGCATGATGCAACCACCACCATGGTTGAAAATATGAAGAGTGATGCTCCGTGATGTGTTGCGTTGGATTTGTCCCAAACACAATACTTTGTCTAAAGGACATAAAGTAAATTTCTTTGCCACATTTCTTTGCAGTTTTACTTCAACGCTTTATTAAAATCAGGATGCATGTTTTGGAATATTTTTATTCTCTGCAGCAGGGTTCCCCAATTTTGTGGTAGTACTTGGCCACCCAAGGTTTCATATTTTTATTTATTTATTATTTTGGGGGGACATAAGACTGTAAAAACACCAGGAAATCAGCTCCAAGTGATTTTAATTTAGGGATTCTGTTCCCAAGTATTCCCACGCATAAGAGAGAGACATGATCATAAACAAATGTAAGAAATTTTAAAATAAATGTCAAATATTATAAATGTTTGGACTTCTTGCAGTCAATTTCCAGTCTACAAATGATTTGTAATTATGTTCCAGCCCCCTGACCATCCGCTCAAGAAAAAAATAGGCCCACGGTTGAATCTAGTTGATGATCCCTGCTCTACATGCTACCTTCTTTTCACTCTGTCATTTAGGTTAGTATTGTGGAGTAACTACAATGTTGTTGATCCATTATCAGTTTTCTCCTATCACAGCCATTAAACTATTTTAAATGTTTTAAAGTCACCATTGGCCTCATGGTGAAATCCCTGAACTGTTTCCTTCCTCTCCGGCAACTGAGTTGGGAAGGACACCTGTATCTTCGTAGTGACTGGGTGTATTGATACACTATCCAAAGTGTAATTAATACAGTGCCTTGCGAAAGTATTTGGCCCCCTTGAACTTTGCGACCTTTTGCCACATTTCAGGATTCAAACATAAAGATATAAAACTGTATTTTTTTGTTGTGAAGAATCAACAACAAGTGGGACACAATCATGAAGTGGAACGACATGTCTTTTGGATATTTCAAACTTTTTTAACAAATCAAAAGCTGAAAAATTGGGCGTGCAAAATTATTCAGCCCCTTTACTTTCAGTGCAGCAAACTCTCTCTAGAAGTTCAGTGAGGATCTCTGAATGATCCAATGTTGACCTAAATGACTAATGATGATAAATACAATCCACCTGTGTGTAATCAAGTCTCAGTATAAATGCACCTGCACTGTGATAGTCTCAGAGGTCCGTTAAAAGCGCAGAGAGCATCATGAAGAACAAGGAACACACCAGGCAGGTCCGAGATACTGTTGTGAAGAAGTTTAAAGCCGGATTTGGAAAGAAAAAAAATTCCCAAGCTTTAAACATCCCAAGGAGCACTGTGCAAGCGATAATATTGAAATGGAAGGAGTGTATCAGACCACTGCAAATCTACCAAGACCTGGCCGTCCCTCTAAACTTTCAGCTCATACAAGGAGAAGACTGGTCAGAGATGCAGCCAAGAGGCCCATGATCACTCTGGATGAACTGCAGAGATCTACAGCTGAGGTGGGAGACTCTGTCCATAGGACAACAATCAGTCGTATATTGCACAAATCTGGCCTTTATGGAAGAGTGGCAAGAAGAAAGCCATTTCTTAAAGATATCCATAAAAAGTGTCATTTGAAATATCCAATAAATGTCGTTCCACTTCATGATTGTGTCCCACTTGTTGTTGATTCTTCACAAAAAAATACAGTTTTATATCTTTATGTTTGAATCCTGAAATGTGGCAAAAGGTCGCAAAGTTCAATGGGGCCGAATACTTTCGCAAGGCACTGTCAGTTCACCATGCTCAAAGGGATATTCAATGTATGCGTTTTTATTTTTACCAATAGGGGCCCTTCTTTGCAAGGCATTGGAAAACCTCCCTGGCCTTTGTTATTGAAATTCACTGCTTGAATGAGGGACCATACAGATGAATTGTATGCGTGGGGTACAGAGATGAGGTAGTCATACAAAAAATCATGTTAAACACTATTATTGCACAAAGAGTGAGTCCAGGCAACTTTTTATGACTTGTTAAGCAAATGTTTACTCCTGAACTTATTTAGGCTTGCCATAGCAAAGGAGTTGAATCCTTATTGACTCGACATTTCAGCTTTGTAAAAAAATTCTAAAATAATCATTCCACTTTGACGTTATGGGGTTGTGTGTGTGTGTGTGTGTGTGTGTGTAGGCAGGCCATTGACACAAAATCAACATTTAATCCATTTTAAATTCAGTCTAACACAACAAAATGTGGAAAGAGTCAAGTGCTGTGAATACTTTCTGGAGGCACTGTACATAGTGGATTAGAATAACACAGCAACAAACAAAAAAACAGTACCCCTATAACCATGGTATTTGCAATTACTCAGAATTGCAGGTATTTCCCTATCTTCTTATTTCCTTAAGAAAAATGTGACTATGCAAAAAGAGTAGATAAAATGTTATTTGTCACATGCTTCGTAAACAACAGGTGTGGACTAAGTGAGATGCTTACTTACAGGCATTACATTACATTACATTTAAGTCATTTAGCAGACGCTCTTATCCAGAGCGACTTACAAATTGGTGCATTCACCTTATGACATCCAGTGGGACAGTCACTTAACAATAGTGCATCTAAAACTTAGGTGGGGTGAGAGAGATTACTTAACCTATCCTAGGTATTCCTTAAAGAGGTGGGGTTTCAGGTGTCTCCGGAAGGTGGTGATTGACTCCGCTGTCCTGGCGTCGTGAGGGAGTTTGTTCCACCATTGGGGGGCCAGGGCAGCGAACAGTTTTGACTGGGCTGAGCGGGAGCTGTACTTCCTCAGTGGTAGGGAGGCGAGCAGGCCAGAGGTGGATGAACGCAGTGCCCTTGTTTGGGTGTAGGGCCTGATCAGAGCCTGGAGGTACTGAGGTGCCGTTCCCCTCACAGCTCCGTAGGCAAGCACCATGGTCTTGTAGCGGATGCGAGCTTCAACTGGAAGCCAGTGGAGAGAACGGAGGAGCGGGGTGACGTGAGAGAACTTGGGAAGGTTGAACACCAGACGGGCTGCGGCGTTCTGGATGAGTTGAAGGGGTTTAATAGCACAGGCAGGGAGCCCAGCCAACAGCGAGTTGCAGTAATCCAGACGGGAGATGACAAGTGCCTGGATTAGGACCTGCGCCGCTTCCTGTGTGAGGCAGGGTCGTACTCTGCGGATGTTGTAGAGCATGAACCTACAGGAACGGGCCACCGCCTTGATGTTAGTTGAGAACGACAGGGTGTTGTCCAGGATCACGCCAAGGTTCTTGGCGCTCTGGGAGGAGGACACAATGGAGTTGTCAACCGTGATGGCGAGATCATGGAACGGGCAGTCCTTCCCCGGGAGGAAGAGCAGCTCCGTCTTGCCGAGGTTCAGCTTGAGGTGGTGATCCGTCATCCACACTGATATGTCTGCCAGACATGCAGAGATGCGATTCGCCACCTGGTCATCAGAAGGGGGAAAGGAGAAGATTAATTGTGTGTCGTCTGCATAGCAATGATAAGAGAGACCATGTGAGGTTATGACAGAGCCAAGTGACTTGGTGTATAGCGAGAATAGGAGAGGGCCAAGAACAGAGCCCTGGGGGACACCAGTGGTGAGAGCGCGTGGTGAGGAGACAGATTCTCGCCACGCCACCTGGTAGGAGCGACCTGTCAGGTAGGACGCAATCCAAGCGTGGGCCGCGCCGGAGATGCCCAACTCGGAGAGGGTGGAGAGGAGGATCTGATGGTTCACAGTATCGAAGGCAGCCGATAGATCTAGAAGGATCTAGAAGGATGAGAGCAGAGGAGAGAGAGTTAGCTTTAGCAGTGCGGAGCGCCTCCGTGACACAGAGGAGAGCAGTCTCAGTTGAATGACTAGTCTTGAAACCTGACTGATTTGGATCAAGAAGGTCATTCAGAGAGAGATAGCGGGAGAGCTGGCCAAGGACGGCACGTTCAAGAGTTTTGGAGAGAAAAGAAAGAAGGGATACTGGTCTGTAATTGTTGACATCGGAGGGATCGAGTGTAGGTTTTTTCAGAAGGGGTGCAACTCTCGCTCTCTTGAAGACGGAAGGGACGTAGCCAACGGTCAGGAATGAGTTGATGAGCGGGGTGAGGTAAGGGAGAAGGTCTCCGGAAATGGTCTGGAGAAGAGAGGAGGGGATAGGGTCAAGCGGGCAGGTTGTTGGGCGGCCGGCCGTCACAAGACGCGAGAACAGGCCCTTCCCAACAATGCAGAGAGAAATAATAGCATGATAAATAAATACACAATGAGTACCGATAGCTTGGCTATAAACACGGGTACGAGTTGATGTGCAAGGGTACGAGGTTATTGAGGGTGGTATATGCAGTTGAAGTCAGACGATTACATACACCTTAGCCAAATACATTTAAACTCAGTTTTTCACAATTCCTGCCATTTTAATCCTAGTAAAAATTCCCTGCCTTATGTCAGTTAGGATTAGACCGATTTTAATTGGAATGGCCGATTTTCAAGTTTTCATAACAATCGGAAATCTGTATTTTTGGGTGCCGATTTTGCAGTTTTATTTATTTATTTTTATACCTTTTATTTAACTAGGCAGGTCAGTTAAGAACACATTCTTATTTTCATTGACGGCCAAGGAACAGTGGGTTCAGGGGCAGAATGACAGATTTGTACCTTGTCAGCTCGGAGGATTTGAACTTGCAACCTTCCGGTTACTAGCCCAACGCTCTAACCACAAGGCTACCCTGCCGCAATCTGTAGTCTGGCTTTTTTATGGTGATTTTGGAGCAGTGGCTTCTTCCTTGCTGAGCGGCCTTTTAGGTTATGTCGATACAGGACTCGTTTTACTGTGGATATACAGTGGGGCAAAAAAGTATTTAGTCAGCCACCAATTGTGCAAGGTTCTCCCACTTAAAAAGATGAGAGAGAGGCCTGTCATTTTCATTATAGGCACACTTCAACTATGACAGACAAAATGAAAAAAAAAATTGTAGGATTTTTAATGAATTTATTTGCAAATTATGGTGGAAAATAAGTATTTGGTCAATAACAAAAGTTTCTCAATACTTTGTTATATACCCTTTGTTGGCAATGACAGAGGTCAAACGTTTTCTGTAAGTCTTCAAGGTTTTCACACACTGTCGCTGGTATTTTGGCCCATTCCTCCATGCAGATCTCCTCTAGAGCAGTGATGTTTTGGGGCTGTTGCTGGGCAACATGGACTTTCAACTCCCTCCAAAGATTTTCTATGGGGTTGAAATCTGGAGACTGGCTAGGCCACTCCAGGACCTTGAAATGCTTCTTACGAAGCCACTCCTTCATTGCCTGGACGGTGTGTTTGGGATCATTGTCATGCTGAAAGACCCAGCCACGTTTCATCTTTAATGCCCTTGCTGATGGAAGGAGGTTTTCACTCAAAATCTCACGATATATGGCCCCATTCATTCTTTCCTTTACACAGATCAGTCGTCCTGGTCCTCTTGCAGAAAAACAGCCCCAAAGCATGATGTTTCCACCCCCATGCTTCACAGTAGGTATGGTGTTCTTTGGATGCAACTCAGCATTCTTTGTCCTCCAAACACGACGAGTTGAGTTTTTACCAAAAGTTATTTTGGTTTCTTCTGACCATATGACAGTCTCCCAATCTTCTTCTGGATCATCCAAATGCTCTCTAGCAAACTTCAGACGGGCCTGAACATGTACTGGCTTAAGCAGGGGGACACGTCTGGCACTGCAGGATTTGAGTCCCTGGTGGCTTAGTGTGTTACTGGTGTTAGGCTTTGTTGCTTTGGTCCCAGCTCTCTGCAGGTCATTCACTAGGTCCCCCCGTGTGGTTCTGGGATTTTTGCTCACCGTTCTTGTGATCATTTTGACCCCACGGGGTGAGATCTTGCTTGGAGCACCAGATCGAGGGAGATTATCAGTGGTCTTGTATGTCTTCCATTTCCTAATAATTGCTCCCACAGTTGATTTCTTCAAACCAAGCTGCTTACCTATTGCAGATTGTCTTCCCAGCCTGGTGCAGGTCTTCAATTTTGTTTCTGGTGTCCTTTAACAGCTCTTTGGTCATGGCCATAGTAGAGTGTGACTGTTTGAGGTTCTGGACAGGTGTCTTTTATACTGATAACAAGTTCAAACAGGTCCCATTAATACAGGTAACAAGTGGAGGACAGAAGAGCCTCTTAAAGAAGAAGTTACAGGTCTGTGAGAGCCAGAAATTGTGCTTGTTTGTAGGTGACCAAATACTTATTTTTCCACCATAATTTGCAAATAAATTCATTTAAAATCCTACAATGTGATTTTCTGGATTTCTTCCCATTTTGTCTGTCATAGTTGAAGTGTACCTATGATGAAAATTACAGGCCTCATCTTTTTAAGTGGGAGAACTTGCACAATTGGTGGCTGACCAAATACTTTTTTGCCCCACTGTAGATACTTTTGTACCTGTTTCTTCCAGCATCTTCACAATGTCCTTTGCTGGTGTTCTGGGATTGATTTGTACTTTTTGCACCACAGTATGTTCATCTCTAGGTGACACGTCTCCTTCCTGAGCGGTATGACTGCTGGGTGGTCACATGGTGTTTATACTTGCATACTATTGTTTGTACAGATGAACATGGTAACTTCAGGCATTTGGAAATTGCTCCCAATGATGAACCAGACCTGTTGAGGTCTACCTTTTTTTCTGAGGTCTTGGCTGAATTTTCTTCTCGATTTTCCCATGATGTCAAGCAAAGAGGCACTGAGTTTGAAGGTAGGCCTTGAAATACATCCACGGGTACACCTCCAACTGAATCAAATGATGTCAATTAGCCTGTCAGAAGCTTCTAAAGCCATGACATAATTTTCTGGATTTTTCCAAGCTGATTAAAGGCACAGTCACCTTAGTGCATGTAAACTTCTGACCCACTGGAATTGTGATACAGTGAAATAACATGTCTGTAAACAATTGTTGGGAAAATTACTTGTCATGTACAAAGTAGATGTCCTAACTGACTTGCCAAAACTGTAGTTTGTGAACAAGAAATTGTGGAGTGGTTGAAAAACGAGTTTTAATGACTCCAACCTCAGTGTATGTAAACTTCTGACTTCAACTGTACATATATACTACGTGGTCAAAAGTATGTGGACCAACCTTCAAATTAGTGAATTTGGCTATTTCAGCCACACCCGTTGCTGACAGGTGTATGAAATCGAGCACACACCCATGCAATCTCAATAGACAAACACTGGCATTAGAATGGCCGTAAATGAAGAGCTCAGTAACTTTCAACGTGGCACCTTCATAGAATGCCACCTTTCCAACTAGTCAATTTGTCCAATTCCTGGCCTTGACTGGCCTGCACAAAGCCCTAACCTCAACCCCATCGAACACCTTTGGGATGAATTAGAATGCCGACTGCGAGCCAGGCCTAATCGCCTGACATCAGTGCCCGACCTCATTAATGGTATTTTGGCTGAATTCAAACAAGTACCCGCAGCAATGTTCCAACATCTCTAGTGTCAAGCCTTCCCAGAAGAGTGGTAGCTGTTATAGCAGCAAATGGGAGATCAACTCCATATTAATGTCCATGATTTTGGAATGAGATGTTCGACAAGCAGGTGTCCACATACGTTTGGTCATGTAGTGTAGGTAGGGGTGAAGTGACTAGGCAACAGGATAGATAATTAACAGTAGCAGCAGCGTATGTGATGAGTCAAAATAGTGCAAAAATGGTCAATGCAGATAGCTACACGGACTTTTTGGCTAACTATTTAAGTTTTATTGCTTGGGGGTTCAGGGGTCCTTTTGGTTCCAGACTTTATCAGTACCGCTTGCTGTGTAGTAGCAAAACAGTCTATGACTTGGTTGGCTGGAGTCTTTGACTATTTTTAAAGGCCTTCCTCTGAAACCACCTGGTTTAGAGGTCCTGGATGGCAGGGAGCGCTGCCCCAGTGATGTACTGTGCCGTACGCACTACCCTCTGTAGTGCCTTGCAGTCAAATGTCAAGCAGTTGCCATACCAAGCGGTGATGCAGCCAGTCAAGATGCTCTCAATGGTGCAGCTGTAGAACTTTTTGAGGATCTAAGGGCCCATGACAATTATTTCCCTGAGGGGAAATGGCTCACATCAACATCACATGTATGAGCCACACCTTTGTTCAGTCAACAAAACATATTCAGAAATTCATTGCTACTGTGATATCACTTTTATGGATGGATGGATGGAGTATGCTTTTCCTTTAACGAAATCCTTGAACCCTACAGGCACACATGGACGCCACTGTGCGGGTTGCGGAGGAGTGATTCAAGATGCATTCAATGTGAAAGTTCTGCAAGGAACTTGGCACAATACCTGTTTTCAGTAAGTCATACTTTTAAATGTGGATTTCAGTTATATTCACTGATTTATTTAATTGACAATTTATTGTAGGAATCACGTGCTGTTTGCACTACGCATTAGAACTGTTTTGACATTAAATAAGCAGCATTGACGTCAACAATGGACTGTTTTGCTGGTCAACATACAGCTTTTGACAATTTCAGGGATTCTTTAGAAATGGACTTGTGGGTAGTCCTACAGAATCCTACCTGTCCTGTGAAATGTTTCATCATCATTTTCGGCAGGAATGTCTCTGTTCAGTGTTCAAACTATTCTACAGTAACGCAGAACTCAATTACAGTACTTATTGAAAATCTAATCACTCAAATCCCATTTGCTGATACCACCATTCTACTTTTTTTTCTTCAAACCATTGTAATTAGGTGGTAGATATTTGTTTTCCTTTTGCCTTATTAAAGGTGGAAAATAATAGACATGAGGCATTATTCGCACATGAATTTGCATGGGTCACAGGGACACAGAGGATCCCACCACCTCTCTCTCCGGCCTTGTGGACTTTGGCCCTAGCAGTTTCTCTTCGTCCTGTGGCTTAGTCATTGTCAGGATTGAGACTGTCTGGCATTCTCCGGTCACTGGCCCCCAGTGACAGTGATAACCCTCTAGACTTGGGATGAACAGAGGTCAATATGGTAGGACAATATGTACAGACGCTCAAATAAAAACCATTTTTAGCTCCCATAGCTCTTTGTGAAATACGATCACTCCGGTTTTGTTTTCCCAGAAGAGAATGTATAGATGTGATGATGGTGCTTCAGTTAGATAAGCAGTCCAAGAGTCATGGTCTAGATGATGATTCGCCCCACAGCGTTTTTGTGGAATGGAAAGTTGGGATTGAGGGCAGAGTCACAGCAGCTCTGTTCATATAATCAGGAGAGGGAGTGTATTTCTGACACTCACTGTGCCCATCCAGCACACAACGTGACGTAACACGAATGAAAGAATAGAACTGATGAATAGTTGAATGGAACTGAATAAAGTAGAGCTGTTTTTCTAGAGCTCTGGATTCCCCCTGAATGTAATAAATTAATTAGGAATAAAGCCTAAGAGGACGCCAAATTCACATCATATCATTTCAGTAGTCTCCCTTGGGTAGAAGGAGCTTGAAATCTGTGAGTGTTCCTTAGCCCAAGCACTCAAATTTCAAACAAAGCTTTTCAGCAACAGTGTCCTTATATAACCCAGGATGTGGGTCTCTTTCTCTTTTTCTATAATGGCTCTTTTATAGAACCACTGAACCGTGTGTCAGTTCAAAAGCCAAGTCCTTGATACAGCTGTGCAATTCTCACTCTCTCGCTGTCAGTCTGTGTCTGGGCATTTCCATGTAAAAAGCCCCATGAGAACTTAACATGTGAAGTTCATCCAATTTGGTGAATAATAAAAGCTAAGAGTCAATTAAGGCATATATATTGTTCAACCATTTTCCATACTAAAAATCTTGATTATGTAAAGGCTTTGATTTCTGGTCTAACATATGGAAAAGGGGTCTGAGAACATCTAGCAGAAAGTCAAATTTCACATTTCTCTCCCTCATGAAAAGGGAGGATAATGGAAGTTCAGACGTAACAAGGTAGACCTACTAATTAGTTATTGATTTTACTGATACAATTTGGTTTATGATTTAAAATGAGTCATTCTGTTACTAAATCGGTAACTCTCTCTCTCTCTCCCCGCTTTCTTGTTAATATCGCTGACACCTACCCATGAGCCTCCTCTCTTTCCATTTACTGTAACCAGCCCTCTCACCCGCTGAGCTCTGACCGCCACCGGATGTCCATGGACGTTGAGAAATTGTAATTTGGTCAGTCCAAATTTTAACCAGGCATAGACTACTGTTTCACAAGTTCGTACAGAAAAGTAGAGTATAGTACTGTACAGTGAAGAGTGGCGTATCGGTCAGTACAATACTGTAGAGTTTAGTACAGTAGAGCACACGAGTACTGTATATTTTACTGTACTGAACGATACTTTGCTGTGCTGTACTCTGCTGTACTGTGATGTCCAAACCTTTTTAAATAGAAAAATCAGTCTCTGCGTCATTCTGTTACCGTGGAATTGCCCCTTTGTCTCTCTCCCCCTCCTCCTTCTCTGTTCCTGCCCAAGACCACCTCAGTCATTTTCTGTGAAATTAACACTTTAGATGGAGCATCTGCTTTGGGAAAAACCGCCATCGAGCCAGACTACCGTACTGACGCTCAGCCAAGTGTGCTGGAGTTTAGCCCTCAGTAGTCAGACCCCCTGGCCCCAAATCTGCGCATTTTCTGGTACTTTGAGATGACAAAAGTCCTGTTTTTGTCAAATGTTATACACAAATTTTGTCCATGGAGGACACAATTCCTTTCACTCTCCGTGTGGGACATTGTCTAACTTTAAAGCAACTACAGTAGTTTCCTTTTCCATGTTACCCCTGGCTCCTATTGTGCACACAGTCCTGCACCTCCCCCAAGTTGTGCAGCATTGTGAAAGGCTGACGTTATCCCTGTTCCAGTAAAGCTGACATTCAGACGAATGTATAGGTAAAGACTAGACTAGACAGTGTGTGTGCCCCGCTGCCACATTCCTAGACAGCGATTCAGAGTCGTGGGCCAGCTGCTCCCGACACTGCACAGAGTCCTTTGTTTTTCCCAGGGAAAACTGGATTTTGCGTTGTCCCAAAGGACTGTCCTTTATGAGTCGATGTTAGTCCTCTAAAAGAGTTGAAGCCTTCTGGCTCAAGTCATAATGATAGTACTTTCCCCTTGTTAATTGTCTGTGGGGTCCAATAATGTAACGTTGATGTGTTTTGACTTGAGCTGTTACTCTCTGTTCACATTGGTTGCCTTCTGAAATGAAAATGTGCTTTCACTTAGCCAATGATCTGGTGGCCACTGCTCTGGCTGGTTTGCTTTGGTTTGGTTACTCATGAGTCCCTTGATAACAGCCAGACCTGCATTGACCAATACCAACCATGATTGCAATGTGTGCTATTGTGTTCTTGATATGTTGTTATTAAATTGGATCTTCGTTGGCTAACATTGAAAGTTGTACATGCAGTCCATTAATACATATGATAAAGTTTGAGAGGTTTCGGGTTAAGTTCCGTGTTATGGCATCTTGAACTAGTGTTTCTTGTTTGCATTACTACGACACTGCTTCCCCATAGGCCTAGTGCTTAGTGTCAGTTTTCATCATAGAAAACTTAAGTATGTATTATAGTACACTACAACAAAAGGCATTAAAGTTGGCCTTCCACAGGTATAGTGGAATTGAGGAAATGGAATAAGTAATGTTTTCCCATTGGTGTTTGTTCATAGCATTGTTGGAGGACCAGTCCTTCCTCTCACCTGAGACAGATTTTTCTCTTCTTTTTTCCCCCCTTTTTTTCCCTTATTGGATAAGAAATGGCACCCGTGTTGTTTACTCTGCTGATTGAGGTGTTTGTAAGGTCAGATAGTCTAAAGGCCAAAACAACGATTATTTCTTCAGAGACATGACTGTAATCTTCAGTTATCTGTCATCCCCTACACTGGGATTGACAACCAATGTTTGTCATGAGGTATTGGGTTGTTTTGGAATGACAGGGAGGGAGGACACAGTGACTCAACAGGGACCAGCCAAGGTTACTTTGTTCAGTTTTACAGTGAAAGTTGTTTACCCTGCAGCATACCTGGGGCCCTTGTGAGACTCGTCTGTCCGGGGCACCACATTCTTCACACTTGTCGCGTGCGTGTTTGTCAGTGTAGTTCGTCGTTGCCTTCTGTTTCTGTTTGTTTCCGTGACTGTTATAAAAAATACTCCCATACAGTGCATGCCTAGCAAACAGACAGCCATGAGTACACAGGCAATATGCAGGTAGGACACTACTACTGACCACAGATTGGCTAGCAGACTAAACTGTTGTTCACAGAGGAGAGTATAGAGGAGGAAAAAGACTCGTGTTTTTAAAATGCAGTTCCTTTTTTTGTCACTTGTTTAGTCTCGTTTTGTAACCGGGGCGTATTGTCTCGTCAACATTCTGTCAGAATGTTGATCTTTATCTGGACAGACTTTCAGACCACCTCTGCTTTTCCACATAATCCCTCTGTGCACAGGAAGGCCCGGAAACCTCCTTTTCACTCTTTTCCTGCTTACCTATTCTTGCTTTCATTTCTGTGTGTGGGCTGCATTTCCTCACACAATTTACCAGAAGCTATTAACCACCTCTGTAAGGTTTACCCAGTAATTAACATTGTGTTAAAGAATGAACCATTGTAAAAGGGAATTGATTTACCTAATCTCCAGGAGTGGATTGTCTCTCCAAAGGCTGATCAATTGCGATTAGCTCTACTGCAGGGTTCAGAGATCACTGTGATCCACAGACCCAGGCCAGCAGTGGGCAAAACTACAGCAAATCCCCAGACCTTCACAGGGAGCTGTCTGTGTAAGTGGGTTGCCAGTGTCGTGCCTTCATCTCGTTGACAGAGGTGTGGAATTGATTGTGTGCCTGACACAGCTTAACCTGGTGCCACCATTTTGCATAACCTGTGAAACTTTCGGAAGGTGCGCTCAGAGCCTGAAGGTGCTCTCTCTGCAACTTCAGCATTTCTAACTCTGAACGTTTCGTGACTAAGTCCGAGCCATACTTTTCTGCCTGATTTGCCAAGTTTCACACCAGTCAAGGATGTGGATCAATCCGCTCTTGAGTAGTGGCATGGCAGGATAATTGGTCTAATCATTGTATTAACCACAATTTAAGTTGATACCCCTTCACCGGGCTGTAGATGGTTGTCAGGGTTTCTGTCCGAAAGGTGCTGCAGCCTCTCCAGAAACATCTGGAACATATTAAGATGCTGGAATGTGGCTGTGGACAGGGAGGGCTGAGGGCAGTGTTTGGTGTTGGTTGCTGGTATTTAGTACCAGGTTAATGACCATTGTTTCCCACCGTCTACTGCTTATCGCTTCATTCTTCTCTGAAACCACATCCCTCCGGTAGACACTGTGTGTGTAGTCACTAGTCACCCTGTTCTCAGTGTTGCCCACCTTGTGCTGGAGCACACCAATGAGACGTGACATGTCTCAGGAACAAGGTAGCCTACTTCTTCATCGTACCTGACGATCAGAGACGAGTACATACCGTCCTTCTAAAGAAAGGCCTGAAGCAACCGCTGCACTCCAGTGCAACATGGGAGTGGAAAGTATTATGTTCACCAGTGTCATTTCTCACATGATGAATGGCTTCTGCTGCACTGTGTCTAATGTGCCAGTTCCTCTCATTAAAGCATACTTTTACCTCCACACTCACTTTGTTGGTTGTTTGGTTGAGGGAAAGTTTACAGACAAGTCTGGTTAACTGTTTTGGCGTTGGTTAAACTATTTCCCAAGTTACCTGACTTCGATCGCACACTAAGCATATTTGTCTTTGTCAAATGCTGTTTTCTTTCAGGGTCTTTTTCAGGGTATTTCTGCTCTAGCTTTGTGTCTTGTTTATTTGTTTCTATATGTGTATGTCAAATCTCTCAGTTCAGTCAATACGTGAACGCTCACAGACTCCTTCATTGTTTGAGAGTGGACTCTCTGCTCAATTGGAATCTTTCAGGAGTCTAACACAAGCCTTTGAGATTGTCAACTTGTCTTTGAAATAATGCACCCAGGCTTTGTAGTGAGTCTCCTTTGAATGGCCTTGAAACAGATTGCTTTACGCTTGATATGGTCTCCACTGAAAGGATTTGTCTGTCCACTCTACTCCCTTCATTTCCTGCAGAGGTCATGAAGTGTGTTTTCCCATCCACAGGTGCTCGGAATGCTGTGACCACCTGACCAACTGGTACTATGAGAAGAATGGCAAGCTGTACTGCCGTAAACACTACTGGGAGAAGTTTGGGGAGCTGTGTCATGGCTGTTCTCTGCTCATGATTGGACCTGCCATGGTAAGTTGCCCCGTGTGAAATCAAGATGAACCCTGTTTGGCCCAGGATCCAGAGTATCAGGTATTATGATGCAGTAGGCTTCTAGCTTGGTTCACTTGGATCTCATGGAACATGAAGAGGACAGTGTTGGCGAAGAACCGTTATTAACTGTGTGGTTCCAGCCCTGGTATATCAGACCGTATACCCCGGGTATGACAAAACATTTTATTAACCAGTTTATAATAGCAATAAGGCATGAGGGGGTGTGGTATATGGCCAATGTACTGTGGCTAAGGGCTGTATCCAGGCACTCCGCAATGTTGTGCTTAAGAATAGCCCTTAGCCGTGTTATATTGGTCATATACCACACCCCCTCGTGCCTTATTGCTTAATTATAAACTGGGTGGTTTGAGCCCTGAATGCTGATTTGGCTGACAGCCGTGGTATATCAGACCACGGGTATGACACAACTTTTATTTTTACTGCTCAAATTACGTTGGTAACCAGTTTATAATAGCAATAAGGCACCTCGGGGTTTGTGGTGTATATGGCCAATATACCACGGCTAAGGGTTGTGTCCAGGCAATGACAAAGCTGTACATTAATATAATATTTGAATAATAATTAACTGTCAAGGTTACCATTGGATTCAGAGGTTAGATGTGTAGGGCCATACTCAAATAACACCAGTTCACAGTGAATCACTGTTCTTTTGATTTGAGTTCAGGGGTTTGTGGTCTAATAGGATCTGTTTTTCCTCTATGTACACAAATGATGGAACTGTCAGCTTTACCCCTGCCCCCTGTCCCCTGTCCCTCATCTGTGTTGTAACAAACATCTCCTTGGTGATTGAGGTCAATACTTATGTACAGACGAGGTCATGGGGGCTGGGCTATGGCTCAACAAGTAATCACCCACACTGAGCAGCCATACTTTGCATCCTGGTTGCTTTGAAAGATCGCCAACTGGACCTGAACCTTCTCTCTGAATCTGTGGAAGTTAGGTTCCCCATCACAATGTGTGTATTAGTTAGGTCCCCCATCATGGCCCTGCTCTGGTCTCTGTACAGTCTCCACAGTTCACTTCCTCCAGCACAATCTTTGGGGTGAAAACTGAGAACATGGAGTGATTTTGGAGCCAGTCCATCACCTGATTCGGTCCACTGCGGTGGAAAGTCAATGGATACTACGCACACTGCACCACCAGACCACCACACTGTTTATTGGGGATGGTTTTTGAAAGATCGACTATCTGTTATTAAGGGAAGGTTAGAATGGTTATGGTCTACTGCGATTGTCAAATCTATGTTTATCTTCCAGGATTAGACCATGAGCTCATGGTTATGATATGGAAGAGTCACTGAAGGCTGGATATTGGTTAGCTTTCTTGTTGTTTCATCAGTGCTATGGAATGCCCATGCCTCATGCATGGGGTTGGAGTGCTGTGAAACTTCATTTTAACAGTGTTATTGGCCCAATTTAAATCAGGTCTAAATTAAACTGCTGCTGGCACAAACAATTGTTGGTCACAAAAGGATGCTTTCTCTTCAACTGGATTAAAGGGGGTCCCAAAAGTATTCTTTTTTTAGAGCAAGAAGTTTGCCAGTAAGCAAAACACACAATGGGCCTTTCTATTTGTTCTTGGCCACATTGGCTCTGAAAGTGACATGCCAAGTATTTCTGGCAGAGTTTAATTGGCAGGCTTCTCTTAGATAGCAGCCGAACCAACACGGCGTAAAATCGTATGGATGTTGGGTCTTTCAGGAGAGGAGAGCAGTGTGGAGCAGGCAGCTACTTATGACCGTTGTGTGTTTGATGGGCAGGTTTCGGCACAAAACTGCATTCAGTTCTCCTAATTAGGAGATCGTGGCATGACATTTGTTTTCTTCAATTTTGCTTACTGTAAAACACGTTGTAAATCTGACACGTTGTAAATCTGACACGTTGTAAATCTGACACGTTGTAAATCTGACACGTTGTAAATCTGACACGTTGTAAGATCCTTTTTTGTTCCCTTTTATTTGGATGAGATGGGAAAATGACCTCAAGTGTGTTGTGTAAGAGACATTTCCTCTGGAGTCATGTTGGTCATACACACACACAAATGCACACTAGCCTAGCCTCCCCTCTGAGAGAGCCTGCACACACACAGCCACCTATGGACTATGACACAGCCATGTGTGTCTAGCTGTGGCTCCTTCAGGCTGTGTCTGACTGGGGTCAGTGTGGTAATGCTCCAGCCTGGAGGGTGGGAGGCACAGCCACAGATGCACACATGGCTTACATCACCCTGCCTAATCTCACTGCTGCCTGCAACGGCAACAATATCATTTCCCAACAGTCTTACTCATAGCAGCATACAATGAACAGCAGGGGGGGTAATGGAAAAGGTTATCCTACTTCAAAGACTACAGGTTTTCATTAATATCTTCACATTCCTTATACGTTATTCCCTGTTTGAATTCATCTGGGGGAAGAGCTTGCGTCTTGGCACAACAGCAGTCGTAAGACTCCGCTGGAAGTCTTAATACTGTAGATTATCTCCCCACACTCTCCAGGCCTCATATTTAGGTTTCCAGCTGCCTGCCCAGCCTTAAAAAGAAAGAATTGGGGGAGCGGTTGAGGTTTTATTGCCACATCCACCAGATAATTGCAGTTAAATGTGTTATTTTACAGGGTCAGCCATAGTAGCACAGTGCCCCTGGAGCAAATTAGGGAGAAGTGCCTTGCATAAGGGCACATCAACACATTTTTCACCTTGTCGACTTGGGTATTCGAACGAGCGATCTTTCAGTTACTGGCCAAACGCTACAGTGCATTTGGGAAATATTCAGACCCCTTGACTTTTTCCACGTCTTTTGTTATGTTACAGGCTTATTCTAATATGGATTCAACTGTCCCCCCCCCCCCCCCCCCAATCTACACAAAATACCCTATAATGACAAAGCAAAAACAGGTTTTTAGAAATGTTTGTAAATGTATTAAAAAATAAAAAGTATTCAGACCTTTAACTCAGTACTTCATTGATGAATCTTAGTACCAGTCTGAGAAGCTGCTCCGGAGTGCTCAGGACTTCATCAAGGATCTCTCTCTGTATTTTGCACCGTTCATTCTTCCCTCGATCCTGACTAGTCTCCCAGTCCCTGCCTCCAAAAAACCTCTCCACAGCAGGATGCTGCCACCACCATCTTGGTTTCATCAGACCAGAAAATCTTCTTTCTCATGGTCTGAGTCCTTTAGGTGCCTTTTGGCAAACTCCAAGCGGGCTGTCATGTGCCTTTTACTGAGGAGTGGCTTCCGTCTGGCCACTCTACCATAAAGGTCTGATAGGTGGAGTGCTGCAGAGATGGTTGTCCTCCTGGAAGGTTCTCCCATCTCCACAGAGGAACTCTGGAGCTCTGACAGAGTGACCATCGGGTTCTTGGGCACCTCCCTGATCAAGGACCTTCTCCCCTGATTGCTCAGTTTGGCCGGTAGCCAAATCTAGGAAGAGTCTTGGTGGTTCCAAACTTCTTCCATTTAAGAATGATGGAGGCCACTGTGTTCTTGGACCTTCAATGCTGCAGACATTTTTTGGTACCCTTCCCAGATCTGTGCCTCGACACATTCTTGTCTCGGAGCACTATGGACAATTCTTTCAACCTCATAGTTTGGTTTTTGCTCGGACATGCACTGTCAGCTGTGGGACCTTATATAGACAGGTGTGTGCCTTTCCAAATCATGTCCAATCAATTGAATTTACCACAGGTGGACTCCAAGTTGTAGAAACATCTCAAAGATCATCAATGGAAACAGGATGCACCTGAGCTCAATTTCGAGTCTCATAGCAAAGGGTCTGAATACTTATGTAAATAAGGTATTTCTGTTTGTTATTTGTAATACATTTGCAAAGATTTCTAAAAACCTGTTTGTGCTTTGTCATTATGGGGGGTTGTGTGTAGATTGAGGATGTTTTATTTATTTAATCCATTTTTGAAATAAGGCCGTAACGGAGCAAAATGTGGAAAAAGTAAAGGGGTCTGAATACTTTCCGAATGCATTGTATAACCTCAGGACCCTCTGCTATGGCACAGGCCCTGTTTGTACTTGTCCCTTGCTTTAGAGGGTGAATATTGGGGATCGGGTTAAAAAAAAAATCAATACAGTAGAGTTTTGCAATTTGTTACATTTATTTTTGACTATTGATTCTCCCCTCAAAAAAAGGTAGTTTTTGCTAGGTAGTTGACTTTAGCTAGTCGGCTAGTCGTTAGCTACTTCAGTATTTCTCTAGTTTGGCCTCAATCTTCTTAAATGCTGAGGTACCATGTTTTCAGCACTTATTTTCCCCCATGACTTATCAAAACTCGTTTTTATTATGACTCTCGATTGTCCCTTCTGCAGCAGAGACCTAGTGAGCAATATGTTTGGAACATTGAATTGCAATTCAATCTATGTATCAAATCGCAATACATTTTGAATCATGATAAATTGTGAAATGTATAGAAGCACAATGCATATCGTATCGTGATATTGTCTGGAAATTCACAGCTATAATGGATAAGTTGATTTAATTTAGCATGAGTGCAGGGCCAACAGATTGGGAGTGTGTTAGTAGATAAAAGGGATAAAAAGTTGATGACCGTAGATAAAAAGGGAATGAGTAAGCGAGAGGGTGTGAGAAAAGTTGGCGAGGGTGTGAGGTGAGAGTGTCAGCAAGGTGTGCTGTGATTGGAAAAGGCAGGGCTTAGGAGCTGGGAGGTAGATGACATCATAGCAGATTCCAGACAGGCTGAGAGTGGAGCAGCTGTTACTGACTGTGTTACTGCCACAAAGAGAGGACAACACACACGCCAACACGGGACAATACAGAACACCACACAGTGTACAACACAGCTCAGCACAGCAGGATCACCCTGAAGAATTCTCTGCTTGGACCTGGAACACCATGGGAAAGATCAAAGCCAGGAGACAAACTCACCTTTATCTGTTCTTCCAGGTGGCTGGAGAATACAATTATCACCCAGAATGCTTTGTATGTCTGAGCTGCAAGGTGGTCATCGAGGACAGAGACACCTACGCCTTGGTGGAGCGATCCAAGCTGTACTGGTGAGGGTTGTTTTACTATCTACTGCTCACAGAATTGTTGGTTTTATTCGTTCAGATTCTGTTTGTAAGTATGGTGTTGGGTCAGATGTTGATAGAGGCAACTAGGGAATGTGGTGTTTGTTATTGCAAACCGTCAACATCACTCTTTCTGATTGATCTTTTAGGAATCTGGTGCGTCTGTCACACTGTAGAGTCCCCTCTATAGTCCGACTCTCTGCATACCCCTCCTTTTTCTCCAATAAAACGTTATTGTTCCCCAAAGGGAAATTATTTAGCAGAAAAGTACTCAGATGAAAGTTGGAAGAAAGTAGAATAATTTGATGTTTAAACACTGATGAACACTTTTGAATACTTTAAGAACTGGTAAGAACTTAAAAAACATAATTATCCACAACAATACCCCTTATTCCTTGTTTGTTCTCTCCTCTCTCCTCCTCCCGGTGTAGTGGGAAGTGCTATAAGCAGGTAGTCCTGGCACCCGTGTTGGAGAAGCGTTCGGCTGACTCGGCCCTGGGCTCTCTGCCCCACACGGTCACCCTCATCTCTATGCCCTCTGCCACCAACAGCAAGAGGGGCTTCTCTGTCTCTGTCCTAAGAGACGTTGCCAGCGGCTCCTCTAGCGTTCAAGTCAAAGAGTGAGTGGATTGAACTGTCACACACAACTAGTGAATCTGTACACCCTTCACTATCTAGGCCTGAGTGGGACAGGGTGAGTCGTGTTCTGAAACGGATTATAGGTTTGTTGAAATAACAAGGCATTAGTCCTGATGTGTGTACATTACTAATACGATTATGTAATCTGGATTTAAAAGTTAAACCCCACATCTCTTTACTTTGGTGTTTATTATAGTCTTGATCCAGGTCAGGCAAAGGAGTCTCTCATTAGCTGATAGATGTACGAGATGTTGTGGACAGACGGACACACCCACCTCTGTATTGTCCAGGTGCTCACTGCTGATTGGACAACAGAACCAGCTCTCCGTTGACAGTCCTATATGGAGTCATAGTTCATTTTGATACTGGTGCTCCAGACTGACATGGCTATGTGCTGTATTTCTCTCAGGGTCAGAGGAATGCATATCAGCCCGGAGGTTCGGAATGCCATCCATGTTGGTGACCGGATTCTGGAGATCAACGGTCTTCCAGTGGGAACACTGATGGAGGAAGAGGTGAGTTGCAGGATCCAGCTTTTGACAGTACACTGAATAATAAAACATTGAAACTATTCAGACTATTCGGTTGTGACCCAGTGGTGTATAAAATGTGACTATTACATAAGTATTTGTTACTGTTACTCTAAAATAGATTTCGGAACATGTGGTCTTTGCATTCCATTCATTCTGCCTTCATTTAAACATTCTTTAGCTGGGAGAGGATGGCATCTGAAAGGACTCCAACACACAATCTCACAACACACCTCATTCAACCATGTTCATTCCAATGGTGCATTCACTAATTACATTTTAGTTCCCACCTTTCCTGTTTGCAACAAGGTGCATTCCAATTTAAATTATTTGGCTTCATTCAAGTCATGTAGTTTAAGTTAATTTGATAGCTCTTCGCGTTGTCAGGAATCCGGATCCTTTTCTCATTGGAACCCTGCCTAGTTCTAATTCCATCCTGTGTTCTGTATAGGCCTTATACCTCTCTCATTAGTGTTGCTTGCTCATGTTACTATGTCAGAGAGGACTTTGGCCTAGCAGATTATGTATTCTGATTGATTTATGTTTCAGGTGGAGGACCTCATTCATCGGACCAGTCAGACGCTGCATCTGCTCATAGAGTACGATCCAGTCAGGCAGCGGTTGGAAAGGCTCAGACTGGGGTCCTTGCACAACCGCTTGGGGGTCCCCGCCACCTCCCGCATGCGCCTGTCTTCACCCTCTGACAGTGTCCTGGAGAGGACAGATCTGGTGGATGATGCCACCCTAAAGAGGAGGTCTCTAAGGTACAGCTTAACCAGCCAACCTTGGGAGAGAGAGTCTAAGCATTGGGGCAAAAATTGAGAGATACAAAGTTATTTATTTGTTCCAGTAGAACCTGATCAATGTCTTACTGACCTTTGTTCCTCTCCGTCAATGGAAGGCGTAGCAACAGCATCTGTAAGTCCCCTGGGCCAGCCTCCCCTAAGGAACACCCTATCTTGACCCGGGACATCGGGCGCTCTGAATCCCTGCGCTCCTCCAGCAGCTGCTCTCATCGCATCTTCCGCCCCTGTGACCTCATCCATGGAGAGGTTCTGGGCAAGGGCTTCTTTGGCCAGGCTATCAAGGTCAGCTTTTCACTCAAAAATCAACATATTTTCCACACACATCTCACTCTGTATTTCCATACCTATTTGCTATAACTTTAGCCAAAGCCTAAATGAGTGCATGTGTCCACAGGCATAGAAGGAAGCTAAAGTAATTCCACTGCCTAAAAATAGTATAGCACCCTTTGCTGCCTCTAACAGCCACCCAATCAGTTGGCTGCCTGTTCTTAGTAAACTGATGGAGAGTTGTTTGACCAAATACAATGCTATTTTTCAGAGAACAAGTTAACTACTGAATTTCAGCATGCTTATAGAGAAGGGCACTCAACGTGTACTGCACTGACTCTGCACTGACAGCTGATTGGTTAAACATAAAGCTGTCCCAACCTAAAAACAGTATTGGTCAATTGAGTCATCTGTTCTTTCGACTCAATCGATTGGTCTACATTTTTAAATGTGTATTTTTCCATACATTCACACCCTGTGTGTTTTAATAAAATCAACTATGCACTGCGCTTGTCTGATGCTTTAAGCACACTGTTTGATGAAATGATTAAGGCACAAATGACTCGAGGGAGCCAGAGATCAAGAGCCCCCCCTCACAATTGTTTCTGATCTGCGTGCCAGTTATGATTTTTATATGCAAATGTTTGTGGAAACGTTTAATTTCAGTTATAATAACGTGTTTTTGTTATTTTGACAACGAGGTAAAACCAATAAAAAAAACAATACAAATATTGCAGGTATAAAATATCCTGATATAAATAAATAAATAAATAGCCACTTAATCAAATTGGCTATGCATGCAGGTTCATGTTCTTCAATCGCATGAATCTCTCTGCTCTGCCTGCCTGTAGAGACATGGTATCAACTATCACCTGGGTAGGGCCTCCCCCGTGGCGCAGTGGTTAAGGGTCGCTGTACTGCAGCGCCAGCTGCGCCACCAGATACTGGGTTCGCGCCCAGGCTCTGTCGTAACCGTCCGCGAGCGGGAGGTCTGTAGGGCGACGCACAATTGGCCTAGCGTCGTGCGGGTTAGGGAGGGTTTGGCCAGTAGGGAAATCCTTGTCTCAACGCGCACCAGCGACTCCTGTGGCGGGCCGGGTGCAGTGCGCGCTATCCAAGGTTGCACGGTGTTTCCTCCGACACATTGGTGCGGCTGGCTTCCGGGTTGGATGGCGCTGTGTTAAGAAGCAGTGTGGCTTGGTTGGGTTGTGTATCGGAGGACGCATGACTATCAACCTTCGTCTCTCCTGAGCCCGTACGGGAGTTGTAGCGATGAGACAAGATAGTAGCTACTAAACAATTGGATACCACGAAATTGGGGAGAAAAAGTGGTCAAATTCACACAATTAAAAATGAAAAAAAACTAGCACCTGGGTATGGCCGGCAACTCACGCTAGCAAACTTGCAACATTGTATAAACTATTCTGGGCACTCAGTTTCCCACGCCAGTGACCTCTGGACAGAGAGCAGTATTTGCACAAAGTAATCAGGTATTTTATGACGTTTACACTGGGTCAGAGCATGACATTTCTCCCTTTCCTGCTGAGGCTTGTCAGTGATTGAAAGGGAGAGAGCTGGAAAGATTTTTCAAATAAATTGAGGAACTATTGTCATTCTAAATTGATGTAAAATAGACTTTGTTTACTTGCTGTTTTGAGGTGTAGGAAAACATACTTTAAGAAGCTACATTTTATACATTTTACACGCAGGCTAGGTAGCCTATAAGCCTTCGTGAATTGATAGATGCAAACAAGTTATGAAACATTGAATGTACATGAATTGGCAGGATAGTTCAATCTGGAAGCCACACTCCCCTTCTTGACTCAACATTTTAAATTCTAGGCCTACACATGATCTTCACACATACTCTAGGCCTACACATGATCTTCACACATACTCTAGGCCTACACATGATCTTCACACATACTCTAGGCCTACACATGATCTTCACACATACTCTAGGCCTACACATGATCTTCACACATACTCTAGGCCTACACATGATCTTCACACATACTCTAGGCCTAAGTAATACTCTCACAAACGGTGTCAGGTTCAAAGGAGTAGCCAATTATGGAAAACCAATGCAATTTCACTTATTTTCTCAATTTGCTTGGTGTGCCAAGGCAAATAAATACCCTCGCGGCACGGATGCCTGTCTTAGTGATGTTCCATTCCCGTGGCCTCCGCAATGGATTCATCCACTGAGACAGGTATGCCATGATTGTGTCTTTTTGTGACTGCTCGACTAAACAAATCTCAATCAACAGCCTATCGACCAAACAATCGGCCAGTCGACTAAATGGGGTCTAGTTAAAAGAAATGTAGTTAAAAGTTATTGATAGTTGGCCCTAGTTAAAATACATTGATAGTTGGAGCTCTGTTGTTAGATTTCAGTGCAGCCTTTGATGTTAATGATCATGAATTGTTATTGAAGAAACTCACTTGCTATGTCTTTCCCTGCCATCCCATGGTTGGAGAGTTCTCTAATAGAACCCAGAGTGTTCTCCATTGGAAGCTCCTCTAACAGAAGATACAGTGCATTTAGAAAGTATTCAGACCCCTTGACTTTTTCCACATTTTGTTACATTACAGCCTTGTTCTACACACACACTTTTTTTTGTTTTGTTTTTTGCTTTGTTTGTATTTTAAATGTGTGTGAATGTCCATGTCTGTCAGTGTATGTGATTTATTGTCATGTTTCGTTTTTCTGTGGACCCTAGGAGTAGCTACTGCTTCCACAAAACCTAATAGGGATCCAAGTAAACAAATGACTCTCTCACATCTACACAGATCAGTGTTTTGTTTTTCTCCATTTTGACAGGTGACCCACAAAGCCACTGGTGAGGTGATGGTGATGAAGGAGCTGATTCGCTGTGATGAGGAGACCCAGAAGACCTTTCTAAAGGAGGTCAGTAGACTAATCTGGTTGTACATTGGGCCGTGATTTATTATACCCACAAATGAGAGCTTGCCAAATGTCCCTGTATTTGCTTCATAGATGGATTCCTTTAGGCCAACCTTATTATTTTTGTATGCATTTGCTCCAGTCCTCAGAGGGAAAAAATAAGCTTGGGATTTTTTTGCAAAGATAAAATATCTCCAATGTGTAAACTGATTACTGTGGTGATAAACACAATGTAATTGTGATAATGCCCTTGTGTAAGAGCTGTTTGGAAGAAGAAAAGAATTGCAGTTTCTTTATGATCTGGTGGGATGGAACTTTTGACCCACATGTCGTCACAATTTGATCTGCTTATAATAGACCAATGCTAGACCATCCTATCAGCCAATCAGAGATGTGTATCTAAATATCTTGACATTTCTTTCCTGTTGCCCACACAATCAGACTGAGCATTTCAAGGGCCAAAGGAGGCTCAGGGAAAGAAATGAAAAAAATATATTTCGGAGTTTATTCGTTAAATAAACACACCCAGTGAATTTAATAGACATACAGTGAAAATAAAATGACAGACTGCATGGTGGGGGCTTTAAAGGAAAACTCCACCCAAAAACTATATTTTGGTATTTGTTTCATTAGTCCATTGTTGACATGGTCCCAAAATATTTTGCTTGTCAGCAATCAAGTTTTCAAGATATGTAACTTTCAAAATACAGAAATCCTCCCAGTATGAAGCATTTTGCATCATGCAAAATGTGTCATATGGGGATGATTTCTGTATTTTTGAAAGTTACATATCTTGAAAACATACCTCTTTCTTTCTCTCTCCCCAGGTTAAAGTGATGAGAAGTCTGGAACATCCCCACGTGTTGAAGTTCATCGGCGTGCTATACAAGGACAAGAGGCTTAATTTAATAACCGAGTTTATCGAGGGAGGCACACTGAAGGATTTCATTAGAGACATGGTGTGTTTCAACTAGTTAAATTCACTTCACTCTCTTTATGCTCTC
The DNA here is from genome assembly GCF_021184085.1 of Oncorhynchus gorbuscha. Classification (NCBI taxonomy): domain Eukaryota; kingdom Metazoa; phylum Chordata; class Actinopteri; order Salmoniformes; family Salmonidae; genus Oncorhynchus; species Oncorhynchus gorbuscha. The sequence continues at coordinate 52,844,737 of NC_060176.1, forward strand.
CCACTCCTCCAAAATAGCATTAATGTTGGCCTTGGGTCTGCTGTTAGTGTTTTCCTTAAAGGAGAAGTAATTTTTTACAACAAATCTAAATATTTTATGTAAATGGTATGTTATAGAAGGTTAAGACACCTTTTTGGTGATTTTATTTTTTATTTACTTACCCCAAACAGCGAATCCCTTCCTCATTCTTGTTGTGCGGTATAGGTGCCTGTAAAAAATGTGTACATGGGCTCCAAAAACACCCAAATACGTCCTTTTGGAAACAGCAAAGCTCTCAGTATATTGATACAGGTCTTTTTAAATGTTATACACATTAAATTGTGTCATTCCTAACTTTCCTAACTTATCCGCAACATTAAATTCAAGACCTGCATCACTATACTGAGAGTTTTGCTGTTTCTTGTAGGATGTATTTCAGGGCCCCCATACTGCACAACGAGGGTGAGGAAGTGAGTCACTGTTTAGGTTAAGTTTCTCAAAAACAAGTGATATTGCAACAAAAAAAGGTGTTTGGACCCTAAAATGTCATTTACATAAAAAATTGATTTGGTTGTTAAATGTTTTTTCAAACTTTTCCTTTTATGGGCCTGTGCTGTGTGGGACTGGGACTCACTGACCTCAGCTAAAGGCTGTTGGCTCAGTGGTGGGCTGGCTGGCATGTCAACCAGCAGACCTATTCATTTAGTTCTTTCTTCTCTGGCTTGTTATAGGACCAGTTTCCATGGGAGCAGAGGGTCAGCTTCGCTAAAGGTATTGCTTCTGGAATGGTGAGTTGGTGCCTTCCAGGGATATTTACCATTGGCGGTAAAACACTGTCCATATAGACACTGGCTGCTTTTTGTTCAGCTGGACTAGCCTCCAATATGTATGGTGGTAGTTTAACACCATGCATTTAAAGGTACAGTACCTTTAAATTTTGGCAAATTTATTGTAAATTAAATACAGAAATATTTAATTTACATAAGTATTCACACACTCTTGACCATCCGCTCAAGAACATAAATTGTCCCGTGGCTGAATCTAGTTGATGATCCCTGTTCTACAGGCTTCCTTCTTTTCACTCTGTCATTTAGGGTAGTATTGTGGAGTAACTACAATGTTGTTGATCCAGCCTCAGTTTTCTCTGATCAGTCTTTAAACTGTAACGGAGTTTAAATTTATTATAATATAATCTATTACAATCTATTTCTTTTTTTATAAAAGAATGTCTTAACATAATTCCATATGGCTTAAGGTGTCGTTTGTGTGTGTGTGTAGGCCAGTGACGCAACATTTCAATTTAATACTTTTTATTTATTTTTAATTAATTATTTTTTTTTTTTTTTATTTGACCCCCTTTTTCTCCCCAATTTCGTGGTATCCAATTGTTAGTATCTACTATCTTGTCTCATCGCTACAACTCCCGTACGGGCTCGGGAGAGACGAATGTCGAAAGCCATGCGTCCTCCGATACACAATCCAAAACAATCCAACCTGGAAGCCAGCCGCACCAATGTGTCGGAGGAAACATCGTGCACCTGGCAACCTTGGTTAGCGCGCACTGTGCCCGGCCCACCACAGGATTCGCTGGTGCGCGATGAGACAAAGATATCCCTACCGGCCAAACCCACCCTAACCCAGGTGACGCTAGGCCAATTGTGCGTCGCCCCACGGACCTTTCGGTCGCGGCCGGTTACGACAGAGCCTGGGCACGAACCCAGAGTCTATGGTGGCACACCTTAACCACTGCGCCACCCAGAAGGCCCGTTAATTTAATACATTTTAAATTCAGGCTGCAGCACATCAAAAAGTCAAGGGGTATGAATATTTTCTGAAGGCACTGTATTTGTTTGAAATCTAGCCTTTGACGGTTTCGTTTCAGAGACAAATAATCATGTTTTGTTGCAAAATACTATACATATTTCAAAGGTTTGGGTTCAATTCGAAATGTCATTGTTTTTGAGAAAAAAAGCTTAACATTTTGTCCATTTGTGCTAACATAATTACAAAGTGGTTTTCTAATGATCAATTAGCCTTTTAAAATTATAAACCTGGATTAGTTTACACAACGTGCCATTGGAACACAGGAGTGATGGTTGCTGATAATGGGCCTTTGTATGCCTATGTAGATATTCCATTAAAAATCATCCGTTTCCAGCTACAATAGTCATTTACAACATTAACAATGTCTACACTGTATTTATGATCAATTTGATGTTATTTTAATGGACAACAAAAAAAGCTTGTCCTTGAAATACAAGGACATTTCTAAGTGACCCCAAACTTTTGAACGGTATTGGAAATCCCACCTTTACACAAGGTGATAAATAATTACATATTTTAATAAAGACCTGTGCAAATGATACATTTGTGACATCAATATTTTAAAATCTGCCTACTTGAGGCAGGGATTGCCCTTGCTCATGGGTCATACTGGAGTGGTTGGGGCTGGGCAGTGACCAATCATATGCTCCAGAGACCTTACGGTCTGTCTTAGCCAACAGTGGCAGGCATGGGCCTGCATGTTTCCCTGGAGACCAGCTCAATGTTGACAGTAATCCTAATTTTCTTTCCTTTTCCACAGTTCCACCACAGAAACACAACTATGTGGGGCAACAAAAACAAATGTATATTTTCCCACTCAAGGAATTGTCAAATGATGAGGTTTCTGTCTCTAATATGGCGTGTTTGCTTCCCTTTGTGGATGATTTGGTTTGTTTGACTCATATTTCTTCTTTATTTCAGGCCTACTTGCATTCAATGAGCATCATCCATAGAGATCTTAACTCTGACAACTGCCTGGTGAAACTGGTAGGTGACCTGTCCTGAATTGTACATTGCATGCAAATTTGGAAATAGATGTATAGAGGAGCAGTGATCCCTTCCCAATTTTCCTGATTTTAATTTACAGAAACACCATAAAGATACTAATCCAGACTCATTATCTCAAATGAATCATGAAGTCATTGTTTCTCTCTTATACCAAAGTGTTCCTAAACAGTTAAAGCTAGATGTACCTTGGGCGTACTTGGGCGTACCGTAGGTTATTGTTTCAGATGAGCCTGGGGGCAGGGTGTTCTAGAGCATGTTTTGTTGTTGTGACAGGAGTCTGTTACTGAGCCAGTGCGGTCTTGTCGATACAGGCCAGGGTCCGGTAGAGCTAGGTTCTATTGTAGCAGCTGAACACAATTTACAACAACATGTTGTGTAAGTAGTAAAGTACAGGCTTATATAGATCTTCACAGATCTTTCACTGTATGGCAACACTCAATGAGGTGTAATGAGTCTTGTCTGTTATTTCCATTGAGGTGGCATCTGTATAATTGTCTCAGTTCAGTGACGTTATATACAGGAAGACAACTAATTTTTTTAATTTGATACACATTTCTGGTCATATATCATTGTGATTTATTTATTTTATTTGTCAATGACTTTACACACAACAAGCAAAATCCATTGAACAATCTTATTTTATTGTTGACCCTTATTGGTTGAGGTATGAACAAAACACCTACCACTATTACATTGCCACTTCATATGCTCTTGACCTCTGACTTCTGACCCCTGTCCTCCCTCAGGACAACACAGTGGTGGTGGCAGACTTCGGCCTATCCCGGCTCATGGTGGAGGAGAAGGTCAAGCACCCTCCCCCAGAGAAACTGGCCAATAAGAAAAGAGTGTTCAGGCGCATTGATCGTAAGAAGCGCTACACAGTGGTGGGGAACCCCTACTGGATGGCTCCAGAGATGCTGAATGGTGAGCAGAGCAGGAGGACCCAGCGTGGAGCTGTGGATCACACGGATCAGTCACTTCAACACGTCTTTATTCACTCTATGCTGGTCTGTTAATTCACTTTCTATTTTGTCATCAGGTAAACGCTATGATGAAAAGGTGGACATTTTCTCCTTTGGAATTGTGCTTTGTGAGGTAAGAATGCCATTTTTAAAGTCTTGCTTTTTATATTGACAGTATTAGGCTATGAGCTGTATGTTGAATTGAAGGATACATTTTGTGCTTCAAAGTTAGGCTTATATAGCTTCAGTATTATTTTCATCAGTTTGATTTTTTTCCAGTGTTAGTCAGATACTGTAATCTGGAGTGTGGATCTATTCTTAACTCTGTCTCTGTTGTAGATTATTGGGCAGGTGAATGCCGACCCAGAGTGCCTTCCAAGGACCTATGACTTTGGCCTCAATGTAGACAAGTTCATGGAGAAGTTCCTTCCTGATGACTGCCCACAAGCTTTCTTTGCATTGGCTGTGGCTTGTTGTGACCTCATCCCTGAAAACCGGTGAGTTTTATACAGTATCTTATGGCTTTTCACTCTGAGTAATGTATTACAGTTGAATCTGTTGTATTATCTAGATTATATTTGTATGCTAGTGACAACAGCTATAGTAGGCATGTTTACAAAACATTCTGTAAATGAAGGCTCAAAGGCTCAGGCTGCCTTCCCAGGGACACTCCCTCATCCTGACCTGCCTGCCTAGCTACATTCCTGGTTGTAACCTCTAACCCCCCCCCTGTGTCTCCCCCCACTCCCTCCCTAGGCCTGCCTCCCAGAAGCTGGAGGACTGTTTCGAAGCCCTGCACCTCAACCAGGAGATGGGCATCCCTCTGCCAGCCGAACTGGAAGAGCTGCACCAGAGACTGTGTCGACTCCACCCCCCCCAAAGACAGCTCCTCTCCGTCCCAGTCCGCACCCCCAACGCCAGCCCCTGCTGAGGATCCCAGCCTGGCTGACAACAGCACCTAGCCCACCTTCCAGGACCACCGTCTGGACTGCTGCACTGGATGAGGAGTGGGGAAGACGGACCTAACTCGTGTCATCTGGGAACTGGATACCCTGAGCTAGCTGGACAAAAAACCCAAACACCAGGACATGCAGGGTACACATCTATTTTTACCATACTACCAGAACATGTTATGTGGTGCACTGTCTCTATAAAATGAGGAATCATATTGAGAGTGATCTCTCCACAGCATTTAATATCAATCCCCACGTGAAAGCTGTTGTGTTTTTCACTGGGTTGTTTTTTTGGGGTTGGTCTGAAGTTGAAGTTTGCTGAGGTTGGAATGTAGAGATGAGACCCAGCCCATGAGAAGACTCCTTCAGCAGGCAGGCAGCAGCAGAGAAAACAGATGTGTGACAGACTGGCTTGATTGATGACTGGCTCAGAGTTAACGCAAGGCAGGGAGTTTGGAGTGAAGTTTGTTAACCATCAGGAGGACATGTCTAAGGACAAAACGAACATTCTCTGAGGATGCCAAGTCACATCAGTCAGAGAAATATGTGGAGCTGTGTCAAATGAATTTTATGAGCTCACCGACCAGAAAAATAGTTGTTGAACAGTGCTTCACCTAGAGGTGTGACTCTCTGAGGTCCTTGATCTTAGAGAGAACTTTCAAACTGATGGAATCAGATCCACTCTACAACCGTTAAGTGTAATCATGTGCACTCATTTTTTTATTTTTTATTTCACCTTTATTTAACCAGGTAGGCTAGTTGAGAACAGGTTCTCATTTGCAACTGCGACCTGGCCAAGATAAAGCATAGCAGTGTGAACAGACAACACAGAGTTACACATGGAGTCTTCAGGCGTCCGCATGCTTTCCAGCCAAAACATTTCGGAAGAGTTTGTCCATATATATATTATGACATTTTGTGACATTCGGTGAGGTTTTTTTTCAGGTGTTCAGATGTGATTGGTCAAAGGTAGGGATTCTTCAATAAAGTCTTTGTTGTCATTCAATGAGAGACTATGCGTTTTCATGAAAATTTTGTCATTAAGAAATACAGCTCCAAACATCTTCGTTAGATGTAAAATTGTGCAACTAAGATCTCTAAGCAAAAACATCCAAATGAATGACAGATTTCTTGAGTTACCTTAGATTCATTCTGACTACTTTGATGAAGTGTATACAGGCTACTACGTCTCAAAATGGACAAACGGTACTATTGCCGCTTTTTTTCTTGTTTTTCAAGCGAAGGTCTTTTAAGGGAGTATGCGAGCACACTTGGTTCACCTAGCCGACTTCGACTAGCTAGCCAAGCTAAAGCATGCTGATGCCTTTGTCAGTGGAGGGTTTATGGGGCATCTACCGACTTCAAGTTACTGTAGAGGGTGGTAATGTTTGTGTATAGATTTTCTTACCATTCGCTAAATGTTTTCATTCCACTTTATTAACTACATATGACTTTGTTTATCTGTTCATTTGCAGTCATGGACAGATTTTAAATTGAATTGTGATTTGGGGATTTTTAGAGCTATTGACTGATTTGGAGTTTTTAGAATGAAATTAATACGGTTGTTTTCACATGTAGCTAAGCTAGCACACTTTCAGAACCAGACCGGTACCAGGTGCTTGATGTTAAAGGCCCAATGCAGCCGTTTTATATCAATATCAAATCATTTCTGGGTAACAATTAAGTACCTTACTGTAATATATTTCCATTAAAATGGGCAAAAATAGCTTTTTAGCAAAACTATTTCTCAAGCAAGAATTTTGCTAGAACTGTCTGGGAGTGGTCTGAGTGGGGAGAGGAAAACTAGCTGTTATTGGCAGAGGTTTGGAACTCATTTCACCAATTTACTGAATGATGTCACCATGGAAAGCTGAAACTCTCACCCATGCAAACCTGCTGATTAGAAGGTTCTGTGTAGATTGTATTTTCAACCAGCAACTATCAGGAAATTATATTGATCACATGTTCATTTCAGCAGCTGTAGGACAATTATTCAAAACACAGGAAAAACAGAATTTGGACTGCACTTGGCTTTAATGACTACTCAACACAGCTCTGTATGTGCGTCAGAATCTCAGCTGCTGATTAGACACTGAACATGTGTAGTAAATGGAGCTCTGCTCTCAAAGGCATTGTACAACTTACTAAAAAGTGACTTGTATAAATAAAAGAACTGGATTTATTTGTTTTTGAAGTTTGCTGTAAGAAATGTATATATGAATCTATCTGAGAATCAAGGGTTTATATATTTTGTTTAGACATTTTGTACAATATGAAGATTTAATAAACTTTGAGGTTTGTTTGATAGCATAATCTTTCTATGGTACTGACTTGTACAAATTGTAACCACTATCATTTATATCACCATAGTGTTGAATTAATTTAATGAATTAAACAATACCATTTTGAAAGCAGTTTCTTTTTTTTTGCCTATGGTGCTAACTTTTGCCTATGGTGCAAACAACATTATTTACTTCAGTGGCACACACCGAAATCCTCCCCTCCCCTTGTAAATGGAGGTTGATGACCACTAGAGGGTGGTTTTGTGTAACTTTGCGTCTCTAATAGTCTAATTTAATTCCCAGTGAGCATGACTCATTCTCTTAACAGGAATAGCAGGTTTCAGCTAAATTACGTTTTAAGTGTAGAGAATTGTGGTGAATTTGGATTGTGCAGCAGAGCATCATGGGGGATGTATGTGTTGAGCTAATCACGTTCTATATAAATGTTTGAACTGCATTTCTGTCTTCCGTCTCATCATTATTGAATTGTTTTTAGACGTGGTTATGAAACCCATGAGACAAAACAAAAGATCTGTACCTACAGTTTTTACAAGTTTAACATTTTCCGTGGTACAAGAATGTGTAGTGCAATTTTGTTTTAGGTGAAGGAACGGCAGTTGAAAAGTTGAATAAGCCTTTCATTATATACTGAACAAAAATATACACGCAACATGTAAAGTTCTGGTCCCATGTTTCATGAGATGAAATAAAAGATCCCAGAAATGTTTCATATGCACAAAAAGCTTATTTCTTGAAATGTTTTTGCACAATTTTTTTTACATCCCTGTTAGTGAAATTATGTCATTTTCATTTGCCAAGATAATCCATCCATCTGACAGGTGTGGCATATCAAGAAGCTGATTAAACAGCATGATCATTACACAGGTGCACCTTGTGCTGGGTGACAAAAGGCCACTCTAAAAGGTGCAGTTTTTTCACACAACGCAATACCACAGATGTCTCAAGTTGAGGGAGTGTGCATTTGGCATGCTGACTGCAGAAATGTCCACACTTGCCAGAGAATTGAATGTTAATTTCTCTACTATAAGAGAAAAGAACATTTTAGGAGAATTTGGCAGTACGTCCAACCGGCTTCACAACCACAGATCACATGTAACCACACCAGCCGAGGATCTCCAGCTTCTTCACTTGTAGGATGGTCTGAGACCAGCCACCCGTACAGCTAATGAAACTGGGTTTGCACAACCAAATAATTTCTGCACAAACTGTCGTCGTTCTCACTAGTGTCTTGACCGGACTGCAGTTTAGCTTTGTAACCAACATCAGTGGGAATGGACACTGGCACTGGCACAATGGAGAAATGTGCTCTTCACAGGATGATTCCTGTTTTCAACTGTTTCAGGCAGTGGCGTCATGTGACCGAGTGGTTTGCTGATGTCAACATTGTGAACAGAGTGCCCAATGGTGGTGGGGGTGGGGTTTGTTGTGGGCAGACATAAGTCTTTGAAAGCCAAGTTAACAAACAGATCACCGACCATTTCAAATCCCACCGTACCTTCTCCACTATGCAATCAGGTTTCTGAGCTGGTCATGGGTGCACCTCAGCCACGCTGAAGGTCCTAAACAATATAACCGCTATCGACAAAGACAATATTGTGCAGCCGTCTTCATCGACCTGGCCAAGGCTTTCGACTGTCAATCACCACATTCTTATCGGCAGACTTCACAGCCTTGGTTTCTCAAATGACTGCCTCTCCTGGTTCACCAACTACTTCTCAGAGTTCAGTGTGTCAAATCGGAGGGCCTGTTGTCCGGACCTCTGACAGTCTCTATGGGGGTGCCACAAGGTTCAATTCTCGGGCCGACTATTTTCTCTGTATACATCAATGATGTCGTTCTTGCTGCTGGTGAATCTCTGATCCACCTCTACACAGACAACACCATTCTGTTTCCTTCTGGCCCTTCTTTGGACACTGTTAACAAACCTCCAGACAAGTGTCAATGCCATACAACACTCCTTCCATGGCCTCCAACTTCTCTTAAATGCAAGTAAAACTAAATGCACGCTCTTCAAATGATCGCTACCCGCCCGCCCGTCTAACATCACTACTCTGTTCTGACTTAGAATATGTGGACAACTACAAATACCTAGGTGTCTGGTTAGACTGTAAAATCTCCTTCCAGACTCGCAGTAAGCATCTCCAATCCAAAATTAAATCTAGAATCGGCTTCCTATTTTGCAACAAAGCCTCCTTCACTCATGCTGCCAAACATTCCCTCGTAAAACTGACAATCCTACCAATCCTTGACTTCAGGGATGTCATTTACAAAATAGCCTCCAACACTCTACTCAGCAAACTGGATGTCGTCTATCACAGTGCCATTCGTTTTGTCACCAAAGCCCCATATATTACACACCACTTCGACCTGTATGCCCTCGTTGGCTGGCTCTCGCTTCAAATTTGTCGCCAAACCCACTGGCTCCAGGTCATCTATAAGTCTTTGCTAGGTAAAGCACCGCCTTATCTCAGCTCACTGGTCCCCATAGCAGCACACACCCGTAGCATGCACTCCAGCAGGTATATTTCACTGGGCATCCCCAAAGTCAACTCCTCCTTTGGCCGCTGTTCCTTCCAGTTCTCTGCTGCCAATGACTGGAACGAATTGCAAAAATCACTGAAGCTGGAGTCTTATCTCCCTCACTAACTTTAACATCAGCTGTCAGAGCAGCTTATTGATCATTGCATCTGTACACAGCCCATCTGTAAATAGCCCACCCAACTACCTCATCCCCATATTGTTATTTCTTTTCCGCTCCTTTGCATCCCAGTATCTCTACTTGCACATTCATCTTCTGCACATCTATCACTCCAGTGTTAATGCTAAATTGTGATTATTTTGTCACTATGGCCTATTTATTGCCTGACCTCCCTAATCTTACTACATTTGCACACACTGTATATAGATTTTTCTGTTGTGTTATTGATTGTACGTTTGTTTATCCCCTGTGTAACTCTGTGTTGCTTTATCTTGGCCAGGTCGCAGTTGTAAATGAGAACTTGTTCTCAACTGGCCTACCTGGTTAAATAAAGGTGAAGTTAAAAATAAATAAGCCACGTACAATGATCAAAATTGCATTTTATCTATGACAATTTGAATACACAGAGATACTGTTACGAGATCTGAGCCCATTATCGTGACATTCATCCGCTGTCATCACCTCATGTTCCAGCATGATAACGCACGTCCCCATGTCGCAATGATTTCCTTATATGAACTGTAACTCAGTAAAATCTTTGAAATTGTTGCATGTTGCAATTATATTGTTGTTCAGTGTATAATACGCATATAACGCAACCTCTGCCTATGCCCAAACGTATCGTATATAAATAAAACGTTCTATTTCATGGGAACATGCATTTAGATCTTCTTGAATTACTGTTTCATGAGCGTATTAGAGCAGATGGTGTTAACCAACTATTGGCCTTTCTTGTATTTTGGTTTCATTCAAGGCATACTGTATATTCTGCCTCGTGGCGTGCTCTGTTGAGTTTTGACACACACAAAAAAAGCTTCAGCTAACCATCTGTCAAGAGAATTTTCAATCCCAATGATAACTAACGATCAATAAGCTTTGATCAATTCCCCCTAGGTTGTAAGCTAGGGTTAATAAGAATTAGGCAAAGACTTTGTTGTAGTTTATTCAAGAGCACGCTCTGACGTCCATGATACAAAGACATTCATTTTATAACTTGCTCCCTACTTATGCCCATACCTCCACACAAACAGTAGATATTCTATGCACATACATACACACGAACAGTAGTGAGTTCTCACCACTGTTTATCACTACCAAGCCGACAGTTCCATTCCCCCGAGATTAGAGGAACCTTGAAAAGGACTACATGTCCTATCATAAGTTTCTCAGAGTTCTAGCCAGATCGGGTCAAACACAGTTGAATTGTTCTGTATTTTCTTAGACACACACACACACACACACACACACACACACACACACACACACACACACACACACACACATTTCTCTACCAAACCTTATGGGACTTATGTTTAGTACTTTAATCATTCATTATACATGCTATATAAACTAATAATCACTAATTAGTTACGTTTTGGGGTGGGATTCTTTAATCATTACCTTTAAGCATAATTCCCTTATCAATATCCTAAAATCTCATTAGCAATGAGTCACTTATTATTGTTAATAACACTGAGTATGACTATAAGGGACATGCAACAGATCTGAATGAGATCTCATTTTAAGAGACTGGAGTACACTTTGTGCTGCTCTCAAAATGATGTTAAAGAAAATGAAGGTCGACATAATTGTCCATAGAGCGGCACAGATTTGGGGAAGTGTACCAAAAAATGGCTGCAGCATTGAAGGTCCCCAAGAACACAGTGGTCTCCATCATTCTTAAATGGATTAAGTTTGGAACCAACAAGACTCTTCCTAAAGCTGGCCGCCCGGCCAAACTGAGAAAACTCTCCAGAGTTCCTCTGTGGAGATGGGAGAACCTTTTAGATCGATAACCATTTCTGCAGCACTCCACCAATCAGGCCTTTATAGTAGAGTGGCCACATGGAAGTCACCCCTCAGTGTGGGGTTCTGTAGCTCAGTTGGTAGAGCATGGCGCTTGTAACGCCAGGGTAGTGGGTTCGATCCCCGGGACCACCCATACATAGAATGTATGCACACATGACTGTAAGTCACCCGTCTGCAAATGTAAATTATATTATATTATTATAAAAGGCACATGACAGCCCGTTTGGAGTTTGCCAAAGGGGACCTGAAGGACTCAGACCATGAGAAACAAGATTATGTTGTCTGATGAAGCAAAGGTTCACCTTTCATAAGGACAACGACCCTAAGCACACAGCCAAGACAACGCAGGAGTGGCTTTGGGACAAGTGTCTGAATGGCCTTGAATGGCGCCGCCAGAGCCCGGACTTAAACCCGATCGAACATCTGTGGAGAGAGTTGAAAATAGCTGTGCAGTGACGCTCTCCATCCAATCTGACAGATCTTGAGAGGATCTGCAGAGAAGAATGGGAGAATGGCATGCAGATATTTCAGTTTTTGGTCAGAAAGGAAATTATGTCCAAAAACTGAGATTTGTGTTCACAGCAATAGGTTGCAAACTGCACTTGGTAATGAACTTAACACTATGCCAGCTTGTGATAAATGTGACGTTATCACTGAGTTCTTAAAGGGACAGGCTTTCTTACATATAAACTCATCAAAAAAATAAATGTCCTGTTTTCAGGACCCTGTCTTTCAAAGATAATTTGTAAAAATCCAAATTACTTCACAGATCTTCATTGAAAGGGTTTAAACACTGTTTCCCATGCTTGTTCAATGAACCATAAACAATTAATGAACATGCACCTGTGGAAAGGTCGTTAAGACAGTAACAGCTTACAGACGGAAGGCAGGCATTAAGGTCACATTATGAAACCTTAAGACACTAAAGAGGCTTCTACTGACTGAAAAATACCAAAAGAAAGATGCCCATGGTCCCTGCCCATCTGTGTGAACGTTCCTAAGGCATGCTGCAAGGAGGCATGAGGTATGCAGATGTGGCCAGGGCAATACATTGCAAAGTCCGTACTGTGAGACGCCTTAGACACGCAACAGGGAGACAGGTTGGACAGCTGATCACCCTCGCAGTGGCAGACCACGTGTAACAGCACCTGTACAGGATTGGTACATCTGAACATCACACCTGCGGGACAGGTACAGGATGGCAACAACAACTGCCCAAGTTACACCAGGAACGCACAATCCCACCATCAGTGCTCAGACTGTCCACAATAGGCTGAGAGAGGCTGGACCGAGGGCTTGCAGGCGTGTTATAAGGCAGGTCCTCACCAGACATCACCGGCAACAACGTCGCTTATGGGCACAAACCCACAGTCGCTGGACCAGACAGGGCTGGTAAAAAGTGCTTTTCACTGGCGAGTCGCGGTTTTGTCTCACTTGGGGTGATGCGTTTATTGTTGAAGGAATGAGCGTTACATCGAGGCCTGTACTCTGGAGCGGAATCAACTTGGAGGTGTAGGGTCCGTCATGGTCTGGGGCGGTGTGTCACAGCATCAACGGACTGAGCTTGTTGTCATTGAAGGCAATCTCAAAGCTGTACGTTACAGGGAAGACATCCTTCATCATGTGATACTCCAGCATGACAATTCTACCAGCCATACTGTTCGTTCTGTGCGTGATTTCCTGCAAGACAGGAATGTCAGTGTTCTGCCATGGGCAGAGAAGAGTCCAGATCTCAAGGGTGAGGGCTAGGGCCATTCCCCCAGAAATGTCCGGGAACTTGCAGGTGCCTAGATGGAAGAGTGGGGTAACATCTCACAGCAAGAGCTGGTAAATCTGGTGCAGTCCATGAGGAGGAGTTGCCCTGCAGTACTTAATGCAGCTGGTGGCCACACCAGATACTGTTACTTTGGATTTTGAATTCATATACAACTTTCTGTGCTTGTCAAAGAACAATGCCTGGACTAGTTTATGTGGATGTGAATAGATTTCCAGTGTTGTGCTTCGTTTGACAGTGTAGCGTGCGTATGTGAATCTTCCTGCCAAGTAGTGACGGGCCTTTCAGTGAATGAAATAAGCGGGAGATAGGCAGGACTTACCAGCCATCAGTGTTGGTGGCTATGTAAATGTAATCTGACACCAGAGTCACTTGTTTCTACAGCTCAAAAACCCACTAGCTGGGCTGAATAGACTGGGATACAGAAGCAAATAAAAATTTGATAAAACAAGTCAAATACACAGACAGGCCCTAAATTGACAGTCCCCTTTATTGTAAAACATATTGACTTATGTTAAGTAAAAGGCACTGATTAAATGTCTAGTAGATGGCTATTGCCTGACCTATGTGTTATAAAAGCCAATCTAACAACTTGTTAGGCTATATTGCAAGTAGCCTAGTGTCTAAATGTTCCACTGAATCTCCCTTCCTAATTCACCTACTATAGTAGGTATGAAATATATTTCATACAATATACGGCCAAAATACATGATTTGTGTCAGTGTGCGTGTCTGTTTTCTTCCTACCTCAGCTGCACCACAGCATCTGACCTGAAATTTCTCACAGACACACCACTCGGACCAGCAGAACCAGAATTTTAGCAAATAAGTTGATTATTTTCACACATTTAGCAGCGTTGGTGTCAAGCACTTTTTTTGGTCTCTAACTTTTTCGGCACCACCTTTCCGTTTTTCTGTTCTGAATGAGTGACTGACAGAGTCATGGCAGGTCTCACTCTCTTTAATGGTGCTCGTTTAACTTTGAATGTGAATTTGAGCTACCTCAGCTCAGCCAATCAGAAAGCTGGGCCAACTCATCTTGTTAGAGTGGCCGACAACAGAGAAATAGCACAAAAGTCCATTATTGTATTTTTATATATAATTTTTTTGTTAAGTTTTATTTTGTCAATTTCGACCAGCCCACCCCATTAAAAGATGGTCCGACCCTTCTGGCAGAATTGCCAGACTGCCAATCCACCCATATCCATTTTAAGCCTTAAAGTTGAGATCCTTCCCCTCATTAAACAGAAGGTGGTGTAGTCTAGGTTAGGTTACCACACGTAGGGTAACCTCTAGTTTCACAGACAAGGTTTAAGCCTAGTCCCAGACTAAAATGCATGTTTGAGCTGGCTTAACTCAAAGCGACTTGCACAGACTTATCTTAAAATAGTGGTAGATTTACCCTGTTCTGGATTAAACAAAGCCGATTGCAAGAGGGAGGATTAGAGCTACTCTAAGACCGAATTGAAGCTTAAATGAATCCTTCAAAGAGGGAGATTTAACTTCTGCTTAGTACTGTTTGTGAGGGAGCATGGACTATTTGGAATATCTAAATGAAGTCCAACATGCACTACAGAGGCCAGCCAGATGAGTACTTGTGGATAGGAGTAATCGATTTAATTAATTTGATGAAATAGATTTTTCGAGACCGCTTTCATATGTACAAAGAAAATGCATTGGGGATAATATATTTGCTTGAGCCTAGACTTTCCTCTCTCTCAAAGAGGAAGGCCTTTACCCAATTCTCTCCAAGTTCTGATCACCTTTAGGTTTTTGGCATCTGGAATCTTTCATTGTGAAACTAGTGATTCGTGTGGTGCCAGTGAAGCAACTGTGTGTAGAATAGTTTCCAAAGTCTGCAGGGCCATTTGTGAACTGAGGAGTCTACATCAAGTTTCCTGATGCTGCTGGCCAAGCCAACTATAGAGTATGGATGTATTAATATGGGCACATCCCAGGAGTGATTGGCTGTATAGATGGATGTCACGTTCCCATAAAGTGTCCATCAACTCCTGATGCTGAAGAGTACAGGAACCGTAAGAACTGGTTTTTCCATCAATGTTCAGGGTGTATGCACTCCTAATTTAGAGTTTTCAAACATTGTTGCCCGTTGGAAAGTTGCAACTCGTGATTTCAAGGATTTTTCTCAACTCGTCATTGTGTGCTCAGTTTCGGAGAGGACAACATAGTGTACTACTACTTGGTGACACTGTATATGGTCAGAGTAATATCCAGAGACACTGGATATGGTCAGAGTAATATCCAGAGACACTGGATATGGTCCAGAGACACATCCAGAGACACTGGATATGGTCAGAGTAATATCCAGAGACACTGGATATGGTCAGAGTAATATCCAGAGACACTGGATATGGTCAGAGTAATATCCAGAGACACTGGATATGGTCAGAGTAATATCCAGAGACACTGGATATGGTCAGAGTAATATCCAGAGACACTGGATATGGTCAGAGTAATATCCAGAGACACTGGATATGGTCAGAGTAATATCCAGAGACACTGGATATGGTCAGATATCCAGAGACACTGGATATGGTCAGAGTAATATCCAGAGACACTGGACATGGTCACTGGATATGGTCAGAGTAATATCCAGAGACACTGGATATGGTCAGTAATATCCAGAGACACTGGATATGGTCATATCCAGAGACACTGGATATGGTCAGAGTAATATCCAGAGACACTGGATATGGTCAGAGTAATATCCAGAGACACTGGATATGGTCAGAGTAATATCCAGAGACACTGGATATGGTCAGAGTAATATCCAGAGACACTGGATATGGTCAGAGTAATATCCAGAGACACTGGATATGGTCAGAGTAATATCCAGAGACACTGGATATGGTCAGAGTAATATCCAGAGACACTGGATATGGTCAGAGTAATATCCAGAGACACTGGATATGGTCAGAGTAATATCCAGAGACACTGGATATGGTCAGAGTAATATCCAGAGACACTGGATATGGTCAGAGTAATATCCAGAGACACTGGATATGGTCAGAGTAATATCCAGAGACACTGGATATGGTCAGAGTAATATCCAGAGACACTGGATATGGTCAGTATCCAGAGACACTGTATATGGTCAGAGTAATATCCAGAGACACTGGATATGGTCAGAGTAATATCCAGAGACACTGGATATGGTCAGAGTAATATCCAGAGACACTGGATATGGTCAGGAATATCCAGAGACACTGGATATGGTCAGATAATATCCAGAGACACTGGATATGGTCAGAGTAATATCCAGAGACACTGGATATGGTCAGGTAATATCCAGAGACACTGGATATGGTCATAATATCCAGAGACACTGGATATGGTCAGAGTAATATCCAGAGACACTGGATATGGTCAGAGACACTGGATATGGTCCAGAGACACTGGATATGGTCAGAGTAATATCCAGAGACACTGGATATGGTCAGGTCAGAGTAATATCCAGAGACACTGGATATGGTCAGAGTAATATCCAGAGACACTGGATATGGTCAGAGTAATATCCAGAGACACTGGATATGGTCTGGATATGAGACACTGGATAATATCCAGAGACACTGGATATGGTCAGAGTAATATCCAGAGACACTGGATATGGTCAGAGTAATATCCAGAGACACTGGATATGGTCAGAGTAATATCCAGAGACACTGGATATGGTCAGAGTAATATCCAGAGACACTGGATATGGTCAGAGTAATATCCAGAGACACTGGATATGGTCAGAGTAATATCCAGAGACACTGGATATGGTCTTTGGTATATGTACCATTTGTGCTCAGTTCTTCATCTGAACTGTCCAAATGGTCATCGTCTGGTATACCAGCCAGAGGTTGGTCAACGTCTGGTATACCATCCAGAGGTTGGTCATCATCTGGTATACCAGCCAGAGGTTGGTCATCGTCTGGTATACCAGCCAGAGGTTGGTCATCGTCTGGTATACCTGCCAGAGTTTGGTCATCGTCTGGTATACCATCCAGAGGTTGGTCATCGTCTGGTATACCAGCCAGAGGTTGGTCATCGTCTGGTATACCATCCAGAGGTTGGTCATCGTCTGGTATACCAGCCAGAGGTTGGTCATCGTCTGGTATACCAGCCAGAGGTTGGTCATCGTCTGGTATACCAGCCAGAGGTTGGTCATCATCTGGTATACCAGCCAGAGGTTGGTCATCGTCTGGTATACCATCCAGAGGTTGGTCATCGTCTGGTATACCAGCCAGAGGTTGGTCATCATCTGGTATACCATCCAGAAGTTGGTCATCATCTGGTATACCATCCAGAGTTTGGTCATCATCTGGTATACCATCCAGAGGTTGGTCATCATCTGGTATACCAGCCAGAGTTTGGTCATCATCTGGTATACCATCCAGAGGTTGGTCATCGTCTGGTATACCAGCCAGAGGTTGGTCATCATCTGGTATACCATCCAGAGGTTGGTCATCGTCTGGTATACCATCCAGAGGTTGGTCATCGTCTGGTATACCAGCCAGAGGTTGGTCATCGTCTGGTATACCAGCCAGAGGTTGGTCATCGTCTGGTATACCATCCAGAGGTTGGTCATCGTCTGGTATACCAGCCAGAGGTTGGTCATCGTCTGGTATACCTGCCAGAGTTTGGTCATCGTCTGGTATACCATCCAGAGGTTGGTCATCGTCTGGTATACCAGCCAGAGGTTGGTCATTATCTGGTATACCAGCCAGAGGTTGGTCATCGTCTGGTATACCAGCCAGAGGTTGGTCATCATCTGGTATACCAGCCAGAGGTTGGTCATCATCTGGTATACCAGCCAGAGGTTGCTGGTGCTTTATTATTCCAGACAGGAAGTCACTCAATTCATCAGTCTTGCCTTTTTTTTGGTGGTCCACCACCAGTAGTAAATCACTCTCTTCTGATCTCTGCATTCTCTCTTTTTAAAGCCAGTTTAAGGTTCTTCCACGGAGTCTATAAAGGCAGATATCATTCAATATAATATATAATAATAATATATGCCATTTAGCAGACGCTTTTATCCAAAGCGACTTACAGTCATGTGTGCATACATTCTACGTATGGGTGGTCCCGGGGATCGAACCCACTACCCTGGCGTTACAAGCGCCATGCTCTACCAACTGAGCTACAGAAGGACTATAAGTGATGTCACAAAAATATGAATATGAGAAATGTGAAATACTGATAATAATGTGTCATTGGAGGCCAGCCGGCTTATACCGTCCATCGGATACTGGATTCCCGCCGGGTGCAGCGGTCCTGGCAGTATCTGGTGGACTGGGAAGGCTACGGTCCCGAGGAGCGCTCCTGGGTTCCTGCCAAAGACATACTGGACCCTGACCTCATTCGTCAGTTCAGGGCCCTCCACCCTGAGAGAGCTGGTAGGAACGTCAGGAGCCGTTCCTAGGGGGGGGATTCTGTCAGGATTTGGCCAGGGTTGTTCCGGTTTTTGGTCACTAGATGCCCCCATTGTGCCTTTTGACCTTTTGTTTTCCCTTGATCCCCATTATTATTTGCACCTGTGCCTCGTTTCCCCTGATTGTATTTAAACCCTTTGTTTTCCTCTGTTCTTTGCTCTGTGTTTGTATGTTAGCACCCAGCCCTAGTACTCTGTGTACTCTTGTTGATCCCGGTGGACTCTCTTGTGGAATTCTGTTTTTTGTTCTTGTTTGTTTGTTTTTGAGTATCTTTTGAGGCTTTTTGTGCTTTACCTTCCACCTTGTGGATTTACCTTTTTTGTCTTGGAGGATTACCTTTGTTCTTGTAGGATTCCTTTTGAGGTTGTGGAGTTACATGTTTTCCTGAAGAACTTCACTTTTTACTTCATTAAATACACCGTCTCAAGTACTGCTGTGTCTGCCTCATCTTCTGGGTTCTGCTGACTATTCGTGGCTCAGTTGGTTAAGTGACTGTTTCTCACTCCGGAGACCCGGGTTCGTAACCGGGTCCTGACAATAATGAAGATTTCTTACCTGAAGTTGTTGTACTCTTGTGGTTACATTTGAATTTGCATTGAATTCACTGCAACTTGCAGCCCAACCGTAAGGCTCTCCAGAGGGTAGTGAGGTCTGCACAACGCATCACCGGGGGCAAACTACCTGCCGTCCAGGACACCTACACCACCCGATGTTACAGGAAGGCCATAAAGATCATCAAGGACATCAACCACCCGAGCCACTGCCTGTTCACCCCGCTTATCATCCAGAAGGCGAGGTCAGTACAGGTGCATCAAAGCTGGGACCGAGAGACTGAAAAACAGCTTCTATCTCAAGGCCATCAGACTGTTAAACAGCCACCACTAACATTGAGTGGCTGCTGCCAACACACTGACACTGACTCAACTCCAGCCACTTTAATAATGGGAATTGATGGGAAATGATGTAAATATATCACTAGCCACTTTAAACAATGCTACCTTATATAATGTTACTTACCCTACATTATTCATCTCATATGCATACGTATATACTGTACTCTATATCATCGACTGCATCCTTATGTAATACATGTATCACTAGCCACTTTAACTATGCCACTTTGTTTACATACTCATCTCATATGTATATACTGTACTCGATACCATCTACTGTATCTTGCCTATGCTGCTCTGTACCATCACTCATTCATATATCCTTATGTACATATTCTTCATCCCCTTACACTTGTGTATAAGACAGTAGTTTTGGAATTGTTAGTTAGATTACTTGTTGGTTATTATTGCATTGTCGGAACTAGAAGCACAAGCATTTCGCTACACTCGCATTAACATCTGCTAACCATGTGTATGTGACAAATAAAATTGGATTTGATTTGAACCACTCTTTTTATATTGCTCAGTAGCAGTAGTATGGTTTTTACTTTCAATAACTGGATGGTTTGTCAAAATTTGTTTTAGTAGCATTTTATCATACTCACTAAAGTTTTTTTAACTAATTATTTTTCTCTCTGTTTTGTCTCAAGATTCACACCTGTAATTGTATTTTCTATTCCAATTTGGGTTTTTATGAGCCCCATTAGACCAACAACATGTGCTCACACTTAACACCTGGGTTAAACCTGATTAGGTTCTCATTTAGGTTTACTTACCTTACTCCAGGACTCCATAGTCTCCAACTAACTAAGCCAAATTTAAGCCACGTTCATGAAAGCTACTTAAATGTCCTAGTTTAACTAGTACACATTAAGGCCTACTCCTGGCTTAATCTAAGCCCTGTCTGTGAAAACGGCCCCAAGCTTTACGTAGCACAGCCGGCAGCTATACTGCGATAATTTCAGAATATAACAGGCTGTTACTGCAATTTCTGGTAAAAAAAAAACTCAATAAAACAAGTTTCAAATATTAGGAAAATATCTATAGGGGTAATTCAGAAGGAGTGGAACATATGAACTAGGATGGCTTAATCCTGACCATTTATTTATTGGTCTGACAAGAGAAAATCTCAACTATAAAGCCCTTGCAGACTGGTCACATTATCAAAACTCACATCACTTCATTGGTGGGACATCATAAAGGGGGGCAGAGCAGGCTTCAATCAGGAAGCTCACAGTAAGTAACATTTTAATGTTTTGATAAAGGTTATAAAACTGTCAGAAATAATGCACTGCCAAATTGTGATGTAAATGTGCATACTATGTTCCGGCAAATGCTATTTGGAGAATAGCAAAAACAAACAAAAATGTCTGCCAGACATCAACACCTCAATATTAGGTTTAAAGGTCTGTGGAATGGCTTGAACAGTGTATTACTCAACCGAATTATGCATAAACTACACCGACTAATTTAGCCCACTTGTGGACAGTGCATACAGTGCAACATGAAATAGATGTGTAATACACGCTATCAAGGCCGACTTCAAATACTGACATCGATGAGAAAGTAACTGGAGCATAAAACAGCTGACTGCGAATGAAAACTATGCCAGATACTGTAAATCCTACACATGCATAGACATACAAGGCATAAATCAAAGGAATTACTTAGGCCTATAATCGATAAGGATGAATAAAGACAAACAAACTCAACCAAGGAATAAAGAAAAATCTTTATTTTATTCAGCACCGCTGAATGGACAGCGCCTCACAGGTAGGCATAGTGGAGCTCCGTGGGGTGTGGCTGAATGGACAGCGTCTCTGTCTATTAGCCAGGTAGAATTAGTCTATTCAGTTTGTGGGCAGTTAGACATTTTCTGGGCACAGTTGAGAAGCCTACAATGTTTATTTGAAAATAATAAGTGGCACACAGATCCTTAGAAATTGTAGGATCAATTGTAAATTGTCACACATATGAAAAAGGCTGCAGACCCCCTGCTATAGGCTATATGATGTCACCCTTGTGGAACGCGCATATAGTGTACTATGACAGTGTCATTGTCTCGTGTGCTTACCACCAAAATTGTTGCTCTGCATTCAGAAATGTTCCTTGTAATGTGTGTGCCCAGGTAGCTCATTTTTGTATTTGCATGTTCGCCAGGGAAGGGAAACGTTCTGCGAATATTGAAACATTTCATCAACAAGGTGTTTCTGAGAATAATGAAACGTATCAACGAACGAGGCGGATCGGAGTACATCGAAACCTTTTGTATCAACAAGACTGCTCCGATAATATTAATATTGCTACAGTTGTCAGGACCCGGTTACGAACCCGGGTCTCCAGAGTGAGAAACAGTCACTTAACCAACTGAGCCACGAATGGTCGGCAGAACCCAGAAGATGAGGCAGACACAGCAGTACTGATGAAGTAAAAAGTGAAGTTCTTCAGGAAAACATGTAACTCCACAACCTCAAAAGGAATTCCACAAGAACAAAGGTAATCCTCCAAGACAAAAAGGTAAATCCACAAGGTGGAAGGTATAGCACAAAAAGCCTCAAAAGATACTCAAAAACAAACAAACAAGAACAAAAAACAGAATTCCACAAGAGAGTCCACCGGGATCAACAAGAGTACACAGAGTACTAGGGCTGGGTGCTAACATACAAACACAGAGCAAAGAACTGAGGAAAACAAAGGGTTTAAATACAATCAGGGGAAACGAGGCACAGGTGCAAATAATAATGGGGATCAAGGGAAAACAAAAGGTCAAAAGGCACAATGGGGGCATCTAGTGACCAAAAACCGGAACAACCCTGGCCAAATCCTGACAGAATCCCCCCCCCCTAGGAACGGCTCCTGACGTTCCTACCAGCTCTCTCAGGGTGGAGGACCCTGAACTGACGAATGAAGTCAGGGTCCAGTATGTCTTTGGCAGGAACCCAGGAGCGCTCCTCGGGACCGTAGCCTTCCCAGTCCACCAGATACTGCCAGGACCGCTGCACCCGGCGGGAATCCAGTATCCGATGGACAGTATAAGCCGGCTGGCCTCCAATGACACGAGGCGGAGGGGGAGGTCTGTCTGCCGGGACAAGGGGAGAAAAAACAACAGGTTTTAATAAGGAAATGTGAAACGTGGGATTAATCTTAAGGGATCTGGGTAAGTGTAGGCGATAAGAAACTGTGTTAACTCTCCTGGCAACCTTAAAGGGACCGTATTTTTGGGACAGCTTGCGAGACTCCACCCGTAGTGGTAAGTCTCTTGTGGAGAGCCAGACTCTCTGGCCGGGGCGCAGGGTAGGCCCGGGACGGCGACGTCTGTTGGCTTGTTGTTGGTACCTCTGTGAGGAACGCATAAGATTAAGACGGGTCTTCCTCCACATAAGCCGACAGCGTCTGACGAACTTCAAGGCTGAAGGCACTCTGACTTCTGCCTCCTGGTCCGGGAACAATGGAGGGGCATAGCCAAACTGACACTCGTGCGGAGACATACCAGTGGAGGAGGAGCGCAAGGTGTTGTGCGTGTATTCGGCCCAAACAATGAAGGACGACCATGTGGACGGGTTGTTACGAGTCATACATCGGAGGGTGGTTTCCAGCTCTTGATTCATCCTCTGTTTGGCCGTTGGACTCCGGGTGGTACCCTGAAGATAGACTGGCAGAAGCCCCCATGAGTTGGCAGAAGGCCTTCCAAAACCTAGAGGCGAACTGGGGACCTCTGTCAGAAACCATATCTTGAGGAATGCCGAAGACTCGGAACACATGATTAATTACCAACTCAGCCGTTTCCTTGGCAGAAGGTAACTTAGTCAGAGGGACGAACCTGGCCGCCTTTGAAAACCTGTCGATTATGACTAGGATAGTAGTATTGCCATGGGATGGAGGAAGGCCAGTAATAAAGTCCAACGAGATATGGGACCAGGGTCTGTGGGGAACAGGTAAAGGGTGAAGGAGTCCTTGCGGGCGGAGGTGAGAAGATTTGCCCTGGCAGCACACGGGGCAAGCATTGACGAAAGTGGCAACGCCTTCTCCACCAGAACTTACGCTGGATGAACTCCAAGGTGCGACCTACGCCCGGGTGACAGGTGAGGCGAGAGGAGTGCCCCCACAGAAGGACCTGAGTCCTCACTGCCTTGGGGACAAACAACCGATTGGCAGGACCTCCTTTCGGGTCCGGTTCAATAGCTTGAGCTCGTCTCACGGTATCCTCAACTTGCCACGAGATCGGAGCCACGATCTTAGCAGCAGGAAGGACAGGCATGTCCGTGTCATCTCGAAAATATTCTTCTAAATATTTAACCTCCACACATTAACAAGTCCAATAGCTCAAATGAAAGATAAACACCTTGTTCATCTACCCAGCAAGTCAGATTTCTAAAATGTTTTCCCGTGAAAACATAGCACATATTTATATTAGATCACCACTGAAACAAAAGACAAGAGGCAGCCATTTTGTCCCAGAAAATATTAAATTTAAAAGTAGGATTAAAAAATAAATAATTCACTAACCTTTTGAAAATCTTCATCAGATGACAGTAATATGACATGTTACACAGTACATTTATGTTTTTTTCAATAATATGCCATTTATATCCATAAATCTCTGTTTACAAATGACGACATTTCAAAAAATGCTACTCAAATGTCCGGAGAAATTATGATAGCTCCGACAGATAACGTCAGATAACAAGCAATAAACATGACTAAATATACATGTTCTACATATAGTTACAAAGATACACTTTCTTCTTAATGCAACCGCTGTATTACATTTATTTTTAACGTTACATAATTCGTTCACTGGCTATACAATGAGACGGCGCTCAGATATTAGCAGTATGTCTCCTCTACGTTTGGAGTCCACAGAAACCCAAAATAACCACATAAATATTCCCTTACCTTTGATGTTCTTCGATCAGAAGACGTAGAAGGAGTCATACTTACCCAATACATCGTTTGGTTTCAAGTTGTGTGTCTCTGTATTAGCATATGCTAACAGCTTCAGCTGAAATGCACCCAAAATTACTTCTGGTCCCGCACTCTTGCGCATCAAAACTTCAAAATTACATATTATATGTCGACTAAACTGGTCAAACTATGTGCAGAATCGAGCTTTATGATGTTTTTAACATGTAAAACAATGATCAGCGCGAACAGACAAACCGCCTTCAATTGGTGTTTCTTGGAAAAGAAAGTGCCCCAAATCGGCCGCGCGCAATAGAGTGCATGTATTTGAGAGTGACCCGAACATTTTAGCCCGCCAAAGTCTCACAATGAACGCGCTATTTGAAAGCAGGCATCGCGCTGAACACATACATACTGTTCCCAGATCGGTAGCTGCCTGGGAAAAGTGGGGGCGATGATGTCAAAGTTGACCCAACTTTTCTCTTGACAAGAGAGAGTTTGGGAGAAAGGCTGCCCTGAGAGTTCTGCTTTACATACAGACATAATTTAAACGATTTTAGAAACTTTAGAGTGTTTTCTATTCAATAATTATTATTATATGCATATATTAGCAATTTTGGGAAAAAATATTTTCAGTTTACGATGGGCACGCACTTCCTCCAAAGGGGGCAGTATTCAGCCCTAGTCTTAACTGGTGGGGCTCTTTTCCAAATTTAAAATGATAAACATTCAACATTGGCCACGCTGTCAATGAAGCATGATTTGTGCCACACTCAAAACAACTGTTAACCCGGAACTGCAAAAACTTGACTTCAGTGAGTTCAAGACACCTGGGCAGTCGGGAATAAACGAGCTCCAACTGGGAAAATATGTTTTGAATGGTCATCCAAATCGGAATTGTAAATCCGGCCTCTTTCTAAAGCTACGACCTGAAGATCAATGACGTCATCATGATTTGACCTTGTTTTTTTCAGAGACCCAGTTGTTTTGAAAGCACCATAAATCCAGAGAATGCCAGACTTTGATGAAAAAAATTGCCCACGAAGGATTGCCGCGCCACCTTCTTGTTCAAGTGGGCACAGCACAACAAGGTGAGTCCAAAAATGTATTGTATTGTATGCTATTGCTGCTGCATAAATGATGTAATATGCCAGGGAGATATGTATACTGTAGCTAAGAAAGTAATACTAAGTCTATATTGTGTAGAACAATGTTAGTAGCCCATGTACCTCACCCTAATAATCTAGTCAATTTACCCCTCTTAATTTCACCTACTGTTCTGACTTGGTGGTGCACATGTAGCCTTTAACCTGTTTTAGAGAAATGTAATCATTGAATATTGTAAGAGCTTTCATTGTCTGCTTATATGCCCACTTTTTTATCATACGGTTCTGACTTGGTGTACAGGGAGAACACTGTAAGAACTGCCCATGTTCTGAATTTTGTCATTGTACATTTCAAAAGTGCTAAACAAAATAGTTATAGTGACTATGTCCGTCCTAGCTCGCTCATGAATGTCTTAATCAAAATTACGGATTGCCTTTTATCTGCTTGTCGTCCCTTTATTCCATAGTTTGTACATCTCATTTGTCATTAGAAACCACATTTGTTTAAGTAAGTCAGCCATATCATCTATGTTTTTTTAAAGACAGTAAATGAGGCTGAATTAACTGTTTCGCTGCCAGACAAGGCTCCGCTGATAGCCAGGTGTAGCAGTGGTAAAATGTTGGGACTACTGTTGGGACAGCTTTATGTAGGCCCTAACAGGTTGTTGGCACCGTTTGTCACCGTTATAGTGCAATTAATGTGTTTTGTATTTTTTGCCCCACCAAGATTTACGTGCTGAAATCGCCTCTGCTTCATAGTACACTCTGCTGATCTGATGCTGTAACGGTGTCAAGCGAGTCATGGGTAATTGCTTATGTGAAGTGTGTTTGAAAGTGGCGGTTGCAAAATAAGTGGGAGGATCAACATACGTGGGTGTATGGAAACCTAACAGCTAATTGGGCAAATTGGTTGCCACTCAAGACCATTTTGCATGGCTGCTTGCTGCTTTTATGTAGTGTTTTAGCTAAGCCTATCCCTTTTCCTAACCTTAACCTCATTCTCCTAACCTGCTAGTTTAGTTCTCCTAACCTGCCACGTTCATTCTCCTAACCTGCCACGTTCATTCTCCTAACCTGCCACGTTCATTCTCCTAACCTGCAACGTTAATTCTCCTAACCTGCAACGTTAATTCTCATAACCTGCCACGTTCATTCTCCTAACCTGCAACGTTCATTCTCCTAACCTGATACATTAGTTATCCTAACCGGTTTAGCTAAAACGCTACAGGGAAGCAGCCAAACAAAACGCTCTTGAGTGGCAACCAATCTGCCCAATTAGCTCAGCTGTTATGTTTCAATAACCCCACTTATTTTGCAACGCCACTTTCAGACACTTCACATATGCAGTTACCCATTGTGTAAAACCAGTGTTATGATACTAATGTTTGTCTCCACAGATGGTTTGTTTATATTTCTACCGTTGTGGCGATACAGAGTAGGCCTACCGCTCCATCTATTGGTCGCCTCGGGGACAGCAGTTGTTGACAACTGTAACATTGTCGCTAACCCTTTACTACCTTTAACCTAATTCTCCTAACCTGCTGCGTTAACTCACATAACCTGCTGCGTTAATTCACCTAACCTGTTGCGTTAGCTCTCGCCTATCTTTGCTTTGCATTAGTGGATACATCTCATTATTGTAATTCTTTTTTAAATATTCGATTGAGGTTGTTGACGTCAACCCCCTGTATTCAATGGAGAGAGATGCCAAACTAACCCAACACAGACAACAGCCTATTGTTTTTTAAAATTTAACCAGGCAAGTCAGTTAAGAACAAATTCTTATTTACAATGACAGCCTACACCAGCCAAATCCAGACGACGCTGTGCCAATTGTGTGCCGCCTTATGGTACTCCCAATCACGGCCGGCTGTGATACAGCCTGGATTCGAACCAGGGTGTCTGTAATGACACCTCTAGCATGGAGATGCAGTGCCTTAGACCACTGCGCCACTCAAGAGCCTTCTCTGATGTGTGTGTGTAATAGCTAAATTCACTATTGCACTCCTTAACAACAATATTTTGTCCACTCTGTTCTTAACAGATACTAGTTTTGGAAACAAAAAACTGTATTAAAATCAAATGTTTCAAAAAAATTGCAAAATGAATCTCCTCTCGCTGCCGGCCACTGCGCTTCCTCTCACCGCCATATTTGGTAGTGGGTGGAAACGCCAAACGGATGCTTCATATATATACATCCGATGAAATATCTGTTTCATTGTTCTGTCTCGTTTTTATATCTGCTATTTACAAGCCTCATTGCATGAATATGCATCAGACAACTCTGATATAAAGTGTTTTTTCTCAAAGTTGCTGGGATGCCACGTGTCCTACTTATATCAGTACACAACTTAAGCATTACGAAACTTGAAATTACGAAATTTGATCAAATCAACCTCACATTGCAAATAAGCCATTTATTGTTTTGTTGACCAAATTCAACACTCATTGGTCTCCTTGCTTGGTGGGCGAAGCAATGGAAAAACGCCATCTGCTGGATGGAAACCGAGTTGGGCTCCAGTCTTCCTCTGACAGCGGAAATGGTCATTGTCTGCCTTCAGTATTCTCACCCCAATGAAGAAACATCCTACACTATATATACCAAGGTATGTGGACACCCCTTCAAATGAGTGGATTTGGCCATTTCACCCACACCCGTTGCTGACAGGTGTATAAAATCGAGCAGACAACCATGCAATCTCCATGCAATCTCTCTCAGATAGAATGCCACCTTTCCAACAAGTAAGCTTCGTGAAATGGGTTTCCATGGCCGAGCAGCCGCACACAATCTTAAGATCACCATGTGCAATGCCAAGCGCCGGCTGGAGTGGTGTAAAGCTCGACGCCATTGGACTCTGGAGCAGTGGAAATGCGTTATGTGAAGTGATGAACCACGCTTCACCATCTAGCAGTCCAACGGATGAATCTGGGTTTGGCGGATGCCAGGAGAACGCTACCTGCCCCAATGTTTAGTGCCAACTGTAAAGTTTAGTGATGGAGGAATAATGGTCTGGGGTGGTTTTTCATGGTTCAGGCTAGGCCCCTTAGTTCCAGTGAAGGGAAATCTTAACGCTACAGCATACAATGGCATTCTAGACAATTCTGTGCTTCCAACGTTGTGGCAACATTTTAGGGAAGGCCCTTTTCTGTTTCCCGTGCATAAATCAAGGTCCACACAGAATTGGTTTGTCGAAGAACTTGACTGGAGGCTGTTATAGTAGCAAAGGGGGGGACCAACTCCATATTAATGCCCATAATTTTGGATTGTGCTGTTCGACAAGCAGGTGTCCACATACTTTGGTCATGTAGTGTACCAGGAACAACGAAATAGAAAATGAAAAAGATAAATGGGATATTGTGACATATTATAACTGAAATAATACTGGGAAATGTAGCCTGTCAATTACGATGATTATGACTGTGGAAATAAAGTTATTGAAGACCAACTTTTAATCAATTACATTGTAAATGAAAGTGATATTTATTGCAGCAACGGGTGTGATAGACAATTTAAATATAATTTTAAAACAAAGCTCTTTGCATCTGTTTCTTTGGAGAACGGCTTCCATATCATAAGAAATGACTCTCCCTACCACATTTCAGACATTGTTTCTTCAATGAAGTAGCCTACAATATGCTACAGTAGACCTACTGGCCTAAATACTATTTCGTACAGTAGCCCTAAACGAAATTATGAAGGTTCACTATTGAGTGTTATCACATTGTTCTACACATAACTTAATTAAATCATCTCCACTATCCGCACAATATTACAATGCAATATAATTTGATTCCAAATACAACAAAATCACAATTTAGTTTCAAATGTTAAATGTGTAGCCTACAGTTCAGCAATATTTCCTGGCTTTTCCCTTCTTGATAAAAAATCACCATTAATGGATTACATACATTTGAAATGAAAAATGTATCCTACAACATGACTTTTCCATTCATAAAGAGTTGTTGTGATAAATGAGGAAATTAAATACTTTATTTCAGAGTACAGAATTATTGTCAAATAGATAAACAGCACTTAGTGAGTTAAAATAGCAAGATCAAATTGTTCTGATAATACCCGCCAGAGGGCGTAATTGACTTGAAAAATGTTGGTAGCAATCAGGACAAGATAACACCGATATCCGTGTTATGAAGTGGTAAATCGGTGGTGGATGATGGTTGCAACTGAGATCAGCTGTGTGGGGGATTTTAGAGCATATTGATGGTTTAAGGAGAGATCAGCTGGCTATAATCTAGTGGCCAATCTTGGTTTCTATTGGACCATAACTTGTATATCTTGGTCAGTCCTTGCATGATAGCTCTATGAATTTGAGAGTGGTTACATTTAACCTGGCACATCCCTCTGCCTTTTACTAAAAAAGAGGTGGGGGGGCATCCACTTTGTTATTGTTTCAATTCCGGATTGCCCCTTTAAGGGTGAGGAATGAGAATGCAGTTCATCTTTTTCAAAATCAGTTTTATTTCAGTCGCAGCAGTAAAAATCTGCCAAAAATACAAATACAAGTACTAACCTCCAATGAGGAGCAACAGTACTTTGATGCATTGCAAAAGTGAAGAAAATTATATTTACAAAACATTGCACTAAAATGAAGGAACCACAAGGATTGAGAAGTAACCAGTGATGCAGAATGATTTTCAACCATTTGAAAGATGAATAGTCTCATCACAAAATACCATTTTGGAGTGATGCAAGGTTACATTAGCAGAACAATAGAGCAACCATGTAAAGCAGAAAGATATTACATTTCATAACAACAAAAGAGATTGTGCTGAAATCAATGACTCCGATGATACGTTACATTTTCTAACCAACTCTGTGGCATTACTTTCGGCATCCTATTTCAAAATGTGACAGACTACTTATTAAGCAGTTAAACCATCCTGTACATATCTAATAAGCTAGGTTACCTCAAAGGGTTTGTACTTATATATCCTCTTTACACACTTTTACTTTGCTCCACTGCTTGCCCAAACATTCGGGACACATAATTCAATGGTCTAAATTCAATCTAATGTCACAGGCGTCCACCCTTAACAAAAGACTGTTCTGTTCTGTCCAGATCATTCAACGGGATCTGTCTGGTTCTAGCCAGACAGCAGACTGAGCGGTGTTCTGTTTCACGCCAGTGCTGCTGCATTTTGTCCTGAGAACAAACTGTCTCTTCGATTTTCAAAAGAGGTTTCCCTTTTCCTGTCACTCCTTAACCTGAGGAACGATACAGTCCGTCTCATGTAAAGCCAACGAATAGGCTGATGTTTGTAGTTACTGTATATTGGCTTCTGTCACACAGACTTCAGATGAGTTAAACAGAAAGGTCACCGGGGGAACCATGCAATACATTCAGATGCATCATGCTAAGGCAACGCCACAGCGTCAGCGAGCGGGAGATGTTGCCTTTTCTTTTGCAGATCTGATTTAGACCTAATATGAATTTTCTCTGAAGCTAATTCATTACTCCACACATCTGTTCCAACACTCTCTTTCAGACAGAAAAACACAGATGTTTAACAGGGCTATCCTATACATCTACTGTATACTAGATGCACTCCCATACCTGACCTAGCACAGCCAAAGGGTCAGGGGACGTGAGTAGCATTGTTTTCTCTGGTAAGCCCTTAACACCCAACTGCCGCACTTCAATATGACAAAGAAAGCAGAAAATAAGAAAAGGATATGAATTCCCCCTTTCCAAGCAGACTCTTACTCTATTCACCCAAAGCTCATAAAATCACCCTCTCTCATTAATGTTGATTGATACACAGCCCATTGCTATAGCAGGGGGTCAGCCAATGATCATGTTTTCTTAGATATTAAATGCACTATTTCTCAATGAGCATCCCTGACATTCACATTTGTACACAACCACCACCAGATTCACCAGATGGTCTACACATGGAGTGAAATTAGTCCTCCTCCACATGTTGTCGTATTCTTTCCCTGTTTGTGACACGTGTGTGTGTGTGTGTGTGTGTGTGTGTGTGTGTGTGTGTGTGTGTGTGTGTGTGTGTGTGTGTGTGTGTGTGTGTGTGTGTGTGTGTGTGTGTGTGTGTGTGTGTGTGTGTGTGTGTGTGTGTGTGTGTGTGTGTGTGTGTGTGTGTGTGTGTGTGTGTGTGTGTTATAAGCAAGGCAATAAGGACACAGTTCAGTCTTTGGAGCTCATCCCTTCTCCTTGAAGGCCTTTAAAAGGGGGGTGATTTGGGGGCGGAGGGAGGTCAGGCTAGGGGAGTGTTTTGATCCTCTGAGGTTCGGATGTCATGGTCCATTCCCAGTCTAGTGGGGTGGTCAGTGCTCAGGCTCCTGGTGTACCAGCCTGATGGCCCATCAGGGGGTCTCCCCCCTCCCCTACCATACCATCCTGGGTGGGGGTCTGCTTCTCGGCCGTGATGACGATGGTGTTTTCATCCAGCAACTCACAGGTTGGGTTGGAGAAGGCCGACAGGGGCAGGGTGATCCTCTGCATCTCCCGCTCATACACACGCTGGTCATGCTGCTGCTTCAGGTCCCGACCTCTGCAGCAAACAACACATAGACAGAACAGGTTAGGTGGACTGTGGTACCAGGGGCAGAGCCAGAGGGGTGTCCGGGTGGCACTGGACACCACTGACATCGGATTGGCCACCCCGGGTGCCACACCAAAATGTCATTCCCTACTGGCAGTTTGATGCTGATTGACATCTCATTTCTCCTCTTGTTGAAAGAAGCAATTATTTTGACGTTTTCAAATCAAGGACGAGGAAGAGAGAATATTAACGTTGGTTGCGAGATACAGAAGAAGAGAACATTTTCACAGATCCACTAGCTCTTTTCGCGATTGGTGAAAGCATCATATTTGAAGTAAGTTTTAAGGTTTAGCGTCGGGTTTAGGTTTCCTGAACAACTTTTACGAAAGTTGAGTCGCTGTGTAAGTTAATGGAGCCAAAGGTCTAACGTTAACAGACAGTTCATAAAATAAGAGAGATTGGTTCCCAATTTAGCCTAACATTATGTTTACATCTGTGCTAGTAATACACGCATATATAGTGCAGTGTCGTAAGTTACAGTATACGAATATTTAGCTCATGTGGGGTAACTAGTAGGCTACAGCTGTCAGTGTTCAGCAAGTTAACATTCAGCCATTTGAAATCCATTAACTCAGATTTTCGTACTTGAACTCAAAACGAACAATTGTTATTATCAATCTGTTAACGTTACTCAAAAGATTACCACAATTTGCAGATAGCCTGTTTGCTATCGTAAAGGTGTAAGAAATGTTAGCTAGCTAACTTACTTACTGCAGCGTAGGGCTAGCCATGATCTAACTAGTAACTTAGGCTGGTAGTTGATTTTAACGTACAGTTATGATAAAGGGGATTTATAATTGAGATTGAACTAAAATGTGGGTAATTGGATGCTTATATGTAACTATAGACTTAAGTCTTATTTTTGCATTGGGTCAATTAAACATGAAAAGAAAGGGAGAGATCAGACTTATTTTTAAAGAAGCAGAAACAGGCAGATCAGGTGCAAAAAGACCCCAGCCTTTGCATCACCACCAAACCCCAGAGCAGCTCCCGACATGAGGCTCGTCAGTGTGGTCAGACTTCACAAGGACCCAGTCTACCAACACCAGGTCAGAGCAGCTCCCTTACATGAGGCTCGTCAGAATCAGCGTGGTCAGACTTCACAAGGACCCAGTCTACCAACACCAGGTCAGAGCAGCTCCCTACATGAGGCTCGTCAGAGTCAGTGTGGTCAGACTTCACAAGGACCCAGTCTACCAACACCAGGTCAGAGCAGCTCCCTTACATGAGGCTCGTCAGAATCAGCGTGGTCAGACTTCACAAGGACCCAGTCTACCAACACCAGGTCAGAGCAGCTCCCTACATGAGGCTCGGCTGTGGTCAGACTCAGTCTACCAACACCAGGTCAGTCCCTACATGTGGAGTCAGTGTGGTCACTTCACAAGGACCCAGTCTACCAACACCAGGTCAGAGCAGCTCCCTACATGTCAGGTCAGTGTGGTCAGACTTCACAAGGACCCAGTCTACCAACACCAGGTCAGAGCAGCTCCCTACATGAGGCTCGTCAGAGTCAGTGTGGTCAGACTTCACAAGGACCCAGTCTACCAACACCAGGTCAGAGCAGCTCCCTACATGAGGCTCGTCAGAGTCAGTGTGGTCAGACTTCACAAGGACCCAGTCTACCAACACCAGGTCAGAGAATCCACCAGACAGTCAGTCACATGCCCAGTTCAGAATTTAAAGTTTAGCTTCAGCTTTTAATAGATGATTTTGTCAGATTAAGCCTCACTTTAAAATGTTGGTTGTTGATTCATGTGTGTTCTTGTTTGATGGCTGTGTATATTTTTATTTTGATTATACACTAATGGTTATTGTGTTATTTTAATGCAATAGATATATAAAGGGATGACACCGAGACCTCTGGCTCTGAGCAAGACAGTGAGCCAGAGCTGCCAGGAGATGTCATCGAGCCCCTCCCAACTGCATCAAGCACCAGATATGCTGTTCCAGAAGGACCCAATGGTAGGCCAGGCCTATACTTTAAACTACCCATTTTAGTTAGCAGCTGTTAGTATCTAATCTTGTGGATCCCTTAATTCTACATTTCCATAGAGATATGACACATTATTTAACGTGTATTTCAGACATTTCAAGATCCAGAGAAGAGGGTCCTGTACAGCCCTGTTTGAAAACATTTCCCAGAACTCAGCATGGTACTAGGAAAGGGGCTTCAAACAGCGCCTGGTATAAGGACAATTCATGGCTTAAATATTCTGTAAGTCAAGATTCAACTTGTTGTTTTACCTGTAGGCATTTTTCTCTGCCCAATGCACCTGAATCTGCCTTCACATCACAGTCATGTTTCTCTGCCCAATGTACCTGAATCTGCCTTCACATCACAGTCATGTTTCTCTGCCCAATGCACCTGAATCTGCCTTCACATCACAGTCATGTTTCTCTGCCCAATGCACCTGAATCTGCCTTCACATCACAGTCATGTTTCTCTGCCCAATACACCTGAATCTGCCTTCACAACACAGTCATGTTTCTCTGCCCAATGCACCTGAATCTGCCTTCACATCACAGTCATGTTTCTCTGCCCAATACACCTGAATCTGCCTTCACATCACAGTCATGTTTCTCTGCCCAATGCACCTGAATCTGCCTTCACATCACAGTCATGTTTCTCTGCCCAATGCACCTGAATCTGCCTTCACAACACAGTCATGTTTCTCTGCCCAATACACCTGAATCTGCCTTCACATCACAGTCATGTTTCTCTGCCCAATGCACCTGAATCTGCCTTCACATCACAGTCATGTTTCTCTGCCCAATACACCTGAATCTGCCTTCACAACACAGTCATGTTTCTCTGCCCAATACACCTGAATCTGCCTTCACATCACAGTCATGTTTCTCTGCCCAATACACCTGAATCTGCCTTCACAACACAGTCATGTTTCTCTGCCCAATACACCTGAATCTGCCTTCACATCACAGTCATGTTTCTCTGCCCAATGTACCTGAATCTGCCTTCACATCACAGTCATGTTTCTCTGCCCAATACACCTGAATCTGCCTTCACATCACAGTCATGTTTCTCTGCCCAATGTACCTGAATCTGCCTTCACATCACAGTCATGTTTCTCTGCCCAATACACCTGAATCTGCCTTCACATCACAGTCATGTTTCTCTGCCCAATGTACCTGAATCTGCCTTCACATCACAGTCATGTTTCTCTGCCCAATACACCTGAATCTGCCTTCACATCACAGTCATGTTTCTCTGCCCAATACACCTGAATCTGCCTTCACATCTCAGTCATGTTTCTCTGCCCAATACACCTGAATCTGGGTTCACATCACAGTCATGTTTCTCTGCCCAATGTACCTGAATCTGCCTTCACATCACGGTCATGTTTCTCTGCCCAATACACCTGAATCTGCCTTCACATCACAGTCATGTTTCTCTGCCCAATACACCTGAATCTGCCTTCACATCACAGTCATGTTTCTCTGCCCAATGCACCTGAATCTGCCTTCACATCACAGTCATGTTTCTCTGCCCAATGCACCTGAATCTGCCTTCACAACACAGTCATGTTTCTCTGCCCAATACACCTGAATCTGCCTTCACATCACAGTCATGTTTCTCTGCCCAATCACCTGAATCTGCCTTCACATCACAGTCATGTTTCTCTGCCCAATACACCTGAATCTGCCTTCACAACACAGTCATGTTTCTCTGCCCAATACACCTGAATCTGCCTTCACATCACAGTCATGTTTCTCTGCCCAATACACCTGAATCTGCCTTCACAACACAGTCATGTTTCTCTGCCCAATACACCTGAATCTGCCTTCACATCACAGTCATGTTTCTCTGCCCAATGTACCTGAATCTGCCTTCACATCACAGTCATGTTTCTCTGCCCAATACACCTGAATCTGCCTTCACATCACAGTCATGTTTCTCTGCCCAATGTACCTGAATCTGCCTTCACATCACAGTCATGTTTCTCTGCCCAATACACCTGAATCTGCCTTCACATCACAGTCATGTTTCTCTGCCCAATACACCTGAATCTGCCTTCACATCTCAGTCATGTTTCTCTGCCCAATACACCTGAATCTGGGTTCACATCACAGTCATGTTTCTCTGCCCAATGTACCTGAATCTGCTCATGTTTCTCTGCCCATCACGGTTCACATCACAGTCATGTTTCTCTGCCCAATACACCTGAATCTGCCTTCACATCACAGTCATGTTTCTCTGCCCAATACACCTGAATCTGCCTTCACATCACAGTCATGTTTCTCTGCCCAATACACCTGAATCTGCCTTCACATCACAGTCATGTTTCTCTGCCCAATGCACCTGAATCTGCCTTCACATCACAGTCAGGTTTTTGTAACTGGAAAAAGGCGCTGTTTAAAGATTCTGGGTTTAAGCTCCATTCGGAGGCAGAGCATCATATCAATGCTATGTATGCTTGGAATCAGCATAAAAGGGATATTGACAGCAACTCATCAATGTTAGATGTCATAAATGAGGACTGGAAAAAGAAAGTGGAGGAAAACTGTACTTATATTAAAACAATTGCAGATGTGCTCCTAGTAACTATCACTCAAAATATAGCGCAGAGAGGTTATCGGGAGTCTGATGACTCTCACAACAAGGGTAATGTTTTGACAATCTTAGAAGAAATAGCAACGCATGACCCTGTCATAGAGAAAATGATGAATGCATGTGGCAATGCTAAGTACACAAGACACCAAATCCAGAACAAACTTCTTGAGGGCTGAGCTGATACAAAGTGAAATAATAAGAGAACTAAAAGAAAGTGAAGTTTTTGGTGTAATTGCAGATGAAACCAAAGATTTAAAGAAAAAAAGAATAAAGTCTTTAGTTGTGAGGTACTATTACAACGGGGCCATCCACAAAATATTTTTACACTTTCAGTCAGCTGAAAGATTAGATGTCTCACAAATTATAATTGATTGCCTTGATTAGGCCAATTCCCAAACTTTTCTTTGCTATTAGTTAACATCATATATATGAGCATAAATATGATACTCTAAATTTGTAATATTGATTGGGCACAAATTATTTTTAAAGTCCATTTCTGCTTGATACCAGGTGTGTCAAATTGCAGTGTTTTTTTGCAAATAACATTTTTTGTAAATAACACAAATGCTATCTTATTGGTGCTTGATCTTTACTTTCTGAAAATATTTTGTATGTTCAACACCTATAGACCCAGATGATATATGAATGAAAACAGAGTGATTCAAGTCTCTCCAGTGTGTGTGTGTGTGTGTGTGTGTGTGTGTGTGTGTGTGTGTGTGTGTGTGTGTGTGTGTGTGTGTGTGTGTGTGTGTGTGTGTGTGTGTGTGTGTGTGTGTGTGTGTGTGTGTGTGTGTGTGTGTGTGTGTGTGTGTGTGTGTGAGAGAGACAGAGAGAGAGAGAAATTGAGCTGCAGTTCTGAGGTAGAGACACTGACTATCCATAGTATGTTATAGAATTCTAGTGAAGTAACCCTTTATATGAAGTAGCCCTTTATATGACCCTTTATATGAAGTAACCCTTTATATGAAGTAACCCTTTATATGAAGTAACCCTTTATATGAAGTAACCCTTTATATGAAGTAACCCTTTATATGAAGTAACCCTTTATATGAAGTAACCCTTTATATGAAGTAACCCTTTATATGAAGTAACCCTTTATATGAAGTAACCCTTTATATGAAGTAATCCTTTATATGAAGTAACCCTTTATATGAAGTAACCCTTTATATGAAGTAACCCTTTATATGAAGTAATCCTTTATATGAAGTAACCTTTGGACCACACTATCTGCCACAATGAAGAACTCTGCGTTACGTGAATTATCACTTCTACCTCCAACCAGTAATCATACGATTCATTCATGCTCCTTAGATGCCATGTTAGGGTTACACACTCATTTTGTGTCATGGTCTATGGACCCCCTGAAGTAGCCTTGGCCACCCCATGTATAAAAAACTCTAGTTCCGCCACTGTGTGGTACTGATCATAGTGTTGGGGCAGATTATATACACACATGGGGTTGACAGTTGCTATTTCACACTGCAGTTTGCAGAACTAATGTCTTTAACCTGAGGAAAACACAGCTTTAAATCAGAGAGGCTCATCATAGCGTGCCTCAGCAACTTATTTTGGCCTGGATAATCTTTCAAAACACTTGGAGAGCCATCTTGGGTCCTGATTTCTATTCATGACAAGAACGAGAGGTAGTGTCCCATGCTCAGTCTCATATCATTGGATGAGGCTATTTTTAAGTGTCCCATGCTGAGTCTCATATCATTGGAAGAGGGTATTTTTAACAGTGTCCATTAATCTTGAGGTAGCAGAAATGACAGGGGTGGTTCAAGGCAGTATCTGGTCTGGTACAGGGAAGGGAATGTTTTGATGGAGACTGGGGGTAGGTGGTGGCAGGCATGCTGCAGTATGAGCTAAGCCAGTCCAGGCAGTATGAGCAAACCCAGTCCAGGCAGGTGACTGGAGTTGTCTCAAATGGCACCCTATTCCCTATATAGGGCTCTGGTAAAAAGTAGTCCACTATGTCGGGAATTGAGTGCCATTCGGGACACAATCTGAGGGTGTTGTGAGGTCTGCTATCTGTTGAGCCCCAGCCGGCACAGGGAACATGCCATACTGTTGGCCAGGAGCCTCTTCCTGCCCCCTGCTTCTATGCGACACTACGCCCCACTACAGCACTGATTCTACACATTGGGTCTGCGTTATGTCATTTTAGGAATCAGCAAATCCTCCTAACCTTCGCTATTTACTTATTGTGCGGCTATCCTTCCAAATCTTGTCTCGTTGACTCGACAAGCCTGGGTTTCAGAGGCTGTACCTTTTCCCTAAACCTGATATTACTGCATGAGAAAGAAAAAGGCTAAAACTCTGTATGTACATATGATTTCAAATTGATCTAATCAACACATACACATATCATTGGTGGCATGGATTCACCATCAATATGTGATGATGCATGTTTACTATACATGTAGGAGGCTAAGCAAGCATCACATTACCCCCCTCTCTCCACTCTTTCAGAATCAAACGTGGGTGCCTAAAATACCCAGACCACAGGCATTCTCGTCCCCTGTTTTTCCATTACGTTTCTTGTTTTCACGTTGTTGTTGTCTTTGTGGCAGTTGGTCTCATTACATCCGACTGACACTGCTCTACATCCTGGTAACATTCTGTGCCCACTGCCCACACATGCCCTCCCTACCTCCCACTGGCATTCCGCCAAAGAGGTTCCAAGCACTCAGAGCTGCTGCCTTCATCATGAACACGACAAGTCTAAGCTTGCCTGTGCAACGCTACATTCCAGTTTTGAATCACCACTACACCACTGTCTCTCTCGCAGTAGAACAAAGCATATGTTGCAAATCGATGAAACATTGTGTTCCTACTCTCCGGAGGCACCATTTAGTCTTGTGGTGCACAACATGTGCTCTAGTTCTTATGTCACTCACACATACCACGTGATACAACCTAACAAAGTAGTGAAACATAGCTAGGGTTGTAATGTGCTGTCTCTCCAGTTGTAGCACCTAATGTAGCATAGTGGCTGATACTGACCTCTTGTAGAAGTATCCGAAGGTGATGCCCACCCCGAGGAGGATGATAATGGACATCATGAGGATGCCAACCACATAGCCTGAAAGAGACATGACAAACCGGCTCTGGTTACCAAACTGAATTCACAAAGGTTTATATACAGTATGTATTTGAAAATGTGCATATCAGTGCAGTTCACTTGCAGTGAGGTAAATAATGCTGTTATGACTATGAGAATATTTTGAATCCTTTATAACTCGTGACCATTTATATCCATCTCATTGTACCAAGCCGAGCTGCATCAAGCTGGCCCATTCCTTTTAATACTGTCCCTTTAGGTTCACATGTTATGGCCCTATGGCATCGCCCCTTTCCCCTATGGTCAGCAATAAGATCAGGACATACCAAGAGTGCCCAGGTCCTTCTTCTTCTTGGGTCCTGTGCGTACCCTCTGGATGATGCCCATGACTGGCTGGACCGCAGTACCCCCTCCCTGGGCAAGCCCAGACTTGGCCGGCTCAAAGATCTCTGTCTGTGCTGTGGTGAGGGGGCCTGCTTCTGCCTCTGTAGGGGCTTCGTCTGGGGAGACAATATGATCAACATCCAGTCCCCAAACACTGACCAACCGCCATGTTAGTTTGCTTTCTGTTTTTTTCCGATGTTGTATTTGGGTTTCTGTACTTGAGGACACATGATAGTAATAGTTTTAACTCTATTTCTTGTTTAATGATTCACATTTCCCAGGCCGGCCAGAAGGGGCTCTTTACGTGCTTTATTGTAGAATCAACATTGAGATCAAATAAATGAGTGAATAGAGGAGGAAACTAATTTCCACTTGGTTCCATGTAGTAAATCGCATGGTTTTTAATCACTGCCTTGTTTGACATCAATAAAGTGGACACAGAGGCCATCCTCAGATGGGCAGGAGAGCTACTGGATTTAGTCTCATTTGTTTACTTTGGAAGCAGTTCTATAAAGAAAATGCATAATCAAAAATGACAGCCATTTCACAGCACAATGGGGCAGAAGTGCCCTACACGTGACGTGATCGCAGTCTCAGGGAAAAGGAAACTGCAGCTGCGGATGTCAACATCTGCTCTCCAAAAAAGGTGTTTACCAACTCTGCTGGAGTTAAAGAACATGAGGTCATAGCCAGCATTAGCCAATTGCCTGCTGTCTCCATGGGAAAGGTCTCATTTCCACCGATGGGTTGAGTAAGAGTTTCAGGCTTATACCTAACTTTAGGCAGCCGCCTGCCTAACAAGTTATGGCTCTTTAAAATGTAGCATCTGCAGATTCCGTAAGGACAGGGCCCTTGTTATTGTTTGACATGTATTGTCTTCCCAGACAATGAGAGGTCAAAGATCAAACCCCCAGGAAACAGCCTCATCATAGTGGATTGACTCTTCTCTCACAGCTTTTCACATGGGAGAAGAAACTTCTCCAGATATGCCAATTCAGCAGGGTTATTAAAAATAAAATGCAGCAGTTTGTGTATAAATGCATAACCATAAAAAAATAACTACAGATATCTCTTGTCTAAAAATCTTCAGCTAAAGATCTCTAGTTTCCTTTTTAAAAATGTATTCTTTATTTAACTTGGCAAGTCAGTCTAGAACTTGCCTCCTAGAACTTGAGAAGAAATACATTCTAGGTTCCCGAGAAAAAAGACACGCCTCCCATTAGTTTGCTTGGTTCTCAAGGCCAACTCTTAGGGGGACATTCCCACCATAACACTTCTAGAGCCTCGCACCTTAATAATAACATTCACAGGGTTAGTTCGGAGAAAAACATTTACATTTCACCTCTTTAAAGTTAGCGATTTCTCAACTACAGTGACTTTCCTTTCCGAGAACTGCTTTGAGAATACATTTAGGGAAGGGCAGAGGAAGTAGTCCCCCCTCCTCATCCATTAATGTGTTTTTTCCCAGCCCTGACCTACATTTCAATGTGTGTGCATAATATATATTCCCTCCGGCAGGTATATGTTTATTTCTATTAGACTGATTATGTATTTTTATGACTGGGCAGCTAAATACCTTTGCATGTGTCAATGTCACATGACTGTCTCTGTGCCTCAGCATCTGGGCCAGTCACGTAGCACCAGGGCTTCTCAGATGAGTCTGGGTTACGGCAGTAGTTATGTTCCCCAATACCTACAGAGCATGAAGAAAAGGACATCAACATCCTCACTGTTCGTCACGGGTGGAAAAACCCTCACCGTATAATTAATTACAAGCTTGCATAATGAACACAAAGGGCATGAAATATACTGTACTACTGAAATGCATGGTCTGGCTCTGTATTTTGCCAACAATATTGAAATGCATCAACCCTGACCGTACTAATATAACCCACACAGAGAGACTAGAGCCTCGAGTTATACACTCGTGTCAGGAACATCTATAACCAAACAAACATTTTTACCATCACAACAAATGTGCCATTTAAACCAGGAACACTCCAGCAATGGTGGCTGGTGAGAACTTGTCAAATCAATTAACTATCAATTTGATGGTATATTACATGTTTGATTGTGTCATGAAATGACAATGTAATTTACCCATTTGTGAATCTCTATACGCCATAACATCATAGTCCCGGGTTGTGTTGGTCCAGTTCAGACAGGTTAGTCCTGTGTAGGAGTTCTGTTGCTCCCCTCTGTACTCTACGCCGTTGGATTTGATGCAGTCTGGGGACACATTGATTTATGGGAAAATGAACATGTTCAGTTGAAAATAAAGAGAAATGAATAGCAAATAAAACATCAATATACTGTAAGTGCAGAATCTAGAAGTAACACAAAGTGCTGTAGTCGTACATTCATATGAATTATCAACACAAAATGTATTCTTGAATCTTCTTGTAAACAAATACATTTTAGAACTTGCATTT
Source organism: Oncorhynchus gorbuscha (assembly GCF_021184085.1). Taxonomy (NCBI): domain Eukaryota; kingdom Metazoa; phylum Chordata; class Actinopteri; order Salmoniformes; family Salmonidae; genus Oncorhynchus; species Oncorhynchus gorbuscha. The sequence continues at coordinate 52,887,414 of NC_060176.1, forward strand.
TCTTGGACTCAATTTCTCAGGTCCTAAGCCATAATGTAACCATACAATTCTTAACTGATAAAGGGAGCATATTGAGTATATAACGAAAACAAATAAACATTACATGTAATAATAAATAGACTAGTGTGAACAAAGGCATTGCTTTTCAGTCGTCATAATAAGAGAATTGTGTTACCTTCAGCATTGGGTGTTCTGTCCGCTAAAGCAATGCTTAGCAAAACAAAGTGCAGCAAGAAAAACATTCCGTAGAAAGGATGAATAAAAACGAAAAATTATCAGTGCACAAAAGGAAATAGGTTATTTAAAAATAACAATATGTTTTGTTGTGGAAGAGCCTATGCTGAATAATTCAGTCAAACTGCTCTCCTCTCTGCAGACGAGCCCTTCTTCTTGTCAAAGCAAGATCTGTTTTCTTCGTAAACAGCCTCTCTCTCGCTCTCTCGGACAAGGAACGCCCCTTTGCACTGCAGTACCGGGCAGCGACAGCTGCGGCGCGCTGCCCTTTTCAATGTCCTAGACGTAGAGCCAAAAGAGCTCAACTCAGAAACTCGCTCCATCCATTGGGACCAAATTGACATGCTCAGATTGGTTACTCGGCACTGAATAATACACCTTTTAATATCGTATCGTCATGTAGTTATACGATTTGAATAACTCACTGTTTCTCTTGATGTTTGAGCAGCTAAAATGTAGTTTGTATAAGTAAATAATATATGGATCATTTGGGATCTGTAGATTTGAATGAACTGTGTTAAATGAAAAGGTTTTTAGATGACCTTGTTATACTGATCACTGATCAATTGTATCATCCTTTTTTCTAATCTTCTTTTAATGGTAAGATTTAGGTGATCTCCTCCTTTGGCAGCACAGAGCAAAGCCATCCCACTGCCCCACCAACTAGATTATCGGCTGCAGGAGATGATGAATGAATCGAATTGCAGAAAATGAAACAATGAGAAGCTCCTTGGAGTAACAGCATTGAAACACTTCTCCCTTGTTTGTTTCCCATTCAGCCTGCTGGCCCACTAGGCCCATTAGGTCCACTAGGCCCACTAGGCCCAATGGAACACATTACGGAACTCATCAATGATTTCCCCACTGCCCTACTTCGCCAGCGTACAAAACAACACTCTGAATATAGAGACTGAGTCCAGACACCGTCCCACTGTATCTCTCAAACAGCCTCTCTGCCTTCCTGAGCTGTCCAAAGATTACCCCAAAAGACTCACACTATAATGTATGAGTGCTGACAATAGACAACTTGCAACACTTTACATATTACCTCAATTATTACCCCCAAGTCATAAGACTCCTGAACATCTAATCAAATGGCTACTAATCAAATGACTATTTGCATTGACCCCCCCCCCCCAGACACTGCTGCTACTCTGTTATTATCTATGCATAGTCACTTTAATAACCCTACCTACATGTACATATTACCTTAATTACCTCGACTAACCAGTGCCCCCGCACATTAACTCTGTACCGGTACCCCCTGTATATAGCCTCACTATTGCTATTTTACTGCTGCTCTTTAATTATTTGTTAATTTTATTTAAAGTTTTATACTTATCTATTTTTACTTAACTTATTTTTCTTAACTTCTTAAAACATTGTTGGTTAAGAGCTTGTAAGTAAGCATTTCACTGTAAGGTCTTCCTACACCTGTTGTATTCGGCGAATGTGACAAATACAAAGCTATGCCCTTTGCTCCCTCCACTACCCACCCCCTCTCTCTCCGCCATGTTCTCCCTCAGCCTCTGTCCCTGACAGGACATCAGAAGGCCATGGGGACTGGAGGGGGCGGATGTTAAATGCTGCCCCCTCTCCCTGTACAGGCAGCTGGGTGCTCAAAGGCGAGAGGCCCCTGTCATTGTTGGCTGACCCCAGCAGAAGGAGAGAGCCACAGGCCACTAGCAGAGCATGACTCATTCACTCAGCAGCCGCTTTTCAAACAAACGTCACCCTGCTTTCAAACAATTACCAATACAAACACTCTCCCTCTCTCTCGTACTCTCTATCCCATACTATAGTCACTCTGTCTTTCTTCCCCATGCCAATACAAATACTCTCTCACACCCAGTTCTCTCTCTGGTTCATCTAAACACACACACTCTCTAATGCAGTATATTACTTTCATTGTCAGTCCTAAAAAACAATCTCACACGGACAGACTTCGTATATTTATTAACTTTACATTGAGTTGACCTAAATCAAGTTGTGTTGGTGCTGAGTAAAGTGTGAATGTTCACTCTTATTTCCTTAACCAGAACTGCACTGACTGGCAGAATGTCAGTTAGAGAAGATTCCTTGTGACAATAATGGAACACTCAGCTCATAAAAGACTTGTTCCTGTCTGCCGTGTCATTACCTGGACACAGACTTAATGAAACCTATCCAGGTAAACCTTCAGTCTCAGGGAAATGGTAACAAAAGCTCTAAGGCCAGACGGACAGCCTCCAGGTTCCTATTAAACCCTCGCCAGAGTGCAGGAAGCACGTACGCACACACACCTTCCAGAAAAGACCCAACTTTCCTTTTCTTAATCATGTAAGGAAAGTTCCCAATGGAAAAACATTTGGACAGTTAAATAGGTCATTGTTAGATGAGGGGGGGGAAAAACACTGAAATAAGAAAATGGGAAATTGTTGTTTATAAGATTAGGCGAGTCATGCTTTCATTATTAATTTCATTATATGTATGTTCTAGTTGAGGAAGACGTTGAAGGACAGAAATCAGAACATGTTATCTGTCCGTCTGGAACTAGCAGAGTTCACAGATCTTTTTTTTCTCTTTGTTTTAAAAGCACTTGAACCTCAGTGCCGGGTGTCACAGTGGGTAAATCGGCAGACCCATTTAAGTGTTCTGGTGCTGTTCCTACTCCAAGCCTGCTGTGGTTTGCTCTCAGACACATAAATCCTATAGGATTATCTCTCATTTCTAAGACGTGTCTGAGGAACACGTACTGCATAATTCCCACGTATGATTCATTAAGTGGTTACATAAAGTAAGTGAATAGGGAACTGGTAAAGAAACTAGCTAACATGTCACCCAGTTGCTCTTAGACCTGTATGTTAACATTGTAATTAACACAGGAGGGGAAAAAATGACCAGTTCAGAAACAGTCCTACTTTATAATGCCTGCGCCAACAGTCTACAAGGACATATTAGAAAGGTCATTCAGCCCCAATGTACACACAAACACTTCTAAAGAGTGTGAACTGTAGCCGTTCAAATATTTGCCTGCCACCAATAGAACAAAAAGGAGTGGACTGCTGTGATAATGGTGTAAGACTGTTCTAGTGTGGGGTGTTGCACGGCAACCAGCAACAGTAGTCAATCATCTTCATCTGAGGGAGGCAGGCAGTCTGACAATGGACACTTATCCAGGCAGGAGACTGGCCACTAATGGAGCGTAAAGCCTTGTATGCCCATTCTGTTCACCAACCCTCCTGTCTGTCTGCCTCTACTCCTGACGGCCGCCAGCATTACATCACTGTCTGTCTCCCACTGCTGCAGATGAAGCCCAATAAGACGTGGCTAATGCTGAAAGATGAGAAGGAGAGAAGAAAAGGCAACGTAGCCTACTATAGACTAGAATGAAGGAGGGCGCCTTGCTGTGGCTGCTGGTGGTATGACAGATATACCAGGAGTGGTCGGAAGCAGTTGGAACCGGACTGAGACAGCTGGAACCGGTCTGAGAATTCACAGAGGGGCCTTGTTCAAGCACAGAGGGATTTAATGTTGGGCAACAGATAAAGACATCCTAAACATAAAAGCCTACAGAAAAGAGAGGACAACCCCACTTTAATAGATTATTTAATCTATAAAATTAAACATTCATCCTTTAAAACCATACAAAAATACTTGCATCATGGCTGCATCATGATTACAGACATGCAAATGCATTAACATAGTAAATAAAATACACAATAGTATCAACAGAGATGTTCTAAGAGGCTCTTTGGATCAGTATAGACACTCTCAGTTCAGGCATAGTAGGTGTAAGGAGATGCTCTCTATAGCTGGTCAATACTTAGCAGGCCTCATCAGCTGCAGCAAGTAATCTGATCATTGCATTCATCTGGCTATAGTCAGTTCTTTTACATAACTAATTGGAGAACCTGCCTGCCAAATGCTACTGTAGTGCAGAAGCTACAGAGAGTACATTCAATGCCCACGTTGTTTGTAGCTGCAGTAGGCATTCATGCAGCATCCATGGATTCATTCATTCTGGACTTGGATCGTCAAAGAGGAGAACTAAGGCAATCTGTTGTCACAGTGTGGACCAGACTACTGTATCATCAAGGCAGGTCTCCAGTCAGTGCTGCAGTAAAGGCAGCGGGCATCTGGACACCGTTCTGGCGGAGCACACAGTGAACTTCCTGGATGTTCTTACGTAAACTCTCGGGATCACAGAGGGGCCGGAGGTCATCAGACATTTCTAGTAGCCGCAGGAGGAATGCTGCCCTGGCCCACAGACCACACAGGGTGCCATGGAAACTAGAATCCATGAGAAGGGCCAACCAGGACGGGTCCAGGGTGTCACCTAGAATGGAAGAACAGTTAAAGGGATACTTCGGGATTTTGGCAAAGATGTTCTTTATCTACTTCCCCAGAATCAGATGAACTTCTGGATAACATTTTTATGTCTAATTTGCGTCTCATGCTAGTAAATACCCATAGACTTCCAATCATTGCGCTAATTCTAGTTAGCTTTGGCTTGCGTAATTACCTCTAACTTCCTTCATAAGGAGACATACAACTGGTATCCACAAGTTCATCTGACTCTGGGGAAGTCGATAAAGGGCCTCATTGTCAAAAGCCCGAAGTATCCCTTTAAGCTCACGTAATCCTGTCTGCCATGACATTTTCAGTACGTTTACATGCACACTAATAATTTGATATTAAACTGATTATGGAAGTATGCAGAGTATGGCAATAGTCAAGTAAACACTTCACTCTGTTTATCTTAAAATCGGAGTGAGGTCAAAATCGAAGTAAGCATACACTGCTTAAAACCTGGTTTTCTGAGCCACCTTTCACTGGGACATGTAAACAGCTTAAAATATATGTATTTGATCTGCACATGTGCCAGCAGCAGTAGCGCAAGCCTCCCTCTTATGTGCGAGTATCTTAGAAATAGTTCACATACAAACTTTATATGCCCGAACTCAGAATCAAATATGCTTCGCAAAAATAACATGGTCGCTGTGGTAGAACATTTATTTTGATTGCTGATTTTCAGCATTTATTTAAGTCCCATCAGGGAGCCTGATTTCAGGTGTGTCCATGTAAACAGGATTATTAGGGAAATTGTTCTTCTTGCAAAGCATGTAAACATTTTCAAGAAACTATTATATTAATGACTAGCCACAATAATTGTGTTATTATGTGCTTTCCGACACAAATCAGTCAGCATGTGGTCCTTGGCCTGTGTGTTACCTGGCTGGAGGTCTTTACAGACCCGGAGGTTCTCCAGCAGGTCTGTAACATTCTCCCTGGCCCATACACCCAGGCGTTCTCCCACCACTGAGGATGCTGGGTACTTTTCAGCGAGCTGAAGCAGGTATGGAAGCAGACATGCTGACATCACAGACGGTTCTGCAAATACGTTGGCCTCATCCTGCTCATAGAGACTGGCACACCTGTGGAACAGAGAGGGATTGTTGAACAACATAAACAAAACAAATGACACTCTGCCTACATGCCATGAATTTGTGGACTGCCTGTGTGTGTTGTGACTCACCCAGTGTCCCTGGCCTCCCTCAGGACTGAGCTCAGGTCAGACTGGGGCATGTGACACAGCAACACCTCCAGGGCACCAGGACTATCCCAGCATTCCTCCAGCAGCAGCTCCAGCAGGAAGGGCAGAGCCTGGTTGACCTGCATCAGGTACATGCTCCTCTCCCCTCCTCCTCTCCTGGCTTGGCAGAGTGTGGAGGCAAAACCTGCCGCTTTTATCCTCACCTGCTGGCTCTCGTCCTGCAGCAGGTAAAGCCCTGTGTTGATCAACCTGCATAGGAAGAAAGACGGAGGACATTATGCAGCAGATTGTGACAAAGTCAGCATGCACACTGTAATTTACTTTTTAACCCACGACCCTGCTCTAGAACTCTACCTGGTGCTGAAGACAGGGAGAGGAGTGTGGTCCCTCAGGGCCATGCTCAGTAAGGGGGCCCCAGCCAGACACAGGGCCCCAGCACAGGATCTCCTGAGAGCCTCAGGGGCCTCTGGCACCCGGTGGACCTCCAACAGACTGCACCACCGAGGGAACAGAGATGTCTGAAGACTGAGACAGAGGGAGAAGAAATGTGTGAATGTTCAGTATGTTTTTTTGTGGATCTGACACCCTAATGACTTGTTGTCAAGTAAATTAAAAATCATGTCAAAACAGAGATGAGTGCAGTGTGCAGAATTCTGTATGCTGACCTTTGGGAGAGCAGCAGGCTGGCAGCACACAGGGCCTGGGATAGAAACTCTGGCCCCCCCTCTGTGGCCCTCCAGGGCCCCCAGCAGCAGCTCCACACACTCCAGCAGGACTGGACCCTCCAGGGGGGGGGAGAAAGGGAAGGCTTCTGGGATAGAGTATGGTCAGCCCCAGGAGTCATCACGGCAATTAGAGTTGTCAGATATGTCCTGCTGTACTCCACACTCTGATCCAACAACGCCTCCTTCAGGTTGGCCTGAGTACAGAGAGCAATGTTAAACACCATTCCCATAAAACAGCATGGTCAGGTCACCATTGTCAAATCAGGAATGTGAAGTCATTAAAGGGCAGCTAATAGGTGGGAAGACTTTGCTGTCCAGAAACCGAAGGAGGTATAAAAACAGGAGCTCTCACACAGGCATATTGATTGGGCCTATGGAGTTTTATTAAAAGGCTAAACAATGTTTTCTTTAGAATGTACAATAATATATGCCATTTTTATCCAATGTGAATTAGTCATGGGCACATACATTTTATGTATGGGTGGTCCCAGGAATTGAACCCACTTCCCTGGTGTTACAACTTACAAGTGCCATGCTCTACCCAGTGGTATTTGAAAGTACTAAAGCAAAAATACTTTCAAGTACTTTTTGGGGATATCTTTACAAAAATATAAATAGTAAGAGTCAACTTTTACGCTTACTTCACTCTTAAAGAAAATAGTGTACTTTTTACGCCATACATTTTCCGTGATTTCCACGGCACAACACAGCAGAGAAAAAGGATGGATATCCTTGACTGTATTGGTCTAGTTCAGATTTACCTGACCCTGTTTAGTGAGTTGGGTGTGAGCTGATACACACCCATTCATTTTCATGAGAAAAAAACAACAATTCTCAGCTTGATTTCAACCCTAAGCAGCATTGTGTTAAAGTCATATCTTTAGTGCCTTGATTCCTCATGTTGTATATTGAAAACTGTTGGTAAGTTTTTGGACCGGGTGACTTTTCCAGCATTCTCTAGTCTAGACAGGGTGTTTATGTCTCACCTGCAGTGCCGTCTGCAGCACCTGTTGCATGCTGGTCCCACTCCATCGCCGCCTTTCAGCCGCCCAACTGACCAATGACAGCCTCAGGTCAGAGCTCTCTGTGGAGAAACTCCCCCACACCTGGCAAGCCCACCGGGGCTCTGCACAGAGGAAGTGGATAGCGTTCTGATGGAAGGAGGCGGACCCAACCTGTAAAATGGAATGTCATAAACTTTCAGTATTGTGGGACCCAGATTATGAAAAGGATAACAAATCATGACAGTATCTCTGGATAAGAACGGTGTGTGTGTGTGTGTGCATGTGTGTGACAGACAGGATCTGTTGGGCACCTGGAGCCTTTGGTGTGGTGAGTGGAGCTCTGACAGGAGTACATCCCTCATCTGGCGGAGGAACCCCTGAGAGCAGAACCCCCTCAGCAGGCCTGCCACACCCAGGTAGGCCCCACGCACAAGGGGACAGTGCTGAGCCCCTGTCACCAACCACAGTCTGGACTCTACACGGTCCACCACATCACACAGTGCGTCTGGGGGAGGACTGGGGAAATAACAAAACAAATGACAAAACCTGACAGTGCCTTAATCACAGAATAAATAGAACCTCTATGGCCTCCATAGAATCCTTCCCTGTTTGTTTTCTACTCTGTAAACCCTCACCGTTGTGTGCATAGACCCCTGTCCAGGATGGCTCTGATCTGCAGTAGCTGTCCATGCAGACGATTGTGACAGCTGGGGTCCTGGGGCTCCGGCAGCTCTCCTGTCAACCTGAGAAGGGTGCTCACGTATTGGCAGGGGGGGCGTCATGGCGACCAATGCTTTGGAGGTCATGACCCTCACACTGTAGACGGGACTGGCAGCCAGCTGGAGCAGGGGAATCAGGAAGTCTGACAGAGTGCTGCTGGGAACAAAAGGTTTCATGGACCAGTTTTCATACTGCAAGGAGATGCACAGAACACTGTAAATGATTGTGTGCCTACCTGGAGAATACAGGTGTGTTATCCTTAAACAGGCCCATGGACATCATCACCTGCTTCATTGAGTAGATGCAGCTATAAAGGGATTCCTTAGCTTGACAAAATTAAATAAATGACACGAAAACAGTAATCACCCAGTTTGGTCTTGGACCCCTCGCTGGAGTTTGGCCAGGAGGGTGAGGACAGGGTAGAGGGAGGGGTGCAGGCGGAGCCGGGCCTCCCCAGAGGGACCCTGCAAGTCCTCTGCCGCCCCCCTCAACTCCCCCAGGAGGAAGGGCTGCAGGGCAGGGTAGTGGGTGAAGAAGGCGGGGGGGAGACATGCCATGCTGGGTGGAGCCCTCCTCACCTCCAGAGCGCTGACCCAGCAACCTTGAGCACAGAGAGCCTGTTCATGGGAAAGGGTTCAGTCAGAGGGAGCACAATAACAAATGAATAATTTAACATGCATGTCTGATCGCTACATGAAAGAAATTGGAGCAGACAGCGCAAGTGAACCTAATGGATTCTCTCCCGGTCTATATGATCTAATGTTTGAGCTGGTCAGTTTCAGAGAATACAAATGACACTGAAACCTGAGCTCTGTCCTCAGTGTGCGCATTACAGTAGTGAGAGGGAGAGATTGTCTTTTTACTGTAGAGCTGCAGTGCAGCATTCCTCATGGCCCAGCAGGGGGAGCTGAGGAGGGTCAGGGACAGGATGGCCACAGCCGGGGCAAACTGCAGCACAGCCACCCCCAGCCCAGAGCCTCGTACCAGGGCCTGCAGGGTGTGGACCGCACACACCTGGTGGAGAGGAGGGGAAAAGCCAACATTAGACAGCATGCTAACTGACCTGGACTTGAGTATCCTATTGGTATGTGTGTATCTCGATGGCTGTGCATCTCATCTGTGTACGTGGTAGGTAATGTACATGCGTATAATAATCATTCAGAATCTGGCTAACTTTTGATGAATTCATGATGTGTATTACCTGTGGCAGGTCCAGTGTCTGGTCCCAGTCCTGGGGCAGAGGGGACCTGGCTGTGTCCAGCAGGGTGTGTATGCTGTGGGCCAGGAGGGGCCGGGCCTTACTGGCCTCCTCTGCTGACACCACACACAGGATGAGCATGGGAAGCCCTGCCGCCCGCCGGGTCACTGACGTACAGCGAGACTGCAGCACTTCTAGGCCCTGGAGAGAAAACCCCATATCAGTTAGCACACACACAGTTTAACCATACTAGCTTAATATGCATGCAACATAGCTTCATTGTTGCAGGTAAAATTAGATATGAATTGGCAGAGAATGATAAGGTACATCACTGGCCTGGACCTAAAACATAAGCTACAGAAACCCCTTTACCCCATGAGAACCCTGTCTGCGGTGTGGATGAGCCCCCTCAAAAGGGCCTGGGTCAGAGGTTACCTGCTTCAGCATGTGTGCTGGGATATCCCTGAGCTCTGGGTCACTGCTGCTCAGGAGACAGGCACAGAACCTGGTAAAGCCCACACAGCAGCCCTCTACTGCCCCCTGGGGGATAGAAATGTGTATGTCAGGACTGAAGATGTGACAAGAAAACCAGGGAGGCTTTGAGTTGTGACCCATAGATGGATATTATGTCCTTTTTACCCAGTGGCGGCATTTGAGAAGAATGTTCTTGAACACTTTAGAGGCCCTCTTCAGGTCTTCTAAAGTTAGAAAGGGTTCTGTCTGTTTGGCCTGAGCAAGGATTCTCTCCACCAGAGAACCTAGAAAGATTCCTATTTCCTGAAAAGGAAAACAACAATAGTTATTGAAGGCCAGAATGTGTTTCTTAATTGTGCTGAACATGGGTTTGAATGTGCAGCCGGGTGGTCAGTGCGAGTGTTGATCGGTAAGATGTACCTTGAGGGAAACCCAGCAGCAGGTGAGGACCAGACTGTGTTCCTCAGACAGCAGCACACACTCATCCCCCTCCCCCTGGACCTCTCCTGCCACCTGGCCTATCAGAGAGGTGATGGCATTCCCCATGTCACAGAAAGATGGGGGTATATCTGGAAAAGACAAGGGCGGGGGTGAGACAACCGTTCCATTTCAAATGTACCCTTCTCCGATCTCGTGTGTGATGTCTCTTTACTCCTTCCTGGCGATACCTTTCTCATCACCGCAGGCATCCTGGTCTCCATACAGCACACCCAGTAGGAGCAGAGTGATCCTCTCCAGGAGAACCAGGATCTCTATGGTCATTCTGTGATCGACCACATCACACAGGGTGTTAGGTACCTCTAGTATACACCTCTCTAGGGCAGTCAAAATACCTGAAACAAATACATCACTCAAATAAGGTTGCAATGTCAAATGCTTTGGAATTCAACATGTTTATATACAAGCTGTTAGATAGCTGCAAAATGTAATTTTGTGAAATAGCAATGATGCAACAGGTCTCACCGTGTATGGGTTTGGTCCTTGCAGCAAGCATCATATCATCCTTAGCAATCAGGTAATGCTGCTCGAGTTCCTTGAGTAGATACCTGACCAGAGTAGAGGCCTTCGAGTCCCCAGAACTGACGTAGTTGATACGGCTGTCCAGCCAGGGCACATGAGACTGACCTCCAGACCTTCGGAGAGGGGGTCATGCAACACTGAGGTCGAGGACCAGAGCTCTGGCTACAGGTGGTGTAGAAACTAAGGTCTACTTACTTCTGGAGGAGGACCTTGATGATCAGAGCTCCCATCTGAGCCTCCGGCACACGGGGACTGCAGAGGAGTAGTTCCGCTCGGCCGAACAGCACAGGAGTAATGTCCTCCAGAAAACTAGGTGGGAAAAATCTCACCAGTAACCCTGCAGAGAGCTCCCGAATCTACATAGGAAGAAAATAGAGCAGAGAAAATACGTTATTTCACTTATCCTTTGTCACTTACAAATGTATTAAAAATAAAAAATGGAATTTGTAACATAAGTATTAAGTCTACCTCATTGGTGGAATCCTCTAAACAGCCAATAAGGACCAGCTGTTTTGATCGAGAGAAGAAATCCCACCATCCTCTCAGCCTTGCCCAGTTGATCAAAGAGGCCATGTTAACTACAGAAAGGGAACAAAAACCTCTTGGAATTTTGCGTCATACAGGCTTTAAAGCCCCAGAATGAAGTCAACCATCTCATTCATACCCCCTTTTACTGACCTGGGGGTTGGCCCTTCTTCTTGTCTGGGCTCCAGGTGTCTGTGCAGGTCTCTAGTACAGCAGACAGCAGCAGCAGGACAGTCTTTTTCCTCTGGTAGCTGTGTCCTGGTGCCAGATAGGACAACGTCAGCTGGGACAGCCAGTCCACAAACCCTACAATGATCAGGATGAACAGGATATTAATAAATTGCACCACACAGCTAGATGGGACAAGGAAATAAAACCATTATTTAGTGCTTCAAACTTTCACAGCTCTCACCTACTCCCTGATCAAGTGCCATCTCTGTCTCCTTTGTGAGGCTGACACCACCGTCCCTTTTTCCCTTCTGTCCTCTGAGGTGGGCCAGGCAGCTGTCTCGGATCCGGACCAGAAACCTCTTCACCCCCGCCTGAAGGTGCTGGCGGAACGGTGACGACTCACTGTTGAGGTTCTGTGGGATGAAGGTCCTCATGGTAGACAGCTCCTCCGGCGTCGGGGCCTCTTTGGTCTTTGGGCTGCAGCATAGCAGGTTGAGGGCGGCCAGGCGGACTCTATCGTCCACACATCCCAGGGCAAGACGGAGAGTCTCCAGGGCATAGCCACTCTCCAGGGCCCAGGGGGAGCCTCCATAAGTGGCTCGGCGGGCACTCATCACACAGGCCCAGGCATGGAGGTGCCCTGGAGAGGCAGGGTCTAGAGGGGCCAGCAGGGGCTCCACAGCAGCGGGGAAGACACGCAGAGTCCAGGGCAGCAAGTGGCTGGAGCTGTTGTTCTGAAGAAGGGTCACGTCAGACGTCAAGGCCTCCAGCAGAGTGGTCCGCCAACGCCTGGCCCACTGATTGGCCAGATCCAGCTCCAAGGGAGGAGCATCCTGGGCCAGTTCCTCACACAGCTCGCACCGCTGCTTCTGGATCAGACACTTGTAAAGCTCTGAGGCACATGGGGACAGATGATTGGTGGACATGCACTTCAGGAGATGGTTGGGAAGCTCGGAGTACTGCTCCAGCACCTGAGGGGTTAACGGAAAATTAATTATAATCAATTTCCACAAATGAACATACACTTTAAAAAGGTTAAGATGACTTTGAATACACTCACCATGTCAGTGCCAACATAAGGGAGCAGTGAACAGAGGGGGAAGTATTTGGCTTTGGCCTCCCAGGGCAGTTTGGTTATGCGGTGGAGTAAGGAAATGTGCAGGTTCTTCTGTGTGTCTCCAAAACGCTGGCAGTCCATCTCATAGATCTCCAGCAGCAGGCAGAATGCACTGCGCACAACCTCTGACACACCCTCGACCTGGGCATGTGTTAGGAGAAATGGGATGTTATTGTTACTACTATACTTTGCCCATGAGCTGTTCTTGTCTATTCATGTTCTGTATTATGTCATGTTACATGTTTTGTGTGAATCCCAGGAAGAGTAGCTGCTGCTTTTGCAACAACTAATGGGGATCCTAATAAAATACCCCCCCCCCCAAAAAAAAATATATATATACACACACAGTGGGGCAAAAAAGTATTTAGTCAGCCACCAATTGTGCAAGTTCTCCCACTTAAAAAGATGAGGCCTGTAATTTTCATCATAGGTACACTTCAACTATGACAAACAAAATGAGAGAAAAAAAAATCCTGAAAATCACATAGGATTTTTAATTAATTTATTTGCAAATTATGGTGGAAAGTAAGTATTTGGTCACCTACAAACAAGCAAGATTTCTGGCTCTCACAGGCCTGTTACTTCTTCTTTAAGAGGCTCCTCTGTCCTCCACTCGTTACCTGTATTAATGGCACCTGTTTGAACTTGTTATCAGTATAAAAGACACCTGTCCACAACCTCAAACAGTCACACTCCAAACTCCACTATGGCCAAGACCAAAGAAATGTCAAAGGACACCAGAAACAAAATTGTAGACCTGCACCAGGCTGGGAAGACTGAATCTGCAATACGTAAGCAGCTTGGTTTGAAGAAATCAACTGTGGGAGCAATTATTAGGAAATATAAGACATACAAGACCACTGACAATCTCCCTCAATCTGGGGCTCCACGCAAGATCTCACCCCGTGGGGTTAAAATTATCACAAGAACGGCGAGCAAAAATCCCAGAACCACACGGGGGGACCTAGTGAATGACCTGCAGAGAGCTGGGACCAAAGTAACAAACGCCTACCATCAGTAACACACTACGCCGCCAGGGACTCAAATCCTGCAGTGCCAGACGTGTCCCCCTGCTTAAGCCAGTACATGTCCAGGCCCGTCTGAAGTTTGCTGGAGAGCATTTGGATGATCCAGAAGAAGATTGGGAGAATGTCATATGGTCAGATGAAACCAAAATATAACTTTTTGGTAAAAACTCAACTCGTCATGTTTGGAGGACAAAGAATGCTGAGTTGCATCCTTAGAACACCATACCTACTTTGAAGCATGGGTGTGGAAACATCATGCTTTGGGGCTGTTTTTCTGCAAAGGGACCAGGACGACTGATCCGTGTAAAGGAAAGAATGAATGGGGCCATGTATCGTGAGATTTTGAGTGAAAACCTTCCATCAGCAAGGGCATTGAAGATGAAACGTGGCTGGGTCTTTCAGAATGACAATGATCCCAAACACACCGCCCGGGCAACGAAGGAGTGGCTTCGTAAAAAGCATTTCAAGGTCCTGGAGTGGCCTAGCCAGTCTCCAGATCTCAACCCCATAGAACATCTTTGGAGGGAGTTGAAAGTCCATGTTGCCCAGTAACAGCCCCAAAACATCACTGCTCTAGAGGAGATCCGCATGGAGGAATGGGCCAAAATACCAGCAACAGTGTGTGAAAACCTTGTGAAGACTTACAGAAAACATTTGACCTCTGTCATTGCCAACAAAGGGTATATAACAATGAATTTAGATAAACTTTTGTTATTGACCAAATACTTATTTTCCAACATAATTTGCAAATAAATTAATAAAAAATCATACAATGTGGTTTTCTCATTTTGTCTGTCATAGTTGAAGTGTACCTATGATGAAAATTACAGGCCTCTCATCTTTTTAAGTGGGAGAACTTGCGCAATTGGTGGCTGACTAAATACTTTTTTGCCCCACTGTATAACCCCATTTATATTAATAATGAGATGATTGGAAACTCACTGGACTCTCAGCATTGTCCCAGATGACCTGGATGAGTTGTTGTCTCAGGCTAGAGTCATCGGGCAGCAGGGGAGCGCTGGTCACCTCCCAGATCTCAGCTAGACACTCCTTAACACTCTTCAGCCACAGTGTTAACACTGCCATCAGACATAGGCTTTAATAAACATTGATTTGATACTCAGGTATTTCTTACTTTCATTACGTTTGCACTTACAGAAACACTGGTTTGGTTTTACAATACCTTCAAAGACATAGTAGTGACAGTCAAGCTTCTCCTCACACAAAGCAGAGACCAAAGGAAACAAACCACCCAGGAGTAGACAAGTCTGAAGAAATAGAGAGAAAACTTTGAATCAGAAACCACATTTTCTAGATTGGCCGAGGAGAATTCTATAAGAACGAATGAAGAAGATATATCAGTTAGCATGAGCAGTCTGTGACATACCCCTGTGGTGTCCACCTGACTGACTAGGATGCCCCTTCTACAGCAGGTTAGCAGACCCCTGCTCACAGCCAGTCTGTCCACTCCATCCTGCGAGCGGGGGATGCACTGCACCTGGAGACCACCCACACACAGCTGCCACGGCTCTGAGTAACACACATCAACCAGTGGCATATTATTATTATTTTTTAAACACTTAATCAGCACAGTCCTAATATGCATAGGGTTCTGTTTCAAATCCTTCATATGTGTTGTGATGATTTGTAATGTAAACAATGTAGAATGTAAACAATAAAAGTCAACATACAATGTCAACAATATGAAAGTCCTGAATGTGTACCTGAGTGAGTGACTTGTAGCAGACTCCAGGCAGCTGCTCCTCCCTCCCCTCCCTCGAGTACGGTGTTAATCAGCATGGCCACTGTGGTGCCAGCCAGGAGACGGGTGTCCCTGTTGGAGCACTGCCCGCACCCAGAGGAAACAAGTAATATAGTAATACAATTTTTAAAATGCTATTTAGCACACGCTTTTAACTAAAGTGACTTACAGTCATGCATGCATAATCTTTACATATGGGTGATCCCGGTAATGGAACCCACTACCCTGGTGTTACAAGGGCCATGCGCTACCAAATGAGCTACAAAAGGACCATGTAGTAAGAGTAAGAGCTGGACCATGGAGCGACATCAGGGAGAACAGACTGGCAAACCTCAATCATATTTATTTAAAATATGTTGGGATTTAACCTGAATCGATGTCAAACACAGACCTGTCCCAGGATGATGTCCATTAGAGACTGTAGGATGCTCTGCACTGCCAAACTCCTCTGTTCCTTCTCCCACACCAGAGGGGCCACCTCACCTGGCAACAGCTGAAAAACCTGCAAACACACCTGAAGGGACATGTCCCAGTAAGACACCTACTAACACAGCCAACTCAGAGGTCAGTTCAGTGACAAGACGTCTTCTGAACAGTGCTTCAAATGAATGAATGAAAAATGAAAAAAGAAAAGTACAATTTTGTTGACAAGCGCAAGGAAGTTAAAGGTTGATAAAGTGCATATAGAGTATTTACCTTGACAGCTTGGTAACACAGTGGTCCATTTCTCAAACCCTCCTGCTCCAGTATTACAGGGAATAACTCAGCCACTTTATCTATCAAGGAAGGGCAGGCCTCTCGCCACAGCTCACGACCAATAGAGCTGTCCTCCAGGAACATGCAAGCTGCAAACACAAACCACACACAGGAGATCACTTGGCACCTAAAATGAGGCCAAAAAGATAATAGTTAATATTGACAATGCCACTCACACTAAAACAAAGAACAATTCAAGATGATTCTAATCCACAACTAACCTATCTGGAGGTCTCCAATGGATAATGCCTGAAAAGGAAAGATGCTGAAACATTAACATTAAACATTATCACATTGCTAAAGAATACTTCTAAACATGGATTATTTTTAGAACACATACACATACCTGATCCTTTCCCACAATAGCGCACAAACAGTGTTGGATTTCTCGATAAACCAGCAAATGATTGACTTCTGCCAGATGTTGTAACATCTGTAATGGCATGATCACATACATATTCAGAATAGCACTTTAGTTATTCAGCATTGAAAACATAACTTCTAAAGGACAGAGCTTGTTCTGCACCTGGTCTAATTTGCGACTGGCAATGTTAAACATCTGCATCTGCATGGCGACGAGTAGCCTGATGAGTGGCAAGAGGAGCCTCTCCTCTAAACACTGAAGCTGCTTCACGGGGATCTTCCTCAGCAGCTGGCCTGCCTCCTCCAGACTACGCTCTTTGCATCGCTTTATGTTACTCCTGTTCAGAGACAGACAACATGTCATGAAGATGAGTGACACCGAAGGTAAACAATGAATGTGTACTAATTGGTTGGAAATGGGAACAGTCGGAGTGGAGCTGGAACCAGCAACTCAGTGACACCGCAGGGACTATCCCACTGCTGCCACCAGTGTAGTGACAGAGATAGAACAGGGCTTGAATCAACAACCCTGTGGTTATTGTGATGTGAATGTGATGTGAATGCATTACCACCTGATGTCTTGGCAGAGGCAGTAGTACATGCATTCCACCACATGCATTGTCATACAAACATCAGGGATGTATTCATTATGGAAACAGTTTAACGTTTTAGCACCAAACAGAAGCATCAGAGCATAACGACAGTTTCTATTAGAAAAATGCAGGTAGGTCCCTCCTGTTTCATTCCGTTTAAGAAACATTTTGCAACCGAATTGGTGTAATGAATAAAACACATTAGGCACTTGTAAACCAGATTTACCTTGAGCACTCATCAAGTTTGTTCATGAAAAGCTTTAACGTAGTGCTGACATCTGTGGGTATTTTATCCTCAGTGACCACACAGTCTAGTACAGCTTTCATCTGATCTTCGACCGATTGAACAGGCACCATTGTTTGTTAATTCCCGAAAGTTTGTCTTAAAATTATCCCTGGAAAGAAAGAGAACATGCTTCCTCGTGTTTTTCTTGTCAAACTAAATCTACTGTTGGAGTTGAGTCGTTACAGAACAGTGCATTATGAATTACCGCCATCTAGTGTATAGGAGTATGCGTTCGGTTAGTAAATCATCTTTGTAACATTACATTACGCTTTTGTGTTCATGTTTTGTTGTCAATTCATTAGGGTGCATGCAGAGAGTCCATATAATAGTGCATGTTGCAAATTTACTTCTAGAAGTTTGCTATAATATAATATAAGATATATTATTTGTCTGTTTCCGTAGTACAGAACAGCCCCACCGAAGGTCGCTGTTGGCTATCTCAGTAGAAGCTCTCCCATTTCTGGAGCATGAACGCAAGTAATCCCCTAAACTGTGATTGGTTAATATGTCATTGCCATTGACATCTCTCTACAACACTTTGCAAAAATGGTGACTCCCTGGTGAGGTGGAACTATTGCGTTCTCTGCAGGTTGTAGGGAAGGTTCACAGAACAATTCGTATATATATTAGGTTTAGTTATACAAATATTTGGAAGGCTCGCAGTTCGATTCCGGGGAGGACTACGGTTCCTTCCGGTTTAAGAAAAAGATGTCGGAAGCCGGTGCTGAGTTCGAAGCAAAATAAGTGAAGACGAATGTTCTGAATGGACAACAGCAGTAGCGAAAATATAACAAAAAGGAAATTGTCTAAAATTGGAGTGGATGATACGTGTATGAATGATAATGAATCGCTTCTTGTTGGGATGCATATGTGGGAAACCCGTTTGATGTGTCAAATGGTGAGGTATGCGCTGGGAAAAGTCTGTCATACTGGTCTTATTTTGATTAATCGTATTTCTGAAGAACATAGGAAGATTGCAGTGAGCCTCAAAAGAATCCGAATAACAGAAGTTTAGAACTTCGGAGTAGAGCACTCTCAAAGGAGTCGTTAAATACCTGAAGAAGAATTCCTGGTGTGGTTGGTGCCCGGCGTCTAACCCGCTGGGTGAATGGAGAAAAAGAAGAGTCTGTCAGCACCATTCTGTACTAACTAATTTTTATTCAGACATTTGGAACAACACAAATAAATATAACATTTTAAACTATATAAATCTAAAAACATATACAAAAAGACTCATGAATAAAGTGACAAAGAAACCAATTGTAATTTATAAATACAAATAAAAAATATAATTATTACCTTATTACCCTACTGCTAACAAAAAACACAAATAAAACTATATTGCACAAATCCTATACCACACAAATACACAACACACTTTTAAAGAAGAGAACCTGATTATTACACTATTGCACTTCAAACAAGAAACACACTAAATTGCACAAATAATACTGTACAAAGGTAGAGGTGCGCTATTTGATAGATTCCCCCTACCTCGGGTTTTCAGTGGGGGGACCTGAAGTCAACAACCCCCTACCCACCCATTTCATACTTCGGAGTGGGAGACCTTCCCAGGCAGTAGCCTGCCTAGCTCACTGACGATCCAGGGCGTCCACTCCGACAAGGTTAATTGACCCACAGTCCCACACGATGACAAGATATAATTGACGTAACGTGCAAATGAGTGATAGATAGCACAAATGTCACCTTTCCAATTTGTTTTTGTGCGGGTGCCTTGTGCAGCCCCCGGCAAGATGCCTCCCTGGGAGCCTGCCCATGTCGCTTATACCTACATCCGCATCATTAGAATTGATAAGGATTTGGCCATGTTTCAAGTATGTGCAGATGGACAGGGTATTGAAGAACAATGTGTAGAAGAACGATGGAGTTGCAATTGTGGTGGTAATCATGATCCTGAGTTCCTGGAGTGCCCTGTAAGGGTGAAGGAGATTGAGGTGGCAAAAGGTAGAGCAGTCAATCGAATCTCCTATGCGGAGGCGATTCAAATAATTGAGGAAACAAGACGCACCACAGCCTGTAGTCATTTTTGTTTTGAGGGGGATCAGCTTAATGTTGCGGAAAGATTGTTGCTTCCATCATTGTAATTGTCTGCATAATTTCCAATCCCCCATATCTTTTTTTTTGTGCTAAATATATATATATACATATGCATACACAAACATTCATAGTTCATAACGAGCCAGGCAGCCCAAACTGCTGCATATACCCTTACTCTGTTGCAAGAGAAGTGACACAAATTCATGTTAGCAGGCAATATTAACTAAATATGAAGGTTTAAAATATATATACTTGTGTATTGATTTTAAGAAAGGCATTGATGTTTATGGTTAGGTACACGTTGGAGCAACGACAGTCCTTTTACGCGAAAGCGCACCGAATTGATTAAATGCAACGCAGAACACGCTAGATAAACTAGTAATATCATCAACCATGTGTAGTTAACTAGTGATTATGATTGATTGCTTGATTGTTTTTATAATATAAGTTTAATGCTAGCAAGCAACTTACCTTGGCTTACTGCATTCGTGTAACAGGCATGCTCCTCGTGGAGTGCATTGTAAAGCAGTTGGTTAGAGCGTTGAACTAGTTAACCGTAAATGTTTTGTTTTTCTGTCTTGAATAAAAGTAATAATGGAAAAGAATAATGGCTGGGTCTTGACTTGTTTATTAAATTGTATTATGTATTATGTAGTCTCGTTTGTGTAGCCAGAAGGCTGACATTTCATTTATTTTATGCAGTGACTAAATACATTTTATAAAACAAAACCTTGAGATGATAATTAAATGTATTGCTAGAATAGGCGTATCATTGATTTTCAGGCTAATGAATGATAACGAATGTAATAAGTCAATCTTAGCTGTTATATACAGTAGAGATACATACTTTTTTTAGAATATACCTTTATTATTCCACACAAACCCTACCACCCTTCCCCCAATTGGAGTAAACTAATAAACAATAACACTTAGGCTTCTACCTTCAGTTTTTACATATTTTACCCATTTTACAGACACAATCTATTTTACAATAGTTCTATTTTGTTTGTTTTTTGTCCTTCCTCTATTTCTGATCCATCTGGTCCATTCAGTTTGATTTCTATTTGGAACTGTGCTATTTCACAGATTTTCTTAATTTACAGCTGATGTCGGAAGTTTACATACACTTAGGTTGAAGTCATTAAAACTCGTTTTTCAACCACTCAACAAATTTCTTGTTAACAAACTATAGTTTTGGAAAGTTGGTTAGGACATCTACTTTGTGCATGACACAAGTAATTTTTCCAACAATTGTTTACAGACAGATTATTTAACTTTATCACAATTCCAGTGGGTTAGACGTTTACATACACTAAGTTGACTGTGCCTTTAAACAGCTTGGAAAATTCAATTTCAGGGCTTTAGAAGCTTCTGATAGGCTAATTGACATCATTTGAGTCAATTGGAGGTGTACCTGTGGATGTATTTCAAGGCCTACCTTCAAACTCAGTGGTCCTTTGCTTGACATTATGGGAAAAGAAATGATCCAAGATCTCAGAAAAAAATTGTAGACCTCCACAAGTCTGGTTCATCCCTGGGAGTACTTTCCAAATGCCTGAAAGTACCACGTTCATCTGTACAAACAATAGTACGCAAGTATAAACACTGTGGTACCACGCAGCCGTCATACCGCTCAGGAAGGAGACGTGTCTCCTAGAGATGGACGGACTTTGGTGCGAAAAGTGCAAATCAATCCCAGAACAACAGCAAAGGACCTTGTGAAGATGCTGGAGGAAACAGGTACAAAATTATCTATATCCACAGTAAAACAAGTCCTATATCAACATAACCTGAAAGGCCGCTCAGCAAGGAAGAAGCCACTGCCTCAAAACCGCCTTACAAAAAGCCAGACTACGGTTTGCAACTGCACATGGGAACAAAGATCATACTTTTTGGAGAAATGTCCTCTGGTGTGATTAAACAAAAATAGAACTGTTTGGCCATAATGACCGTCATTATGTTTGGAGGAAAAAGGGAGAGACTTGCAAGCCGAAGAACACCATCCCAACCATGAAGCACGGGGGTGGCAGCATCATTTTGTGGGGGTGCTTTACTGCTGTAGGGACTGGTGCACTTCACAAAATAGATGGCATCATGAGGCTGGAAAATTATGTGGATATGTTGAAGCAACATCTCAAGACATCAGTCAGGAAGTTAAAGCTTGGTCGCAAATGGGTCTTTCAAATGGACAATGACCCCAAGCAAAATGGCTTAAGGTCAACAAAGTCAAGGTATTGGAGTGGCCATCACAAAGCCCTGAACTCAATCCTATGGGAAATTTGTGGGCAGAACTGAAAAAGCACGTGCGAGCAAGGAGGCCTCCCAACCTGACTCAGTTACACCAGCTCTGTCAGGAGGAATGGGCCAAAATTCACCCAACTTATTGTGGGAAGCTTGTGGAAGGCTACCCGAAACGTTTGACCCAAGTTAAACAATTTAAAGGCAATGCTACCAAATAATAATTGAGTGTATGTAAACTTCTGATCCACTGGGAATGTGATGAAAGAAATAAAAGCTGAAATAAATAATTCTCTCTACTATTATTCTGACATTTCACATTCTTAAAATAAAGTGGTGATCCTAACTGACATAAAATAGGGATATTTTTCTTTATGTACATTTTTCTTTAGGCTAAGGCACTAGGATTGGACTATAGTGAGAACCTGACCCAATATATTCTGCTCAGGTAAGTCACTGGATACACACACTGAGAAGTTGATCAAAATACCGCTCAATGCATACAAATGAGAAGGATCCATGTCTCTCTGTAGAATGTTTGACCTTCCTCATCTACCTCTGTTATTTTTTAAATTTAATTTTACCTTTATTTAACCAGGCAAGTCAGTTAAGAACATATTCTTATTTTCAATGACGGCCTGGGAACAGTGGGTTAACTGCCTGTTCAGGGGCAGAACGACAGATTTGTACCTTGTCAGCTCGGGGGTTTGAACTCACAACCTTGCGGTTACTAGTCCAACGCTCTAACCACTAGCCAGGATGGAGAGCCAGATTTCCTTACCCTGGCTGACTGGTTGATCAAACCCTTTCAACTTTAACTATTAAATCCTAATATTAGCTTAAATAGTCACCCTATTAATTCATAATTTTGGCTTTGTTGCTTCTCCATTCCACTTCTGTGACCAACACACTGAATAACTCACAGTTGTGAAACTGAACTGTAACATGGTATTCCGTCCCACCGGCACATCCACGTTAGGATCATTGTGACAGAGGTGGTGGTGGTGTGGGGGGGGGGTTGCCTTAGTGGGAGATCCAAGCAGTGGAAGTCAGATAAGTGGCAAAAGCCTATAACACTGTCCATTGCCATCACACCTATGTTACTTTTCTGTCTGTGCTGTCCTTCTGTTGAGACAAAAAAAGTGTAATTGAATAAAGTCCTCCCTGTTAGGACTACTGTCTCTGATGTGAGTGTTCCCCCGACTGGGACTCAGTCTTTCCCTGTCACCTCCACCATCACCTTCACTGATATCCCCATCAACACAGGACCACCCAAAACCAGGTGACTGACACCTGAAATACTAAAGCCCTCAGAATTGAAATCAACAGCCTCCGTATAATGTTTTTAAGACTACGTTGAAAGGTTTGGGAAGTGCTGTGAATAAAACTCTGATGTGGTTCTGCCCTGATGTCCTTCAGGTTTCAGATTAACTTTACTGAGTATGACTGCGACAGGAATGATGTGTACTGGCCCCAGCTGTCTTTCCCCCTCACCAGGTATTACACAGGTGAGACTCTGCTGTCCCAAGATGTGACAAGTGAAATATTATAAATAGATGATGGCAGTAGGATTAAAGCTTTCCCTCCACCCTTCTACCTCCAGGTGAGTTCTGGCCAAGGGCCTTATCCTGGTGTTTTTCTTCATCGCTGCCTCCATTCTTGAGACTCGATGGAAACAGATCCGACAGGCATGGATAAGTGCTTTTCTCTAAACCCAGGTATCTGAGAAAGAGTGAGGTAATAATCAGACAAATTAACATGCACCAACTCTTGAGGCTTGAATATGCTTGATCCTGCTGTTTGAAAAATAATGTCTGAACATTGTTATTGATGTAATGAAGTCATGTTCAGGTGGTAAGCTTAACAGTTTCAGCAGGTTTTCATGGTTTATAAGAATGTAAATTATCAAGTTTGATTGTATTTTGATATCTTTAAAGATATTTTTTTACCTTTTAAAATCTAATTTTTGATTAACTTGAAATGTGAATCTGGCCTGAGACAAAGATTGTCTATTATATTTATGAGATATTCAAGTGACCGCTCTAAGAATGGAAGAGGTGAGATCAGGTGTGACCATTCTAACCAATGAGAGGGCAGATATGAGTGTGAACAACAGGCATAGAGATAGATAGAGGACTCGTCTTTGTATCTGTGCCATTCTAGCATCTGCGATGGCATGGACAGTGCCATTGAAGACATCTCCATTTAATAGTAGTCCATTTCCTTCTTCAATGGCTGATTACTCCCTACTCATAGCAATCCCCACCTAGTTGACTACTTTATTTTAAAGTAGTACATTTTCTTCTTCTTCATTGGCTGATTGCTCCCAACTCATAGGAATCCCTATATAATAGACAATATTTGTCCCAGGCCAGATTCACATGTCAAGTTAATAAAAACGCTTTCCCTTACATCGGACTTTTTTGTACATGATGTTGCCGCTACCGTCTCTTATGACCGAAAATAACTTCTGGACATCAGGACTGTGATTACTCACCACGGACGGGCAGAATCGTTTTTTTCTTTTAACGAGCCTGAACAAGCCCAACGCGAACAACATACTGCTTTCTCGGGAACAGGCACAGATCCCCGTGATTTGCGTGAAGAGGAGGTGGAAAAAAAGGTGCTAGAGGGCAGGCTGCCTTCTGAGAATTTGTAAGCGATCGAATAAACCCCCACTTCCTTCCATTCTGCTAGCAAACGTGCAATCTTTGGATAATAAAATCGATGACCTACGCGGAAGATTAAACTACCAATGGGACATTCAAAACTGTAATATCTTATGCTTCACTGAGTCGTGACTGAATGATGATATTATCAACATACAGCTGGCTGGTTATACTCTGTACCGGCAGGATAGAACAGCAGCGTCTGGTAAGACAAGGGGCGGCAGAATATGTATTTTTGTAAATAACAGCTGGTGCACGATTTGTAAGGAAGTCTCCAGCTATTGCTCGTCTGAGGTAGAGTATCTCATGATAAGCTGTAGACCACTCTATCTACCTAGAGAGTTTTCATTTGTATTTGTCGTAGCTGTTTACATACCACCACAGTCAGAGGCTGGCACTAAGACAGCATTGAATGAGCTGTATTCCGCCATAAGAAAACAAGAAAACGCTCACCCAGAGGCGGCACTCCTAGTAGCCGGGGACTTTACTGCAGGAAAACTTCAATCCGTTTTACCAAATTTCTGTCAGGATGTTAAATGTGCAACAGGAGGAAAAAAACTCCACACACAGAGATGCATACAAAGCTCTCCCTCACCCTCCATTTGTCAAACCTAACCATAATTCTATCCTCCTGATTCCTGCTTACAAGCAAAATTTAAGCGGGAAGCACCAGTGACTAGATCAATAAAAAAGTGGTCAGATGAAGCAGAAGCTAAGCTACAGGACTGTTTTGCTAGCACAGACTGGAATATGTTCCTCTGATGGCATTGAGGAGTACACCATATCAGTCATTGGCTTCATCAATAAGTACATTGATGACATCATCCCCACAGTGACCGTATGTACGTACCACAACCAGAAACCATAGATTACAGGCAACATCCGCACTGAGCTAAAGGCTAGAGCTGCCGCTTTCAAGGAGCGGGACTCTAACCCTGGAAGCTTATAAGAAATCCCGCTATGCCCTCCGACAAACCATCAGACAGGCAAAGCGTCAATACAGGACTAAGATCGAATCGAACTGAACGGGCTCTGACGCTCATGGCAGGGCTTGCAAACCATTACAGACTGCAAAGGGAAGCACAGCCGAGAGCTGCCCAGTGACACAAGCCTACCAGACAAGCTAAACTACTTCTATGCTCGCTTCGAGGCAAATAACACTGGAACATGCATGAGAGCACCAGCTGTTCCAGAATAACTTTTAAATAGGTCAACATTCACAAGGCTGCTGGGCCAGACAAATTACCAGGACTTGTACTGCAAGCATGCACTGACCAACTGACAAGTGTCTTCACCCACATTTTCAATCTCTCCCTGTCCGCGTCTGTAATACCAACATGTTTTAAGCAGACCACCACAGTCCCTTTGCCCAAGAACACTAACGTAACCTGCCTAAATGACTACCGACCCGTAGCACTCACGTCTGTAGCCACAAAGTGCTTTGAAAGGCTGGTCATGGCTCACATCAACACCATTATCCCCAAAACCCTAGACCCACTCCAATTTGCATACCACCCCAACAGAATTCAAAATAAATCACAACAGTGTCCACAGCTAAGCACACCCACACCATCACACATCATCCTCCTTGCTTCACGGTGGGAACCACACATGCGGAGATCATCCATTCACCTACTCTGCGTCTCACAAAGACACGGCGGTGGGAACAAAAAATCTCAAAGATTTCCACTGGTCTAATGTCCATTACTCGTGTTTCTTGGCCCAACAAGTCTCTTCTCTCTTCTTATTGGTGTCCTTTAGTGGTTTTCTTTGCAGCAATTCGACCATGAAGGCCTGATTGACGCAGTCTCCTCAACAGTTGATGTGAAGATGTTTCTGTTACTTGTATACTCTTCAAAGCATTTATTTGGGCTGCAATTTCTGAGGTTGATAACTCTAATGAACTTATCCTCTGCAGCAGAGGTAACTCTGCGTCTTCCTTTCATGTGGCAGTCCGGATTGACTGACCTTCATGTCTTAAAGTAATGGTGGACTGCCGTTTCTCTTTGCTTATTTGAGCTGTTCTTGCCATAATATGGACTTGGTCTTTTAACAAATAGGGCTATCTGCTGTATACCACCCCTACCATGTCACAACACAACTGATTGGCTCAAACACATTAAGAAGGAAAGAATTTCCACAATTTAACTTTTAACAAGGCACACCTGTTAATTGAAATGCATTCCAGGTCACGACCTCATGAAGCTGGTTGAGAGAATGCCAAGAGTATTTAACCTTTATTTATCTAGGCAAGTCAGTTAAGAACAAATTCTTATCTTACAATGACTCCCTACCCCGACCAAACCCTCCCCTTACCCGGACAACGCTGGGCCAATTGTGCACCGCCCTATGGGACTCCCGATCACGGCCGGTTGTGATACAGCCCAGGATCAAACCAGGGTCTGTAGTGACACCTCTCGCACTGAGATGCAGTGCCTTAGACCGCTGCATCACTCGGGAGCTAAGACAAAGGGTGGCTACTTTGAAGAATCTCAAATATAAAATATGTTTTGATTTGTTTAACACTTTTTTGGTTACTACATGATTCCATATGTTATTTTATTGTTTTGATGTCTTCACTATTATTCTACAATGTAGAAAATAATACAAATAAAGAAAAACCATTGAATGAGTAGGTGTGTCCAAACTTTTGACTGGTACTGTATGCTTCAGTAAGGTTGGCTTCTTAGCAATGGTTATCACAGAAAATAGATGTTGTGGTGCCAGCTGCAGAGATGTATTTTGGCATACGAGAGATTTGACTTCAGAAGAGTTACAGGATGTGTTGAGTGGTGGTGTCCCGTTCTCCCAGGCCGTTGGCATGGTGCAGGA
Organism: Oncorhynchus gorbuscha; assembly: GCF_021184085.1. NCBI lineage: Eukaryota > Metazoa > Chordata > Actinopteri > Salmoniformes > Salmonidae > Oncorhynchus > Oncorhynchus gorbuscha. The sequence continues at coordinate 52,914,723 of NC_060176.1, forward strand.
GCAGATAGGGTCAAAGTAGTTGAATGAGGTTGTGGACTTTTAATGAGTGTAGAGTTAGTTGGTAGCGTTTTTTTTTTATTATATATTTTTTTTAGTTTGGTTTAGTTTTTCCTTTTCCCATTTTGTTTCACAAAGTATAATATATTTATATTATAGTCCAGTTGTAGGCGGTAATGCAACATATTGGATGCCAACCGATGTTAAACTCAAAAGAAGAAGACTTGCCGAGTTGGATGATGGTTGGATCAAGTCGGAGCTCCTTTTCCCCCCCGAGTAAGTCGCTCTGGATAAGAGCGTCTGCTAAATGACTTAAATGTAAATTAGTTACCAGTCGTCTTGAACGCACTGAAGTCGGAGATTTCCAAGTTGTTTTGAACGCGGCATAATTTGCGTACAAGCTCCATATCAATGGGCGCATGAGTATTTAAAGCAAGTTAGACTTATTTGAAATTTCAAGTTTGTAAAATGTGATTATAGTAATAGTTATCTACCGGAACGTTTGTACTGTCAGAAGCTAGCTAACGTTACCACAACTTGATTGAGAAGAGAGTTTACGGAACCATCTAACGCTAGCTAGTGACAGTGGACCTTCTGGTTCGCTAAATCGATAGCCACGTTAATATGGTTACAAGAAGATGACTTCGACGGGTCCTTTTTGAGACTCACTGGACTGGAGACGTGTCACTGATGGGCCAATGATTGACACGGTGTTGAAGTGAATGCACCGGTAGTTTGCTAGCCAGCCAGCCAGCTAGCTGCTAGCTTGCTTGCCAGTTAGCTACTTCTAAGACGCCGGAGCTCGCGGGTGAGATTGTTCGTCTGCTAAGCCTACCCAGGGAAGTGGTTTGTGCTCGTGACTAAGATTAGCTGAAACTAGAGAGCCGGTTGTATTGTGTGAGGAGAAGCGCAGGCTGTCAAGATGGGCTCGTTGTTCCGAAGTGAAGAGATGTGTTTGACCCAGCTGTTTCTGCAGTCTGGATCAGCATACGACTGCATCAGCGAACTGGGAGAAATGGGTATGGTGGAATTCAGAGACGTAAGTATGATCCCCAAATAAACTGTCATGTAACTAGCACAGCTGTATTGAAACAAATTGAAAAGTTATTCTCTTGGTGCTGTTGTATTGTGAGCTGTCACTGTCAGACATGAGCAGGAATGTAGAATGATGCCCATGGGTTTCCTTAACACAAGACCTGACACAAGATGGCTTGTATAACACGTCAAGTCTAACCATATTGAGTAGAGTAGATTGTGCTTGCTTTACCGATGTTAACAGGTTCTTGTGAGGAGTCTGGACCAGTTTGATTTCATTCGTTGCAACTTGCCCTGTAGAGCAGTGGTCACCAACCTTTCCTGAGGCAAGACTACTTTGAGGCTAAATTCAAGCAGAGATCTACTGCTCAGATTGTTTTTAAACATGACTTTTAAAAAACGTAAGCCGAGGCAACAATAACCAATTAAAAACAGTTTTCTAGTAATGAGGTTTTTTCATTATGCTATATGCCCAATACATTATCATGCTAGATTTGTACTGGTGCTGTTCTCCTCAGATAATTTTAAAATGATTTAAACAATTGAGGTATATGATTACACTGGTAATGGATCATTTGTTGTATTACTTGTGAGGCACAGCTAAGTAAGCATTTTTTTTTTTTACTGGGCTGATGGCCTGCATCTGATGGTCAGTGTGAGGGGAGTGAGAGGGAACAGCGTGAGGCTCAACACCCTGACTCTCCAACCTGACTCACTGTTCCACCGCCCTCTTTCCCTCAGCTGAGAAAATGGGACACAGTCTTCCAGCTGATGTTGTTACTCCTATGACCAGAGAAAGTGAAATATTTCTTGGTATTTAAAAAAAAAATACACAAGTCACTAATAACACAAGCTTATCAGAACACTTTGCTATACTCATTCAATGCAGCTGCAATGCTGGTGGCTTATAAATGTGCTGAATAACAATTTAAATATGAACTTACAAACAGTAGCTCTTTTGTATTCGTTGAGTCGCCAGTCATGGTTTTAAGTTTTGAAATCTCACAGTATCAACATTGCATGTTCCAGGCTTCTTTTTACAGTCTATTGCTCAAGGAAACTTTGCAGACGCGTGATCTGGCCTATCTGATTGGCCAGTGGTAGGTCTATAGGTGCACTTGATTTGCTCACTGTGCCTCCCGGGTACGCAGAGTTCTACCTTCAGACACATGAAATGGTTCAAAATGGGACAGTTGACTTCCTGTTGCTAGGGCTGCTGAATCAAGTGCACCTACCGCCAACAGCGTGAAACGAATACAAAAGAATAGGACCGCAAATGGTGTTATCGTTGTGTTTTTAACAGAAATGTCTTGGAGAACGATCAGTCGATCACGACCGGTTGGTGACCACTGCTGTAGAGTATAATGTGGAATGTTGACGATAATTTTCAAAATCCAGTTAATCTGCTCAGACAGGTGTGTGTTTGTGGTGAAAGTAACAATGTGGCTCTGCTCTTACTGTTTCAGCTCAACCCCAGCGTGAATCTATTCCAGCGGAAGTTTGTCACTGAGTTAAAAAGATGTGAGGAGATGGAGAGAATTTTAGGTAAGGATAAAACCGGTCGGTTTAATCTTTAATAAAAGTGATGATGGGCATGATTCACTCCTGAATAACTCAACAACATTCACACTTAGTTAGTTACTGTGTAAATCCCAGTCTCCATGGTCATGGTGAAGTTATGAGATACACTGATCTGGCCAATGAGTCTCATCCAAGGTCAGCTAAACTCAGGCTTAATTTGAGGCCAATGCTTGGTGATTAAATATAGGTCCCCAAAAAAGGAAAGTACAAGGAGCGTTGGGGTGAGTTTCTCAGAAATGTGAGCTCCTGAGAGGAAAGGATAAGTGTGAGGCAGAGTACATTTGACTCGTGAGGACTTTTAACACTGCGCTGTCCTTAGCACCAGACAATGGGTGTTTTCACATATAGTCCTCTTTAAAAAAACAATCTCAGTTCTCTTTAAAGTGAACTCTGGGGTAAAGAAAAAGTGAAGCAAAATAACTTCTCTTTGTATTCACACTGCCCTTGCATTTGAATGAGGACTCAACTATTTTGCCAGTTCACTTCACCTATTTTGTGGACAGAGTCCTCTTTTCTTTCACATTGCTAACTTCAATAAGCATTACTCAACAGCTGGCCATGCCTTCCTCCTGGCTACTCCAACCTCGCCCAAGCCTCCCCAGCTGCCCCTTTACCCAAATCCAGATAGCAGATGTTCTGAAAGAGCTGCAAAACCTGGACCCGTACAAATCAGCTGGCCTTGACAATCTGGACCCTCTATTTCTGAAACTATCCGCTGCCATTGTCGCAACCCCTATTACCAGCCTGTTCAACCTCTCTTTCATATCATCTGAGATCCCCAAGGATTGGAAAGCTGCCGCAGTCATCCCCCTCTTCAAAGGGGGAGACACCCTGGACCCAAACTGTTACAGACCTATATCCATCCTGCCCTGCCTATCTAAGGTCTTCGAAAGCCTAGTCAACAAACAGTTCACTGACCATCTCGAATCCCACTGTACCTTCTCCGATGTGCAATCTGGTTTCCGAGCCGGTCACGGGTGCACCTCAGCCATGCTCAAGGTCCTAAACGATATCATAACCGCCATCGATAAAAGAGAGTACTGTGCAGCCGTCTTCATCGACCTGGCCAAGGCTTTAACATCCTTATCATTTATCGCCCTCCAGGTTCCCTCGGAGAGTTCATCAATGAGCTTGATGCCTTGATAAGCTCCTTTCCTGAGGACGGCTCACCTCTCACAGTTCTGGGCGACTTTAACCTCCCCACGTCTACCTTTGACTCTTTCCTCTCTGCCTCCTTCTTTCCACTCCTCTCCTCTTTTGACCTCACCCTCTCACCTTCCCCCCCTACTCACAAGGCAGGCAATACGCTCGACCTCATCTTTACTAGATGCTGTTCTTCCACTAACCTCATTGCAACTCCCCTCCAAGTCTCCGACCACTGCCTTGTATCCTTTTCCCTCTCGCTCTCATCCAACACCTCCCACACTGCCCCTACTCGGATGGTATCGCGCCGTCCCAACCTTCGCTCTCTCTCCCCCGCTACTCTCTCCTCTTCCATCCTATCATCTCTTCCCTCCGCTCAAACCTTCTCCCACCTATCTCCTGATTCTGCCTCCTCAACCCTCCTCTCCTCCCTCTCTGCATCCCTTGACTCTCTATGTCCCCTATCCTCCAGGCCGGCTCGGTCCTCCCCTCCCGCTCCGTGGCTCGATGACTCATTGCGAGCTCACAGAACAGGGCTCCGGGCAGCCGAGCGGAAATGGAGGAAAACTCGCCTCCCTGCGGACCTGGCATCCTTTCACTCCCTCCTCTCTACATTTTCCTCCTCTGTCTCTGCTGCTAAAGCCACTTTCTACCACGCTAAATTCCAAGCTGCTGCCTCTAACCCTAGGAAGCTCTTTGCCACCTTCTCCTCTCTCCTGAATCCTCCGCCCCCTCCCCCCTCCTCCCTCTCTGCAGATGACTTCGTCAACCATTTTGAAAAGAAGGTCGACGACATCCGATCCTCGTTTGCTAAGTCAAACGACACTGCTGGTTCTGCTCACACTGCCCTACCCTGTGCTCTGACCTCTTTCTCCCCTCTCTCTCCAGATGAAATCTCGCGTCTTGTGACGGCCGGCCGCCCAACAACCTGCCCGCTTGACCCTATCCCCTCCTCTCTTCTCCAGACCATTTCCGGAGACCTTCTCCCTTACCTCACCTCGCTCATCAACTCATCCCTGACCGTTGGCTACGTCCCTTCCGTCTTCAAGAGAGCGAGAGTTGCACCCCTTCTGAAAAAACCTACACTCGATCCCTCCGATGTCAACAATTACAGACCAGTATCCCTTCTTTCTTTTCTCTCCAAAACTCTTGAACGTGCTGTCCTTGGCCAGCTCTCCCGCTATCTCTCTCTGAATGACCTTCTTGATCCAAATCAGTCAGGTTTCAAGACTAGTCATTCAACTGAGACTGCTCTCCTCTGTATCACGGAGGCGCTCCGCACTGCTAAAGCTAACTCTCTCTCCTCTGCTCTCATCCTTCTAGATCTATCGGCTGCCTTCGATACTGTGAACCATCAGATCCTCCTCTCCACCCTCTCCGAGTTGGGCATCTCCGGCGCGGCCCACGCTTGGATTGCGTCCTACCTGACAGGTCGCTCCTACCAGGTGGCGTGGCGAGAATCTGTCTCCTCACCACGCGCTCTCACCACTGGTGTCCCCCAGGGCTCTGTTCTTGGCCCTCTCCTATTCTCGCTATACACCAAGTCACTTGGCTCTGTCATAACCTCACATGGTCTCTCTTATCATTGCTATGCAGACGACACACAATTAATCTTCTCCTTTCCCCCTTCTGATGACCAGGTGGCGAATCGCATCTCTGCATGTCTGGCAGACATATCAGTGTGGATGACGGATCACCACCTCAAGCTGAACCTCGGCAAGACGGAGCTGCTCTTCCTCCCGGGGAAGGACTGCCCGTTCCATGATCTCGCCATCACGGTTGACAACTCCATTGTGTCCTCCTCCCAGAGCGCCAAGAACCTTGGCGTGATCCTGGACAACACCCTGTCGTTCTCAACTAACATCAAGGCGGTGGCCCGTTCCTGTAGGTTCATGCTCTACAACATCCGCAGAGTACGACCCTGCCTCACACAGGAAGCGGCGCAGGTCCTAATCCAGGCACTTGTCATCTCCCGTCTGGATTACTGCAACTCGCTGTTGGCTGGGCTCCCTGCCTGTGCCATTAAACCCCTTCAACTCATCCAGAACGCCGCAGCCCGTCTGGTGTTCAACCTTCCCAAGTTCTCTCACGTCACCCCGCTCCTCCGTTCTCTCCACTGGCTTCCAGTTGAAGCTCGCATCCGCTACAAGACCATGGTGCTTGCCTACGGAGCTGTGAGGGGAACGGCACCTCAGTACCTCCAGGCTCTGATCAGGCCCTACACCCAAACAAGGGCACTGCGTTCATCCACCTCTGGCCTGCTCGCCTCCCTACCACTGAGGAAGTACAGCTCCCGCTCAGCCCAGTCAAAACTGTTCGCTGCCCTGGCCCCCCCAATGGTGGAACAAACTCCCTCACGACGCCAGGACAGCGGAGTCAATCACCACCTTCCGGAGACACCTGAAACCCCACCTCTTTAAGGAATACCTAGGATAGGTTAAGTAATCCCTCTCACCCCACCCCCCCCTAAGTTTTAGATGCACTATTGTTAAGTGACTGTCCCACTGGATGTCATAAGGTGAATGCACCAATTTGTAAGTCGCTCTGGATAAGAGCGTCTGCTAAATGACTTAAATGTAAATGTAAATGCTTTCGACTCAGTCAATCACCATATTCTTATCGGCAGACTGAGTAGCCTCGGTTTTTCTAATGACTGCCTTGTCTGGTTCACCAACTACTTTGCAGACAGAGTTCAGTGTGTCAAATCGGAGGGCATGTTGTTCGGTCCTCTGGCAGTCTCTCTATGGGGGTGCCAAAGGGTTCAATTCTCGAGCCGACTCTTTTCTCTGTATATATCAATGATGTTGCTCTTGCTGCGGGCGATTCCCTAATCCACCTCTACGCAGACGATACCATTCTGTATACTTCCAGCCCGTCCTTGGACAATGTGCCATCTAACCTCTAAACGAGCTTCAATGCCATACGACACTCTTTCCGTGGCCTCCAACTGCTCTTAAACGCTAGTAAAACCAAATGCATGCTTTTCAACCGTTCGCTGCCTGCACCCGCAGGCCCGACTAGCATCACCACCCTGGATGGTTCCGACCTAGAATATGTGGACATCTATAAGTACCTAGGTGTCTGGCTAGACTGCAAACTCTCCTTCCAGACTCATATCAAACATCTCCAATCTAAAATCAAATCGAGTCTGTTTTCTATTCCGCAACACAGCCTCCTTCACTCACGCCGCCAAACTTACCCTAGTAAAACTGACTATCCTACCGATCCTCGACTTCGGCGACGTCATCTACAAAATAGCTTCCAATACTCTACTCAGCAAACTGGATGCAGTTTATCACAGTGCCATCCGTTTTGTTACTAAAGCACCTTATACCACCCACCACTGCGACCTGTATGCTCCAGTCGGCTGGTCCTCGCTACATATTCGTCGCCAGACCCACTGGCTCCAGGTCATCTACAAGTCCATGCTAGGTAAAGACTTATCTCCCTCACCAACTTTAAACATCTGCTATCTGAGCAGCTAACCGATCGCTGCAGCTGTACATCGTCCATCAGTAAATAGCCCACCCAATTTACCTACCTCATCCCCATACTGGTTTTATTTACTTTTCTGCTCTTTTGCACACCAGTATCTCTACCTGCACATGACCATCTGATCATTTATCACTCCAGTGTTAATCTGCTAAATTGTAATTATTCGCCTACCTCCTCATGCCTTTTGCACACAATGTATATAGACGTTTGTTTTCTTTTTCTACTGTGTTATTGACTTGTTTATTGTTTACTCCATGTTTAAATCTGTCTGTTCACACTGATATGCTTTATCTTGGCCAGGTCGCAGTTGTAAATGAGAACTTGTTCTCAACTGGCCTACCTGGTTAAATGAAGGTGAAATAATAAATAATAAAAAATAAAAAATATGTTTAGAAAGGAACCAAGATGCTTTTTCTAACATGCACTCTGGTGTAGGCTAGATGCAGTGCATTGTGAAAGTTTTCAGACCCCTTGACTTTTTCCACATTTTGTTATGTTACAGCCTTATTCTAAAATGTATTAAATAACTTCCTCAGTCTACACACAATACCCCATAATGAAAAAGTTATTTGTATTTTAGCAAATGTATTAAAAATGGAAATACCTTATTTATATAAATATTCAGACCCTTTGCTATCAGCCTACAAATTGAGCTCAGAAGCATCCTGTTTTCATTTATCATCTTTGAGATGTTTCTACAACTTGATTGGAGTCCACCTGTGGAAAATTCAATTGATTGGACATGATTTGTAACAGCACACACCTATCTATATATAAAAAAAAGTCCATGTCAGAGCAAAAACCAATCCATGAGGTCGAAGGAATTGTCTGTATTGCTCCAAGACAGGATTGTGTTGAGGCACAGATCTGGGGAAGGGTACCAAAAAATGTCTGCAGCATTAAAGCTCCCCAAAAACAGTGGCCTCCATCATTCTTAAATGGATGTTTGGAACTACCAAGACTCTTCCTAGAGCTGGCTGCCCGGCCAAACTGCGCAATCAAGGGAGAAGGGCCTTGGTCAAGGAGGTGGTCAAGAGCCAAATGGTCACTCTGACAGAGCTCTAGAGTTCCTCTGGAGATTGGAGAATCTTCCAGAAGGAAAACCATCTCTGCAGCACTCTACCAATCAGGCCTTTATGATAGTGGCCAAAAGTAAAAGACACATGAAAGCCTGCTTGGAGTTTGCCAAAAGGCATCTAAAGACTTTCAGACCATGAGGAACAAGATTCTTTGGTCTGATGACACAAAGATTGAACTCTTAGGCCTGAATGCCAAGCATCACGTCTAGAGGAAACCTGGCACCATCCCTACGGTGAAGCATAGTGGTGGCAGCATCCTGTTGTAGGGATGTTTTTCAGTGGCAGGGACAGGAAGAATGGTTAGGATCGAGGGATGTTTTTCAGTGGCAGGGACAGGAAGAATGGTTAGGATCGAGGGAAAGATAAATAGAGCAAAGTACAGAGAGATCCTTGATGAAAACCTGCTCCAGAGTGCTCCGTACCCCCGACTGGGGCAAAGGTTCACCTTCCAACATGACAACAACCCTAAGCACACAGCCAAGACAATGCAGGACTGGCTTCGAGACAAGTCTCTGAATGTCCTTGAGTTGCCCAGCCAGAGCCTGGACTTGAACCAGATTTGAACGTCTCTGGAGAGACCTGTAAATAGATGTCAGTGTTTTAAAGCTGCAATATGTTACTTTGTCTTTAAAAAAACAATTGTTCTAAAGCTCTTAAATTGCTAGTGATCATCCAATGTGATTTCAACAGTAACAATGTTGCGCTTCCAGCCTACCTGAACTGCTGTATTCAATTTCCCTGTCTGGAAAGATTTACGACTGCATATAATGAATTACGAGTTTCCGGAGGCAGTGCCAGATCAGACTGAGATATGAATGGAACTTTGATGCCCATATGGCAGATACAGGTAGCACACCCCATCTAACATAATGTGTGTATGTTCTAATAGGTACTTTAGTATTGCCAGTCTAATCTCAGGAGTTGATGGGCTTGAAGTCATAAACAGCGCAATGCTTGAAGCATTGTGAAGAGCTGCTGGCAAACGCAGGAAAGTGCTGTTTGAATGAATGCTTACGAGCCTGCTGCTGCCTACCACCGCTCAGTCAGACTGCGCTATCAAATCATAGACTTAATTATAATAACACAGAAATATTAGCCAAGGTCATTAATATGGCCAAATCCAGAAACGATCATTTAAAAAAACAAAACGTATATTCTTTCAGTGAAATACGGAACCGTTTTGTATTTTATCAAACAGGTGGCATCCATAAGTCTAAATATTGCTGTTACATTGCACAACCTTCAATGTTATGTCATAATTATGTAAAACTCTGGCAGATTAGTTCGCAATGAGCCAGGTGGCCCAAACTGTTGCATACACCCTGACTCTGCGTGCAATGAACGCAAGAGAAGTGACACAATTTCCCTAGGTAATGTTGCCTGCTAACATTAATTTATTTTAACTGAATATGCAGGTTAAAAAAAATATTCTTCTGTATATTGATTTTAAGGCATTGATGTTTATGGTTAGGTACATTCGTGCAATGATTGTGCTTTTTTTCACAAATGTGCTCTTGTTAAATCATCCCCCGTTTGGCAAAGTTGGCTGTCTTTGTTAGGAAGAAATACTCTTGACACAGTTTCCAACGAGCCAGGCTGCCCAAACCGCTACATATACCCTAACTCTGTTGCACAGAATACAAGAGAAGTGACACAATTTCCCTAGTTAAAAGAAATTCATGTTAGTAGGCAATATTAACTAAATATGCAGGTTTAGAAATGTATACTTGTGTTTTGATTTTAAGAAAGGTGTTTATGTTTATGGTTCGGTACATATTGGTGCAATGACACCGCTTTTGTTGCGAATGTGCTTGTTAAATCACCCGTTTGGCGAAGTAGCCTGTGATTCAATGATAAATTAACAGGCACCACATCGATTAAATGCAACGCAGGATAAGCTAGATAAACCAGTAATATCATCAACCATGTGTAGTTAACTAGTTAAGAGTTTTAGTTTTATAAGATAAGTTTAATGATAGCTAGCACCTTACCGTGGCTCCTTGCTGCACTCGCATAACAGGTAGTCAGCCTGCTACGCAGTCTCCTCGTGGAGGGCAATGTAATCGGTGGCCAAAAATGCCGATTACCGATTGTTGTGAAAAAATTAGGGCCGATTTTCAAGTTCAGCCATTCCGATTAATCGGTCAACCTCTAAAAGAAACAGTGAACTTAAGAGCCAACAGGCGAAAAGGGAAAAATGATTGTGCCCGGGCCAAGACAAGAGTCGAGACTGAACCTCCTATTTGCGTTCAAAGTGGAGAGCGCTTGCTAGCGAAGGGATTCAAAACTGACCTGCTGAAAAGGTAAGACATACATTAGCTAATGTAGCTATCTTGCTAGCTAGATATAAAGTGATGTGTTTCATTTTAGTTGTAAATATGGAAGTGGGTGTTATAGCTACTATGGATTACTTGTTTGGGTTGTTGTTGTTGTTAGCTAGCTGACTGCAACAGGCATTGGTTTGTTTCATTTTAATTTAGACTATTGCTTCGCTATTTAGTTGTAGCTAGCTATACGGTTGAAGTCGGGAGTTTACATACACCTTAGCCAAATACATTTTAAACTCAGTTTTTCACAATTCCTGACATTTAATCCTAATAAAAATTCCCTGTCTTAGGTCAGTTAGGATAGTTCACATTCTTAAAATAAAGTGGTTGTCAGAATAATAGAAAGTGATTTATTTCAGCTTTTATTTATTTCATCACATTCCCAGTGGGTTAGAAGTTGACATGCACTCAATTAGTATTTGTTAGCATTGCCTTTAAATTGTTTAACTTGGGTTAAATGTTTCGGGTAGCCTTCCACAAGCTTCCCACAATAAGTTGGGTGAATTTTGGCCCATTCCTCCTGACAGAGCTGGTGTAACTGAGTCAGGTTGGGAGGCCTCCTTGCTCACACACGCTTTTTCATTTCTCCCCACAAATTTTCTATAGGATTGAGATCAGGGCTTTGTGATGACCACTTCAATACCTTGACATTGTTGTCCTTAAGCCATTTTGCCACAACTTTGGAAGTATGCTTGGGGTCAATGTCCATTTGAAAGACCTATTTGCGACCAAGCTTTAACTTCCTGACTGATGTCTTGAGAGGTTGCTTCAATATATCCACATAATTTTCCAGCCTCATGATGCCATCTATTTTATGAAGTCCACCAGTCCCTCCTGCAGCAAAGCAACCCCACAACATGACGCTGCCACCCCCGTGCTTCACGGTTTGGATAGTGTTCTTCGGCTTGCAAACATCCCCCTTCTTCCTCCAAATATAACAATGGTCATTATGACCAAACAGTTCTATTTTTGTTTCATAATTTTCTCCAAAAAGTACGATCTTTTACCCCATGTGCAGTTGCAATCCGTAGTCTAGCGTTTTCATTGCGGTTTTGGAGCTGTGGCTTCTTCCTTGCTGAGCAGCCTTTCAGGTTATGTCGATTATAGGACTCGTTTTTACTGTGGATATAGATACTTTTGTACCTGTTTCCTCCAGCATCTTCACAAGGTCCTTTGCTGTTCTGGGATTGATTTGCACTTTTCGCATCAAAGTACGTTCCACTCTAGGAGACAGAACGCATCTCCTAACCTGAGCGGTTTGACGGCTGTGTGGTCACATGGTGTTAATACTTGCGTACTATTGTTTGTACAGATGAACGTGGTACCTTCAGGCGTTTGGAAATTGCTCCCAAGGATGAATCAGACTTGTGGAGATCTACAATTTGTTTCTGAGGTCTTGGCTGATTTCTTTTCCCATAATGTCAAGCAAAGAGGCACAGAGTTTGAAGGTAGGCTTGAAATACATCCACAGGTACACCTCCAATTTACTCAAATGATGTCAATTAGTCAGAAGCTTCTAAAGCCTTGACACAATTTTCTGGAATTTTCCAAGCTGTTTAAAGGCACAGTCATCTTAGTGTATGTAAACTTCTGACCCACTGGAATTGTGATACAGTGAAATAATCTGTCTGTAAACAATTGTTGGGAAAATGACTTGTCATGCACAAAGTAGATGTCCTAAACGATTACCAAAACTATAGTTTGTTAACAAGAAATTTGTGGATTGTTTGAAAAACTAGTTTTAATGACTCCAACCTAAAGTGTATGTGAACTTCCGACTTCAACTGTATGTATCCTTGACCTTGTGTTATATTTCTGTCTGTGATCTTAACAGTGCTACTTCACAATACTGGCACGGAAAAGCCATGATCATCATTTGACGACAAAGCTCTAATTAGAAAACATATTTCAACAAAAATATTGCCGCCTTTTCAGTTATAACAGGGAGCAATCGACATCAACACCTACCAAGTGTAGTGTGTTTCCAGTCCCACCATTGTCAAGTATTGAATTAGATCGGGAAGCAGGCTTTAGCAAATTGTTTTTGGCCATGTCTGTTCCAACTTTGTATTTCCCCTAGCTGGCCAAGAACAATATTTCTACTAAAAATGAAGTAGACACCTGCAAATGCTAGGCATCTATGTGGCTAAGATGTTTAGGAAAATTAACTACCCAGGATTTTCTTTGAGTAATGATTGCATACTATCCCAATAGATTAGCTTAGTGCACAGAGATATGACTATGTTATTCCTCATTTGAGCTGTCTGGCTGAAATGTAGACAGTCCTAGCACGAAAGCTACACATGTATAGGACTGTGACCATTTATAATTAATGTTTCCAGTCATTTAATATGTTATGCCTAGTAGCCTCCAATGATCATTAATCCTAAACTGGATATATTTACCCTGGAAATATAAGATTGCTTATCATCAAAGGCAGTTCTGTCCCAGTTGTCAAATGGTAAAATTGAATTTCAGATTGGGATTGATGGAGCATGTTAAATTAAATAAAAACTATTATCTCTAGGTCAGGGATGGGTAACTCCAGTCCTTGAGGGCTTGATTGGTGACACACATTTGCCCCAGCTGACACCTGACTTCAATAATCAACTAATCATAGTCTTCGGGTTAGAATGCAATTAGTTTAATTAATCAGGTGTGATAGGTTTTTTTTATTTTTTTTATTATTTTTTTATAAAGGGCTGGGGGAAAGTGTGGCACTAATTAGCCCCCGGGGACTGGAGTTGCCCATACCTGATCTAGGTCTACATCTGAGCTGGAGTCATTCTAGAACCACATACTCATTTTACATGGTTTACTTTCCCTCTTCTGGTAGAACTTGTAACCATCGTCCAGCCTCATGGAATGTGGAGGGCAACTAATGTAAGTGTCAACTACAGTTCTGCACTTTATAGTAATGAAATTCTATAGACAGAATAATATTTGGTGAACAGTTTATCTTTCAGCTACAGGAGACTCTACAATAACAAGTCTCGAAGGTGAAGTGTCTAAGCATTGACAACTTCAGAGGTCTACTAAACCTACATCCCAGAACTTCAGAGAGCAGTGTTAAGACTGGGCTCTCAATTGGTGCTACCAAGAAGAATGACCCTGAGATCAAATGAACCAAGACTCCATGATGTGCCTCCACCAACAAGGGCTGAGCTGCTACAACTTCAAGGAGATATCACCACGCAACACAGGATGCTGTTAGCACACCTTTTGGTGGGGAAGGAGCTTTCCCTCATGTCAGACTTAGTGGTTCCTGGGAATGTGTGAAAACATTTCAGTACTCAGCACTCTGTAGGTTGTTGAAAGAGGGTGGCCTACAACCAAACATGAATCATATGTAAATAAGGGAAGTTTGTGTGGGCAACAAACTTGTGTATGAAAAAATATTTGTGTATTCTTTATCTAGCATATAGGCATCATTATTGTGGTTTTAGAATTATTTACTAAACTGGTTTCCTTTGTCTATGCTTTTGATGGTTTTCACTTCAAATTAGCATACTTACACTAGGGCACTTATCTAGAAAGATGGACTACCCTGGTGTAAATACAGTACAAAACAAGTCAGATCACACAAATCATGTCAAATAAACATTTATTATGGTGATAAAACAACCTATTCTATAACCTCCAAAATAACAAAAGTGCAGTGTAAGAAAACATACTTTAAAAATATATATTTGAAATGTAAAACATACAAACCTCAGTGATATCACCCTGCCCAGACCCACCTGCTCACACCCACATCTCCAGTGCCTGCATCACCCTCTGCCACATGACATCAAACTGCACCATTTTGTTTCTCTCTGTAAAACATTCAGATAAAGTACTGAACTGCTATCACCCAGACCTAGTGGAAAAAATCAATACTATAAGAATATTTTGAAAATAAATACACAATGTAGAGACAGAAGTCGAGCTGGGTTATAACCTACATCCTGTCCCTTTGTTCACTGGGGAGAGGATCGCTGAGGGAGCATCACTGAGAATGAACATCTACCATCTACCCCCAAGATTTGTCCTATTTGAATAAACCTATTTTCCTCCCCTGATTTGTTTGGGGGATCTGTGTTAAAGAATAACATCAACTGCTTAACATTAAAGATAGGGAAAATATTCAATTTGGTGCTAATTGGGATCCAAGTGAAGAATAAAGTACAGTGTAGTCATGGAAAGTGTTCAAATCGGGTTAAAGTTCTCTACTGCAATGGATTTCCATCATTGATTCTTGAGAGGTTGTTTTTGAGATCAGTGTAGATCTGCATTCAACCACTCCAGTGGGGGTTGGAGATGGCATAGCCTAATACTAACGGAAGCATGTCTTTTCAGCCACAACCGTTGATGACAGGTGTATAAAATCGACCACACAGCCATGCTATCTCCATAAACAAACATTGGCAGTAGAATGTCCCTTACTGAAAATCTCCAGTGACTTGCAACGTGGCACCGTCATAGGATGCCACCTTTTCCAACAAGTCAGTTTGTCAAATTTCTGCCCTGCTAGAGCTGCCCCGGTCAACTGTAAGTGCTGTTATTGTGAAGTGGAAACGTCTAGGAGCAACAACGGCACAGCCGCAAAGTGGTGGGCCACACAAGCTCACAGAACCGTGCTGCAGAGTGCTGAAGCGTGTAAAAACTGTCTTTCCTCGGTTGCAACACTCACTACCGAGTTCCAAATTGTCTCTGGAAGAAATGTCAGCACAAGTTGGAGTGGTGTAAAGCTCACCTCCGCTGGACTCAGTGGAAACGAGTTCTCTGGATTGAGGAATCACGCTTCACCATCTAGCAGTCCGACGGACGAATCTGGGTTTGGAGAACGATACCTGTGCGAATGCATAGTGCTAACTGTAAAGGAAGAATGGTCTTGGGGCTGTTTTTCATTGTTCGGGCTTGGCCCCTTCGTTCCAATGAAGAACATCTTAGCGCTACAGCATACAATGACATTCTAGACAATTCTGTGCTTCAAACTTTGTGGCAACAATTTTCCCTTGCCTGTTTCAGCAAGACGATGACCCCGTTGTGTGGGCGAGCGGTTTGCTGATGTCACCGTTGTGAACAGAGTGCCCCATGGTGGCGGTGGGGTTACGGTATGGGCAGGCATAAGCTATGGACAACAAACAGAATTGCTGGTCACAGAATTGTGAGGAGATCCTGAGGCCCATTTCTTTTTTCTTTTAAGGTATCTGTGACCAACAGATTCATATCTGTATTCCCAGTCATGTGAAATCCATAGATTAGGAGCTAATTCATTTATTTCAATTGACTGATTTCATCATGAACTGTAACCTAATGTGAAGCACAGTATCGCTCAACTCAGACAGCGGTGTGTAGCCTACTGTAACTGCTGGCAAAGTAATTCAAAGCCTGTACATTATCACTCAGGATATAACTTTCCAGTGCTACTATTTTTACCATGTAGGCCTAATGTTGTTATTAAAACAAAATCAGTCAACCCCATAGTAGAATAGTTTTGACCTATTTACCTAGTCAGCTTGTTGTGTATTTTATGAGAGATAAATATTCCTCGAGGGACATTCAAGTTGCGAGAGCCATGAGAGGGGAAACATGTCCGATTCTGATTAGCAGTCAATACACAACACTTCCATGAAAGCAGTTTTGGCAAATGTAGTTTAATAAAAAAGTTGGGGGATCCCAGTTTTACGTTGCTATCATGTTTATTTATCTACTCCTTCAATTGCGGCATCGTTTTACAAATGCAGGTTTTCAACCTGGGTTTTAAGAATGGTTTCAGCACAACAAAGCTTATAAAGGGAAATGTCCTCTTAAAAGGGCAATGAAATACTTTGTAATAGAAACAAAGCAAAAGTCAAATTTTGAGTGAAATTATTTTTATTCATATTAATTATAGAAAATAAGTAATAATATCAATCAGGATGTTGTGTCCAATGGGGTAAATGCAAATGGATGCAGGTCACTGAACTAAATGACTATCACCCGTGGCACTCACTTCTGTCATCATGAAGTGCTTTGAGAGGCTAATCAAGGATCATATCATCTCCTCCTTACCCGACACCCTAGACCCACTCTAATTGGCATACTGCCCCAATAGATCCACAGATGATGTAATCGCACTGCACACTGCCCTATCCCATCTGGACAAGAGGAATACCTATGTAAGAATGCTGTTCATTGACAACAGCTCAGCATTCAACAACATAGTCCCTTCCAAACTCAAGACCCTGGGATTGAACACCTTGAACACGGGGACCCCTTGGGGGTGTGTGCTTTGTGCCCTTCTGTACTCCCTGTTCACCAACGACTGAGCAGCCGCACACGACTGCAACACCAAGTTTGCTGACGACACAACGGTGGTAGGACTGATCGACAATACAGCAGAATATAGGGAGGAAGTCCGAGACCTTATCAGCCAGACAGAGAAGCTGATCGTGGACTACAGGAACTGGAGGGCGAGCACACCCCCGTCCACATTGATTGGGCTGTAGTGGAGCGGGTCGAGAGCTTCAAGTTCCTCTGTGTTCACATCACTAAGGAATTAACATTGTCCACACACCCACACAGTTGTGAACAGGGCACGACAGCGTCTTTCCCCCCTCAGGAGGCAGAAAAGATTTGTCATGGGCCCTCATCCTCAAAGTTATACAGCTGCACCATTGAGAGCATCTTGAGTGGCTCCATCACCGCTTGGTATGGCCACTGCAAGGCATCCGACCGCAATGTGCTACATAGGGTGGTGAGTACGGCCTAGTACATCACTGGGGCCGAGCTCCCTGCCAACCATGACCTCTATATACCAGGTGGCGTAAGAGGAAGGCCCAACAAATTGTGAAGACTCCAGCCACCCATAAACTATTTTCCCTGCTTCCGCATGGCAAGCGATACCAGTGCACCAAGTGTGGAACCAACAGGACCCTGAACAGCTTCTACCCCCAAGCCATAGGACTGCTAAATAGCTAATCAAATGGCTCCCCAGACTACCTGCATTGACCCTTTTTTGCACTGACTCTATGCACACAAGCTGGATTCTACCCACACACTTACATATACACTGACACCCCAACACACACACTCACTTTTTTACACAAACTTTTTTTTATACACTGGCTCTATGCACACCTGAGTCTACCCACGCACTCACACATACTGACACCCCAATATACACACACACATTCACACTCACCGCACGATGCTGCTACTGCCTTATCCATCCTTTTGCCTAGTCACTTTACCTCTATATGTACATAGCTACCTCAATTACCTCGTATCCCTGCATATTGACTCGGTATTGGTACTCTATGTATAGACAGCTCCTTCAGAAAGTATTCACACCCCTTGACTTTTTCTGTTTTGTTACAGCCTGAATTTAAAATGGATTAAACTTAAAAAAAATTGTCACTGGCCTACACACAATATCCCATAATGTCAAAGTGTAATAATATTTTTAGAAATATTTACATATTACTACAAAATAAAAAAGCTGAAACGTCTTGTAAGTATTCAACCCCTTTGTTATGACAAGCCTAAATCACTACAAAGATACAGCCGTCCTTCCTCACTCAGTTGCCGGAGAGTAAGGAAGCCACTCAAGGATTTAATCATGATGCAAATGGTGACTTTAAAACAGTTACAGAGTTTAATGGCTGTGATAGGAGAACTGAGGATGGATCAACAACATTGTAGTTACTCCACAATACTAACCTAATTGACAGAGTGAAAAGAAGGAAGCCTGTACAGAATACAAATATTCCAAAACATGGATCCTGTTTGCAACAAGGCACTGCTGAAAATGTGGCAAAGCAATTCACTTTTTATCCTGAATACACATGGTTATGTTTGGGGCAAATCCAATACAACACATTACTGAGTACCACTCTCCATATTTTCAATCATAGTGGTGGTTGGTTGCATCATGTTTATTCTTTCAGTGAAATACGGAACCGTTCCGTATTTTATCTAACGAGTGGCATCCATAAGTTTAAATATTCCTATTACATTGCACAACCTTCAATGTTATGTCATAATTATGTAAAATTCTGGCAAATTAGTTCGCAACGAGCCAGGCAGCCCAAACTGTTGCATATACCCTGACTCTGCGTGCAATAAACGCAAGAGAAGTGACACAATTTCACCTGGTTAATATTGCCTGCTAACCTGGATTTCTTTTAGCTAAATATGCAGGTTTAAAAAAATATATACTTCTGTATATAGATTTTAAGAAAGGCATTGATGTTTATGGTTAGGTACAGTCATGCAACGATTGTGCTTTTTTCACAAATGCGCTTTGTTAAATCATCCCTAGTTTGGCGAAGTTGCCTGTCTTTGTTGGGAAGAAATATGCTTCACACAGTTCGCAACGAGCCAGGCGGCCCAAACTGCTGCATATACCCTGACTCTGTTGCAAGAGAAGTGACACATTTTCCCTAGTTAAAAGAAATTCATGTTAGCAGGCAATATTAACTAAATATTCAGGTTTAAAATATATACTTGTGTATTGATTTTAAGAAAGGCATTGATGTTTATGGTTAGGTACACGTTGGAGCAACGACAGTCCTTTTTCACGAAAGCGCACCGAATCGATTAAATGCAACGCAGAACACGCTAGATAAACTAGTAATATCATCAACCATGTGTAGTTAACTAGTGATTATGATTGATTGATTGATTGTTTTTTATAATATAAGTTTAATGCTAGCTAGCAACTTACCTTGGCTTACTGCATTCGCGTAACAGGCATGCTCCTCGTGGAGTGCAATGTCAAATCAAATTTTATTTGTCACATACACATGGTTAGCAGATGTTAATGCGAGTGTAGCGAAATGCTTGTGCTTCTAGTTCTGACAATGCAGTAATAACCAACGAGTAATCTAGCTAACAATTCCAAAACTACTACCTTATACACACAAGTGTAAAGGGATAAAGAATATGTACATAAAGATATATGAATGAGTGATGGTACAGAGCGGCATAGGCAAGATGCAGTAGATGGTATCGAGTACAGTATATACATATGAGATGAGTATGTAAACAAAGTGGCATAGTTAAAGTGGCTAGTGATACATGTATTACATAAGGATGCAGTAAATGATATAGAGTACAGTATATACGTATGCATATGAGATGAATAATGTAGGGTATGTAAACATTATATTAGGTAGCATTGTTTAAAGTGGCTAGTGATATTTTACATAATTTCCCATCAATTCCCATTATTAAAGTGGCTGGAGTTGAGTCAGTGTCAGTGTGCTGGCAGCAGCCACTCAATGTTAGTGGTGGCTGTTTAACAGTCTGATGGCCTTGAGATAGAAGCTGTTTTTCAGTCTCTCGGTCCCAGCTTTGATGCACCTGTACTGACCTCGCCTTCTGGACGATAGCGGGGTGAACAGGCAGTGGCTCGGGTGGTTGTTGTCCTTGATGATCTTTATGGCCTTCCTGTGACATCGGGTGGTGTAGGTGTCCTGGAGGGCAGGTAGTTTGCCCCCGGTGATGCGTTGTGCAGACCTCACTACCCTCTGGAGAGCCTTACGGTTGTGGGCGGAGCAGTTGCCGTACCAGGCGGTGATACAGCCCGCCAGGATGCTCTCGATTGTGCATCTGTAGAAGTTTGTGAGTGCTTTTGGTGACAAGCCGAATGTCTTCAGCCTCCTGAGGTTGAAGAGGCGCTGCTGCGCCTTCTTTACAATGCTGTCTGTGTGGGTGGACCAATTCAGTTTGTCTGTGATGTGTACGCCGAGGAACATAAAACTTACTACCCTCTCCACTACTGTTCCATCGATGTGGATAGGGGGGGTGTTCCGTTCCCTCTGCTGTTTCCTGATGTCCACAATCATCTCCTTAGTTTTGTTGACGTTGAGTAAAGCAGGTGGTTAGAGCATTGGACTAGTTAACCAAGATTAAATCCCCGAGCTGACAAGATAAAAATCTGTCATTCTGCCCCTGAACAAGGCAGTTAACTAGGCCATCATTGAAATTAAGAATGTGTTCTTAACTGATTTTCCTAGTTAAATAAAGGTGTAAAAAAAAAACGTCCAAATCGGTGTCCAAAAATACAGATTTCCGATTGTTTTGAAAACTTGAAATCGGCCCTAATTATTCGGCCATTACGAGTAATTGGTTGACCTCTAATTCCACGTATGCAAAGCTCTTAGACTTACTCATAAAGACTCTCAGCTGAAATCGCTGCCAAATGTGATTCAGTGGTGTAAATAATTATGTAAATGTGATACTTCTGCATTTAATTTTCAATAAATTTACAGCTATTTCTAAAAAGAGGTTTTCACTTTGACATTATGGGGTATTGTGTGTGGATGCGTGAGAACATTTATACACCTGTTTACGAAGCATGTGACATAACATTTGATTTGAATTTAATGTTTTGTTTTTCTGTCTTGAATAAAAGTAATAATGGAAAAGAATAATGGCTGGGTCTTGACTTGTTTATTATGTATTATGTAGTCTCGTTTGTGTAGCCAGAAGGCTGACATTTCATTTATTTTATGCAGTGACTAAATACATTTTTTAAAACAAAACCTTGAGATGATAATTAAATGTATTGCTAGAATAGGCGTATCATTGATTTTCACGCTAATGAATGATAACGAATGTAATAAGTCAATCTTAGCTGTTATATACAGTGGGGCAAAAAAGTATTTAGTCAGCCACCAATTGTGCAAGTTCTCTTGAAAGATGAGAGAGGCCTGTAATTTTCATCATAGGTACACTTCAACTATGACAGACAAAATGAGAAAAAAATCCAGAAAATCACATTGTAGGATTTTTAATGAATTTATTTGCAAATTATGGTGGAAAATAAGTATTTGGTCAATAACAAAAGTTTATCTCAATACTTTGTTATATACCCTTTGTTGGTAATGACAGAGGTCAAACGTTTTCTGTAAGTCTTCACAAAGTTTTCACACACTGTTGCTGGTATTTTGGCCCATTCCTCCATGCAGATCTCCTCTAGAGCAGTGATGTTTTGGGGCTGTTGCTGGGCAACACGGACTTTCAACTCCCTCCAAAGATATTCCATGGGGTTGAGATCTGGACACTGGCTAGGCCACTCCAGGACCTTGAAATACTTCTTACGAAGCCACTCCTTAAGTGGGAGAACTTGCACAATTGGTGGCTGACTAAATACTTTTTTGCCCCACTGTATAAAATATTGCATACCTTAGAATGTCACATGATTCACGGCGGGTTTGGATTCGTGGGCAAAATATAAGCGCAACATGCAACAATTTCAAAGATTTTACTGAGTTACAGTTCATCATATAAAGAAATCAGTCAATTTAAATATATTAATTAGGCCCTAATCTATTGATTTCACATGACTGGACAGGGGTGCAGCCATCAGTCGGCCTTGGAGGGCACCCCCCACCCTCAGACGATTACACAGGTGATGAAGGGATGTGAAGGTCCTGGGCTGGCATGGTTACACGTGGTCTGCGGTTGTGAGGCAGGTTGGACATACTGCCAAATTCTCTAAAACAATGTTGGAGCCAGCTTATGGTAGATAAATTAACATTCAATTCTCTGGCAAACAGCTCTGGTGGACAATCCTGCAGTCAGCATGCCAATTGCACACTCCCTCAACTTGAGACAGCTATGGCGTTGTGTGACAAAACTCTTTATAGTGTTTTGTTTACATTTTAGAGGCGATAAGGTGATAGTTGCATGCCGCCACCTAATAATGTATTGGCTGTGTATCGGCATACTATTCTGTAGTATGAATTCATTACACTTTGTGGAAAAATTGCCCTACCAACTATAACCTTACACCTATTGAAACCTCATCACTGGGAACTACTTTTAGCCCTATATGATCCTACAGAGAGCGGGAGGTTCTGGGAAATTGCGTTCAAATCTAGAAAAAATACTGCATTCTTGCCAGAGGCGTCTCCAAAAACACTTATACACACATACAGTAGTTACGCTGTGCAGCTTTTAAATTGGTTTTGAATGAGGTATTGTACTTCGCTACTTTTGTTTAAGCATCTGTTACATAGTGCATTTTTGTAGGCTAGATTTTGTAGTTTTTGTAGGCTACAGTAGAGGGATGACACGGAAAGGTTGTGGCAGCCCCTCAGAGTCAGAAAGAAAATTGCTCATCGTTGTTCAGAGATTCTAATTTCCTGCAAGTTTCTAAAGACGTAACGGCATGCATGGGAATGCTTGCACATTAAATATCACTTTTTTATCAGTTAGCGATGCTAATGAAAATCGTTTTGGTAAACGGAAAGGCTTTCCCCAAAACCTTCTCAATTCAATGTTAACTACAAAGTAGACTTACCTGGCAGAATGATATCATGATTATTTGTATCAATCAGGTGGGCATTTGTATAGCAAACTCTGCAATCATGTGCAGTGTAGAAACATCTCTAACCAAACACATTCCTCTCTTTCTAGATTTGCAATTAAAGGGGAATTACAATCAATCAACAACAACATAAAATTATCCCACATTTCTTCGGGTGTGATTTATGCATTAACATCCACTCAGAACATCCAATTTTGTTGCATTCTATAAATAATTGTAATTTTGATAGTGGAAAGCAAAACAAAAATGAAAAAGAATCATAAACCAGGAAAAATATTAACAGAGAAAATGGAATTTGGGAAAATACTAAACCGAATTAATCAAATGGGGTGTGTGAGTGGAAGATGGAGAAAAATTAGTGAATGAGGGAAAGTGTGAATGGGTGAGTGAATGTCATTGCATGGAAAAGATCATGTGTAACAACGTTCAGGTAACTTTAGAGAAATTAGCTATATATCAAGGTCAATGTTTTTATTTTAAAAGTAACTTAAAATACTTTGACTCTGACCATGTTTTAAATTACCTACACCCATGCCTGCGACGTTCAGGCCCTCCCCTACCCGAGCCTGATAACACTGCTTCTTCCTCAGTTTAATAGTATCAATAAGCTGCTTGTCTCTCTGTCCCCGCTCCCTGAGTGTTTCGGCTGCTCAATGATGAGATGTGAGAGAGAGCTGTTGGCTGACGTTAGCCAACTACTTTTCATCACTCTAAACTCCGACAAAATGTGTGGAACATTATTATTTTCTATCAACTCGGACAATGTTTTTGCTAGGGCTGGCACAATTACCATATAACCGTGAAACCAACGGTTATGAAGACCGTCATGAATATAAAATAACCGCCATAACCATTATTTTTTATTGAAGATTGGACGGCTGGGCAGTCATGCAGTTGAGTCCGTTTCTGCGGTAATATGGACTCTTAACTCTTATGAAACTGTTTTGCTCCTTGCTGAAACAATCAAGGTGTTGTAGCAAACGTTCTACATTCCATGGTAATGAAGAATGTCCATTCAAATGATGTTAGATTCGGCAAAATGAAGCCACGAGCAGCACTGTAGATATTGAGATGAGCGAGATGTAAGACTTTGCTCTCGCAGTCACACACAGTGTCTGCGCAGCTTCATGCTGTTACAGCGTGGTAGCCAGGGCACCAAAACAGCTGAGAAGTGGAGGTTTGCGCTTCAAAGCTTTGTTGTTCAAGAAATTGACCCACTATGCAGTTTACTTTCTGCATCTGCGTCATATTGCTGAGTCTACCTTTTTAAAGGGACATTTCTAAAATGTTCAACTTCATATTCATAATCTCCAGCCGGGTTTAGAAATAATTAGGACTTTGTGACTGTGTTAACTAGTGACGACCCATATTGATGTGTATTCCTCCTGCTTTTACTGCCTGCTTTTACTTCCTGCTTTTACTTCCTGCTTTTACTTTCTGCTTTTACTTTCTGCTTTTACTTCCTGCTTTTACTTTCCTGCTTTGCTCCTATGGGTATACTCTCAATGGCCGCCAGTCCATCCATTATGCCATCATTGACTTTAATGAGTACGCCCGTTCCATTCATTCTATTTCTAGAGCAGCACATGCGGTCAGGAACTGAGGAGAGGAGAAAATGTGCTCCATAAAAAATACAATTTGACAGTGAATATTCTACGTGTTGTTCTTGACCCCATAAAACACTGGATATTTTGGCACTGTGTTTCTGAGGCTAACCCCTGAAAAGTCGGCGCTAACCCTGCTGCGGAGAAGGGCCAGCTAGCCCTGGGCTAAGGTTGGTGCTAGTTCACTATAGAATGTGCAAGTGTGAACACTCGCTTAGCCCTGGGCTAAAGAGACTCTTAGCCCTGGGCCTAGTGTGGGCTTGATGAAAAACACAGTGTAAATTACAACAGATTAAGTTTATTGATATACATGTATTATTTGAAACAAATGGATTGTTTGAAATGCAGTGACTCTGTGTTGTGTACTAAGACTTCATTGCATATTTGACAGGGTACCTTCTAAGAGAAATCAAGAGGGCAGACATTCCACTTCCAGAGGGAGAAGTGAACCCGGTTGCACCCCTGCCCAAACATGTCCTAGTTATAATGGTTAGCGCACCCTACCTGTCTCTCTAGAACGTCATAAATCCTTTTATCATAAGAATGAAGTATTGACTTCGTCCCAAATGACACCATATGTTCCCTAAGTAGTGCACTATATAGAGTATAGGGAACATATGGTGCCATTTGGGACACCGCCCGAATTGCCATTGCTATTGACTCTCTGTATGTATGGCTGTCTCCAGGAGCAGTTGCAGAGGTTGGAGGTGGAGCTGAGCGAGGTGACCAGGAATAAGGAGAAGCTACAGAAGAACCTCCTGGAGCTGACAGAGTATACACACATGCTGCGCATCACACGCAACTTTGTGCACCGCAGCGCAGAGGTAGGTCCAACAGCTTCTCCACAAAGCAGGATCCCACCACTGTACAACACTTTGCCCCTCAGTTTGACTTAAGAGCACTTGCAATGGCTTTGATTTGCTTCATGAAGTGACTGAGCAAATTTTAGGGTCACATGATTTGGCTTTGCACATAACATTAAGTCTTTCTTTTCTCTTTTTTTTTCTTTATAGCGGATGTTTTGGGGATATATCTGGGGCTAGCCAAAATCTTGCTGCTTGTCTTTTATTCATTTATGCATGGGAAAATTCTTGCCCTTTTTCTAACAATGTGTTATGGGGGTGTATGTGTTTTGTGTGTCCTCACACTGGGGTTATGTTTCACAGTGTGAGCCCCCGCAGGTCCAGTATGAGGAGTTCCCCTTCCTAGAAAAGGATTCCATGATGGACTACAGCAGCATGCAGCGACTAGGGGCCAAACTAGGGTAAAAGGCTATCAGCAGTCATATATATTTGTACACACTTGGGTATTTGTGCCTGTTTACTGTAATACCCTGTTTATCTCAACCTCACTCCTGCAGGTTTATATCAGGGCTGATTCAGAGAAGGAAAATAGAGGCCTTTGAGCGCATGCTGTGGAGAGTGTGTAAGGGCTACACCATCCTTAGCTACTCTGAGATTGACGAGTACTTGGAGGACCCTGACACGGTGGGTCAAAGTTGTTATGCCTGAGAGAGATTCTTAGCCCTTTTCTAAATGGTTGAGTGTGAGATAAAATAATAAGGTACTGCTTACCATATAGGTAAATTTAACAGCATCCCTGTTGGGCCTGTGAGAGGTAAAACATCTCACCTCAGCCTTACCATGTCTATATTCTAATCCGCTTCCTGTTCTCTGGTTATTGCAGGGTGAGCCAATTAAGAGTGTGGTTTTCCTCATCTCCTACTGGGGCGAGCAGATTGGACAGAAAGTCAAGAAGATCTGTGACTGGTAATTAAAACACCTCTCCAACTGACCTGTTACACTTTCAGCCTGAGGTGATTCCCTGCCAAACCATTAGGCCTGTTATCTTGCCCCCAACAAGCTCTGAAGACTGTGGCTTTAACCTATGTGATAACATCATGGAGCTTGTCTTTTTGCCCCTCAGCTACCACTGTCACGTGTATCCATACCCCAACAGCAATGAGGAGAGGAATGATGTTGTGGAGGGACTCAGGACTCGCATCCAGGACCTGCACACTGTAAGCTCTCTAAAATCCTTGTGAGCAACAACATAGTGGGTGATGTTTTTTTAGTTTGTTTTGTCTTTAAGTAATGAAAATAACTTTTTTACACCCATGTATTCTTTAACCAGAAAAGGTTAACTCCAGAGATCTCTCCCTAATGTCACTGGCTACTTAAAATATAAGCTATCAACAGATTAAGGTGTTATTCCTGCTGAATTTAGCTGTTGAAATACAGTGCCGTCAGAAAGTATTTTAGTCCTCTTTTTTAGTCCTGTTTTTGGTCCTTCCTCTATTTCTGATGTCCATCCAGTTTGATTTCTATTTGTAACTGCTATTTCACAACATTTCTTAACCTACAGTTGAAGTCGGAAGTTTACATACATTTAGGTTGGAGTCATTAAAACTCGTTTTTTCAACCACTCCACAAATTTCTTGTAAACCAACTATAGTTTTGGCAAGTCGGTTAGGACATCTACATTGTGCATGACGAAAGTAATTTTTCCAACAATTGTTTACAGACAGATTATTTAACTTATAATTCACTGTATTCCAATTCCAGTGGGTCAGAAGTTTACATACACTATGTTGACTGTGCATTTCAACAGCATATATGGGAACTCCTTCAAGACTGTTGGAAAAGCATTCCTAATGAATGTGGTTGAGAGAGTGCCAAGAGTATGCAAAGTTGTCAAGGCAAAAGGTTGGCTATTTGAAGAATCTCAAATATAAAATATATTTTAATTTGTTTAACACTCTTTTGGTTACTACATGATTCCATATGTGTTATTTTATAGTTTTGATGTCTTCACTATTATTCTACAATGTAGAAAATAGTCCAAATAAAGAAAAACCCTTGAATGACTAGGTGTGTCTAAACTTTTGAATGGTACTGTAAGTATTCACACCCTTGAGTTAATACATGTTAGAATCACCTTTGGCATCGAGTCTTCCTGCATAAGTCTCTGAGAGATTTTCACACCTTGATTGTATGATATTTGCCCATTATTCTTCCCATTAGTCAAAATTCTTAGAGATCTGTCGAATTAGTTGTTGATCTTTGCCTGATCCAGCCTCAATTTTCTGCTATCACAGCCATTAAACTCTGTAACTGTTTTAATGTCACCATTGGCCCCATGGTGAAATCCCTGAGCGGTTTCCTTTCTCTCCAGCAGCTGATTTAGGAAGGGCGCATGTATCTTTTGGATACACCATCTACTGATGCACCATCCAAAGTGTAATTAATAACATTACCGTGCTCAAAGGGATATGCAATGTCTACTTTAAAAATATATATATTTACACATCTACCAATAGGTACCCTTCTTTGCGAGGCATTGGAAAACCTCATCGGTCTTTGTGGTTGTATCTGTGTTTGAAATTCACTGCTTGACTAAGGGACCTTACAGATAATTGTATGTGTGGGGTACAGAGATGAGGTAGTCATTCAGAAATCATGTTAAACACTATAATTAAACACAGAGTGAGTTCATGCAACTTATTATGTGACTTGTTAAGCAAATTTCTACTCTTGAACTCATTTAGGCTTGCCATAACAAAGCGGTTTAATACTTACTGACTCAGCTTTTAATTTTTTAAATAATTTGTATACCTTTCTAAAAACATAATTCCACTTTGACATTATGGTGTATTGTGTGTAGGCTAGTGACACAAAATCTCACCATGCTCAAAGCAATATTCAATGTCTGCTTTTTTAAAGTTTGACCCATCTACGAGATATACAGTCACTACAAAGATGCAGGCCAATGGTGACATTAAAACAGTATCCCTTAAAGAATGGACCTCGTGCTTCCAGCTACGGCGAAGATTATAACTTCTTGGAAAGAAGCAGAATGGAGTGTGAGAGGTAGAGGTTTAGGAGCGAGAGGGAGAGTGCTCTCACTCAGGCGCCAGGGCGTGACCACTCTGGGGTCACTTGACTCTGCTTGTGCTTTGCAGTCTGGAAGAGTGTTCAGATCAATCGTTTTGGAAGTTCTACCTCTGAAGAAAAAAGAACTAAATTAACCTCTGGTCCCAGCACGTGATCTCCATGAGGTCTCAACTGAAGGCTGACTCTCTCCTCCCTTCCTCCCTCATGCGAACACACGCACATTCCAGAACTTAAAGCACACAGACTCAAATTCCCTCCCTGGCATGTTCATTGCATTTTCTCTAGCCCTCACACAACATTCTTAGACATTCATTCATCATTTACCCAACTGTGTCTCGTGCCAAAAATACCTTTGCTTCAATACCCAAACAAGCTATGGGCCCTTGCACTCAGTGGAGGCTGCGCTCAACGAGCCTAAGTCAATTCTACACACCCTTTTGATATTCTGAATGAATGTGAAATCCCTCCCATTAGTTAAAATGTCATACTAATACCCCCCCACCCCAACCCCCGGCTTCCACCAGGTACTCCACAGGACAGAGGACTACCTGAGACAAGTCTTGAACAAGGCCTCTGAGTCCGTCTACACCTGGGTCATCCAGGTTAAGAAGATGAAGGCCATCTACCACATCCTCAACCTGTGTAGCTTTGACGTTACCAACAAGTGTCTGATAGCCGAGGTGTGGTGCCCTGTCAACGATCTGCCCATCCTGCGAAGGGCATTAGAGGAAGGCTCGGTGAGTCAGCTCCCTGTTACAATGGCTCCCTGTGTAATGTCATCGTTGGGCTTAACTATTTTATTGTTTTGGATTGTATTGTCATTGTTTGTGACCCCACCTTCTAACTACACTTTGTTCAGTATTTGCCTAAACCAACAGTCACACACCCAGTCAGCATGACCTGCTTTAATAATGGGGTTTTGGTTGTGGTAGAAAAAGGGAAATTGTTCTCGTCTTGACGACCTCTGATTATTTACGAGAGATCCAGGTATTTAGAGAGTTGGGCCAACTTTTTGAATTGTGAATATTGTTATAATTCTAGACATTCAGTTACATAGCATTATTTTAATATTCCCATGGAATGTTTATACGCGATAACATGGCTGCCATAGAATTTTGAAGTGTCATGTAAATGCTTCATAATGCTTATTCTAGACATTATTGTCCATGTACTGTAATGTTAATGAGGCGCTAACATGGCTGCCATAGAATGTTATAGTGTCATGTAAATGCATAATAATGCAGAAACCTCAATTGCCCAACTCTAAATACATGGCTCTGGTCCTGTTGGGCCCCAATTGAGGGCTACCAGGGCTTCTGTCTATTATTACATTACATACCATGTGACCTTATAATATGTAATGACGTACATAATATAAGGTCACATTCAGTTCAATGACAGCAGTCCATGCAAAGGTTCTGCCAGTCCTTTAAAAGGCTTAAATGAGGCTTCTAAATACGAGGCTTAAATGGTCAATGTATTTGAACAGTCTTGAATGGTCAAAAATATTTGAACTAACTGTTTGATGAGATGTTAGGATTCTGTCTCCATTTGGAGAAAACAAATGATGTCTCAAATAATTGGGTTGCCATCACTCAATCTCCATGCAACCTTAATAGGCTAACATTGCAATAATCTCAGTCTGAAAAGCCACTGTCTTGACATTATTGGCTTACCTTTACAGCGGAAGAGTGGAGCCACGGTGCCTTCTTTTGTCAACCGTATTCCCAGCAATGACACTCCACCAACCCTAATAAGAACCAACAAGTTCACATCAGGCTTCCAGAACATAGTGGAGGCCTATGGAGTGGGCAACTATAGAGAGGTTAACCCAGGTACAGTACGCCCTCGCTAGCCAATGACCGCTAATTACTACATTTAGGATTAAATCACATGCTATCATTAGGCCTAATGCTTTTATGTTTTCTGTTTGTTTGCTATTTCTATGAGCCACATGCCTGTAGCCAAAGACACATGTTCACTCCTAACAAGAATGGACAATAAAGTTTTACACTTTATTGATAGTTGAATGTGTATATGGAGGAATTATGATGTATTGTCTGTTGTGTCTAACAGCTCCTTACACAATCATCACCTTCCCCTTCCTGTTTGCTGTGATGTTTGGAGACTTGGGCCATGGTGTGATCATGGCTCTGTTTGCTCTCTGGATGGTGCTGTATGAGGACA
Organism: Oncorhynchus gorbuscha; assembly: GCF_021184085.1. Classification (NCBI taxonomy): domain Eukaryota; kingdom Metazoa; phylum Chordata; class Actinopteri; order Salmoniformes; family Salmonidae; genus Oncorhynchus; species Oncorhynchus gorbuscha. The sequence continues at coordinate 52,945,368 of NC_060176.1, forward strand.
ATCGCAAACTGAAACACACCAGGAATGAGGTGAGAGGGGCAGAGGAGAGGCTGTCAGTGTGTACGTCCCAAATGGAACCCTATTTCCTACGTAGTGCACTAGTTTTGACCAGGGGCCATGGGGATTTGGCCAAAAGTAGTGCACTACATAGGGAATAGGGTGCCGTTTGGGATGCTGGCCGGTTGTGTGGGGAAATTGTTTCTGGTCTAAATGAGCTAAATGAGTAATAAGCAAACAGTAAATGTTGTGGTTAGCTGGATGTTTCCCCTACGTTGACAATGGTGTATTTGTATGCTCAGATCTGGAACACATTCTTTGAGGGCCGTTACATCATCCTTATGATGGGCTTGTTCTCTGTCTATACCGGACTCATCTACAACGACTGCTTCTCCAAGTCTCTTAACATCGTTGGCTCGGGCTGGAGCGTCAATGCCATGTTTAAATCTGGAAATTGGACTTGGTAAGTACTGTACTGTAATATGTTCTGTACTGTAAGATCTGTTCCTGAGATTACAGAGATTATTAGGTCAGGGTGAAAGGCCACATGATCACAACTCAATGCCAATATGTTTTGGTTTTTGATGTCCTATCACTGATTGGCCATACTGGTTTTTCAATTATATATTAATTACAAGTCAAATTAAGTATAACAATTGCAAAGATGTATGCGACATTAAAGATTACATCACCTGATAGCTTGCTCTTTTAATTGTTCACTTTTGTATTTTCTTTAAAAGGGATTCCACACTCCGCACCAATGCCTTTCTGACCCTTGATCCCAATGTCCCTGGGGTTTTCAATGGACCCTACCCTTTGGGCATTGACCCGGTAAGTACATGGCTTTATGATTCATATGGTCACAAACTTCTTTGTCTTGTCTCTATGTTCGCTACACACACAAGTTATTCCCTGTCTCTTCTTAACCGTACACATTTGCCTCTCACCAACCAGGTCGAATAAAGTAAGTCATTTCAATGTTTTGTTAACAATCGCATCAGTCTGACTTTGATGTAGTTTGTCCATACCTCAACCTGATGTGGTTATTTTCCTTGTTTCTTCCAATGTGTAGATTTGGAACTTGGCGTCAAATCGTCTGACCTTTCTGAACTCCTACAAGATGAAGATGTCTGTGATCGTTGGTATCAGTCACATGAGCTTCGGGGTCATCCTAGGTATCTTCAACCACCTGTGAGTTACAGCACACTCTCCCCCCACACTTTGCAGCCTTCTGTGTGTCTATGAAAGCACTTTATAGCTCTGTTGTCTGTGTCTATCTGTGTAGGCATTTTAGAAAAAAGTTCAACCTGTACTTGGTACTCCTCCCGGAACTGCTGTTCCTGCTGTGCCTATTTGGCTACCTGGTCTTCATGATCATCTACAAGTGGCTGGCCTTCTCTGCACGCGACTCCCAGATGGCCCCCAGCATCCTCATCCACTTCATCAACATGTTCCTCATGCAGGGGGACGGGGTGCCACCCCTCTTCCCAGGACAGGTACATGTGTGTTCACACAGTGGTTGTCTCCAAAATGACATCCTATTCCCTATATGCACTATAGGGAATAGTGTGCTATTTGGGACACACCCGCTGAATATGCATATAGAACTGGGACTTCTCACTAAAACCCTTACTTGTGAAGGACCACTCGCTCAGTGAAGACATGTATACAAGCCCAACCCGTTCTGAAGCTACTTCAGTGAGACTGTAACAGACCTGTCTGTTCTTTCCCTCTCCTACTGTAGGTTGGGCTGCAGGTGTTCCTGGTGGTCATTGCTCTACTATCGGTGCCTGTCTTACTGCTGGGGAAACCAGTCTACCTGTACTGGCTGCACAACGGAGGAGCCAACCGCATTGGAATGTACAGGGTGAGGCTTTGAGTTTGTAGCTCTCGCTGAGCTACGAGTCATAAGCATGTGTGGGTAGTGTGTCCATATATGAGTCTGTGTTCTGGTTGTAACATAATCTATGGTGGTGTGTGTATGTAGACTGTTTATAGGAGTGCACTCCGGTTTTAACATGCAGAGTGTGTGTGGTGTGTGTCAACAGGGTTATGAGCGTGTGCGGCGGCACAGCGAGGAGGAGCTCTCCCTGATGAGGGCAAATGACATGGAGGAGGGCAGTGTCCCCAGTGACCTCTCCACCAGCAGAGAGCAGCAAAAAGAGGAGGTTAGCTGATGACAGCACGGTCACCACCTCCCACTAGCCTCTCATTCAGGCATCAGTACACCATGGGTCCCGAAAGTAACAGGTCCTCCTGTCTGTGTGTTGTTTTACAGTTTGACTTTGGGGACATGTTCCTGCACCAGTCTATTCACACCATAGAGTACTGCCTGGGCTGCATCTCCAACACAGCCTCCTACCTGCGCCTCTGGGCCCTGAGTCTGGCACATGCCCGTGAGTATCAACACACCACATCAAATGTTTATTATTTGTATTGATCTTTGAAGGATAAACATTTAAAGTGCATTTTACATTGAGAGGATAATTATTTATGTATGTAATGTTCTCTGACTGGAGCAACCTTCTTTTAAATTATTAAATCAAATGAATCAATCAGAGATGTGACGGTGTTTGTTTGTCCCTGCTCCCCCAGAGCTGTCGGAGGTGCTGTGGTCCATGGTGATGCGGTTGGGCCTGCGGATGGACACCAGCCTGGGCATCATGTTTCTGGTGCCAGTGTTTGGGATATTCGCTGTGCTCACTGTGTCTATCCTCCTGGTTATGGAGGGACTGTCTGCCTTCCTCCATGCTCTCAGGCTGCACTGGTTAGTTACTCACTATACTTGCAGAATTGAGTGAAGGACAGGAAATATGTGTAAATCATGCCTTTATAATGCTTTTATTAATGCTTACTCTATATTCAGTGATCTCTGTTCTCTCTCCATAGGGTGGAGTTCCAAAATAAGTTCTATACTGGGACTGGAATCAAGTTTGTTCCCTTTGCCTTCTCCCTCCTGCCCTCTAGCTTTGAGCATGATGGCTTGCTGTGAATGGGACAAACAATGCTTCTGCCCTCCCAGAGGCAAACTGACACAATGTGCCAGCAGGATCCAGTGCTATATAGCTAGCCTGGGTAATAGTCGGTTTGTGCCATCATGCCACTCCTAAATGACAAGGAGTGGCATGATGGCACAAACATATTGTTACCCAGGCTTCTATTGAGCCTCATAGACATACAGTACAATTTCATATTGTTTTTTTCTACTATTTGTTGCACTGACTGATTGCCTTACGTAAGTACAACCAAATCTCAGTGTATCATGCTCTATTTTCAATTGAATGATATTCTGGGTTACCAACACTTTGCAAGGAAAAGCCTCCTTCAGTCATGTTTGTAAATGAAAAGTATTTTTGGATGAATGTGGGAGAGATGTACATTTTATTTTATAGAGTGATAAAGTTTGAATGAGAAATTAACATTTGAATGACTATGACAGGCTTAAAAAAAAGTGGTGCATCACTCTTGAAAGTATGCATACCGTGTTGTGCTGAATGCTGACAAAATTATATTAAATTAAGATATGTTTCCTATGCCTCCATCGCTTTATGGAAGACTACTTCTTAAACTGCCCATTCCATGGATGGAAATTAAAAGTATAACTCAAGACATCATTTAATGACACCAACAATCCCTGATTATGAATAAGGCAGGAAAAGCAGGCACTGGACCAGTGCAGGGATCAATTCTCTCCAAAGCTTTTTCCTATATTCCCATCCTGTAGCACCATAACAGGAGGATGTAGTTTATGCTGTTGGGTAATTGTACCTTCAAGATGGAAAAATAAGAAAGAGTTATAATTTTTTATTTCATTTTTTTTTTTGATATTGGTTAAATGTCCTAATGATGGTATTAAACCCTCTGAAGAGGAGCTAATTGTTTGAATTGTGATTACCACGTAATATGGAACTTTAACATTATGGGGAGCTTGCACCATTTCATTGTAAACTCACTTGCTGTGTTATCAAACAGTAATGTGCTGTATCTTAGTGATGCTTAAAGATGCCTCTAAAGCAGGATCCTATGGGAAATGCTGCTGTGAAGTTGAGACGAGGGGAGAATCTCAATTGCATACTCCTCGCATCCTCAAAACCCATTGGAGGAGAAGTTCAGAGGGGAAGGACCTCTGGCTTTCTCATCCAATGGGTTTTGAGGAGGCGAGGAGCGTGAACTCCAGGAGTCTGCAATTGAGAATATGTCTAGATAATGTAAAAATAGTGGTTAGAAAATACTTTTCTATAACTATGATGACCACTAATTCTTAGATGTGAAGTCTGATTAGCAATGGCTCTAACGTCTAATCCTTGATTACACAATGTGTGTGGTTTGTTGAAGGGCTTGCTGTAAATGTTTGTACCTATTCTAATGTAGTCTATTTTAATCATATTTATTTTAAAGAATGTAAACATTTGATTGATTCGCATCATTAACTCCATACTTATATTAGTGGTATGCATACATTCCTCTGTTTTGGCTTTGCTGAATTATTTTATTTCCGATAATGGTGAACATGTTTTCAGTGTAACAGGTGAATAAAGCTGACTGAATAAAGTTGAATTTGACTGGAAATGTTAATGTCAGTGGCGTTACTTTTGCGCGAGACTATCAGATGTTGCGACTGGAGGGCGCCAAAGGGGGCGCATGGCTCACAGAAACAGAAAGTTGACCAGTTGCCATAGTGACATGAGGCTGTCAATTGGTTGCAGGTAGCTAGCTACATCAACAAACGACAACATTTGAAGTTAGCTAGCTAAATGCTAACATTAGTACTTTGTTGTAACTTAATTGAGGGATAAAATGTCCCTCGACGACCCGCGGGTGGAGTGGATCCGAAACCGGGTATATTCCTGTTTTTATTTGCCGGAGCCAGGTTGTTTCGAGGAATTGCTGAGCCGCGGAGATGGAGAAGAAGAGCAGAAAATAATCAGATTTCTGAATGAAGTTACCGAGGAAGAGTCAGCATCGACGCTGCTGTTTTTCAAAGGAGTCAACGAGGAAGAGATTGAAGTTGAAATTCCGATTGGTACGTGAGTGAGGAGTAGCCACACGTATGTTGTCAATGTCGCGTTCAAGACCACTTTAAACTTGTAACTCTGAAGTACTCGGAAATCGCGTTAAGTGCGACATCAGTGGGTTCAAGACAACAGCTGGGATTTCAAGAATAACTCATTTTAATACATTCTGAAATGAAATATCAATCAGAAACTCTGACATCATCATTTGCTGGGTTCAAAACAACTGGGAACTCGGAAATCTCTGACTTCAGTGCGTTCAAGACAGAGAATGGTGGAGATTTCTAGTGGCCAAAAGGCTGTATTAGCATGGGCAGCACCATTGAGGTCTTCCACCATTTTAATGTAGGCAACTGGGTGGGACTTCCAACTTCATTGGTTTATCCCTCCTGGGGACCCTGTTGGAGTCATGTCCAACCGGTTCATCGGGATGGATCAGCCAATCCTGAAGAAGAAAATCGACGATTTCAAAATAGAGATTGCCTCAATGGTGCTGCCCAGATACAAAGATGAGTCATCTGTCTATCTATCTAGTCTATTTAGCTATCTATATGGTTCAAGACAACTGGGAACTCTGAAAAAAACAAGTTCAGACTAGGAAAAAATGTTTGAATGGTCATCCAACTCGGAATTCCAAGTTCGAAAATGCAGACATCCCTACCTGAAGATCACTGACATCATGATTTGACCTTGTTTTTTCCCCGGTTCCCAGTTGTCTTGAAAGCAGCATAATGACTCACTCATCATCACACTGTGGCCTTTTCTCAATTGGATTTGTTCAACTCCTGCATCCTCTCACGCTTCCTTTTTGAAAAGGTCAAAGGTAATCTAGAGGAGGTGGTGAGGAGCGGGAACGTGGACAAAAATGTGCTTGTATGAAACTCCTCCAGTCACGCATCATCAGGCAAATTACATTTACTAGACCAAAGCAATCGTTGCAAATAGATTGATGTAAAGTAATTTAACATTGAGTTGGGAATGGAATTTGAGAGGAATGCGAGAGCCTTCCCAAGGATAAACTCACAGCTGGGGCTGCAACCTGGTCTCAGAGCATTTTGTATTATTCTGTATGTAAATTCGAGACACTCCATTTAGTATGATATTTTTCCACCTTGTCGGATCGAGGATTCAAAGCAGCGACCTTTCGACATCATAGCATTAGCTAATGGGGATCATAAATAAATAAAAATCAAGAAGGCAGGCCTTCAGTAGGCAACCTCAAGAAGGCTTCCACCCAGGTCAGAGGTTCATGGGCCAAAGGTTCCTGCTCCAGATGTTCCTGGACCAGCACAGGGAAGATGTCCACCTGGATGGTCAGTTTCCTGAACCAAAGGTGGGAGCAGTTCCTGGGTGTGTCCTGAGCCAGTCTTACAGCTGGGGGCTGAATCAGTGCCTCTCTGGTTCTCACCTGGTTAGGCTTATTCATCCCACACTTCCAGTAAGGCCTGGTCTCTTGCTTAGTGACAGTGGCTGTTGGGACAGGTTCTTGGACCACAGTGGGTGTTGGGACTGGTTCCTGGGCTGGAGTTTGATATGTTTCATGGGCGTCTCTGGTGGTGCGGTAGTTTATGTATGTTGACCAGAAACTTGACAAACTGACTTGTTGGAAACGTGGTATTTAATTATTATTTTTTTTAACCTTTATTTAACTGTTATTATGAAACCCCGTGGAAAGTCTTCTGGAACAGCAAACCCAACAAAATTAAGAATTTGTTCTCAGCTGTGAAGACCGGTCAGTTTGTCAAGTTTCTGACTGAAACTTGACAAACTGACTTGTTGGAAACGTAAAATTATTTTTTTAACGTTTGTCCAACAACAACTCAGCTGTTGCAATTTTTTGCAGAACTCCAGGTAATTCCAAATGGTTCACATACTTTCTCTTGCCACTGTATGTCTGTTTGAAGTGTCTGCAAATACACTGCTCAAAAAAATAAAGGCAACACTTAAACAACACAATGTAACTCCAAGTCAATCACACTTCTGTGAAATCAAACTGTCCACTTAGGAAGCAACACTGATTGACAATACATTTCACATGCTGTTCTGCAATTGGAATAGACAACAGGTGGAAATTATAGGCATTTAGCAAGACACCCCCAATAAAGGAGTAGTTCTGCAGGTTGGGACCACAGACCACTTCTCAGTTCCTATGCTTCCTGGCTGATGTTTTGGTCACTTTTGAATGCTGGCGGTGCTTTCACTCTAGTGGTAGCATGAGATGGAGTCTAACAACCCACACAAGTGGCTCAGGTAGTGCAGCTCATCCAGGATGGCACATCAATGCGAGCTGTGGCAAGAAGGTTTGCTGTGTCTGTCAGCGTAGTGTCCAGAGCATGGAGGCGCTACCAGGAGACAGGCCAGTACATCAGGAGACGTGGAGGAGGCCGTAGGAGGGCAACAACCCAGCAACAGGACCGCTACCTCTGCCTTTGTGCAAGGAGGAGCAGGAGGAGCACTGCCAGAGCCCTGCAAAATGACCTCCAGCAGGCCACAAATGTGCATGTGTCTGCTCAAACGGTCAGAAACAGACTCCATGAGGGTGGTATGAGGGCCTGACGTCCACAGGTGGGGGTTGTGCTTACAGCCCAACACCGTGCAGGACTTTTGGCATTTGCCAGAGAACACCAAGATTGGCAAATTCACCACTGGCGCCCTGTGCTCTTCACAGATGAAAGCAGGTTTACACTGAGCACATGTGACAGACGTGACATTCTGGAGACGCCGTGGAGAACGTTCTGCTGCCTGCAACATCCTCCAGAATGACCGGTTTGGCACTGCCAGCAGGAGGAGCACTGCCAGAGCCCTGCAAAATGACCTCCAGCAGGCCACAAATGTGCATGTGCCTGCTCAAACAGTCAGAAACAGACTCCATGAGGGTGGTATGAGGGCCCGACGTCCACAGGTGGGGGTTGTGCTTACAGCCCAACACCGTGCAGGACTTTTGGCATTTGCCAGAGAACACTAAGATTGGCAAATTCGCCACTGGCGCCCTGTGCTCTTCACAGATGAAAGCAGGTTTACACTGAGCACATGTGACAGACGTGACATTCTGGAGACGCCGTGGAGAACGTTCTGCTGCCTGCAACATCCTCCAGAATGACCGGTTTGGCGGTGGGTCAGTCATGGTGTGGGGTGGCATTTCTTTGTGCTCGCCAGAGGTAGCCTGATTGCCATTAGGTACCGAGATGAGATCTCAGACTCCTTGTGAGACCATATGCTGGTGCAGTTGGCCCTGGGTTCCTCCTAATGCAAGACAATGCTAGACCTCATGTGGCTGGAGTGTGTCAGCAGTTCCTGCAAGAGGAAGGCATTGATGCTATGGACTGGCCCGCCCGTTCCCCAGACCTGAATCCAATTGAGCACATCTGGGACATCATGTCTCGCTCCATCCACCAACGCCACATTGCACCACAGACTGTCCAGGAGTTGGCGGATGCTTTAGTCCAGGTCTGGGAGGAAATCCCTCAGGAGACCATCCGCCACCTCATCAGGAGCATGCCCAGGCGTTGTAGGGAGGTCATACAGGCACGTGGAGGCCACACACACACTGAGCCTCATTTTGACTTGTTTTAAGGACATTACATCAAAGTTGGAACAGCCTGTAGTGTGGTTTTCCACTTTAATTTTGAGTGTGACTCGAAATCCAGACCTCCATGGGTTGATAAATTTGATTTCCATTGATCATTTTTGTGTGATTTTGTTGTCAGCACATTCAACTATGTAAAGAAAAAAAGTATTTACTAAGAATATTTCATTGATTCAGATCTAGGATGTGTTATTTTAGTGTTCCCTTTATTTCTTTGAGCAGTGTAAATTATACAAGTGGTTAGCCATTTTTAATACATGCATGTTTCTTAAAAAGACTAGAATATAAGTAGTATATTTCTCCTCAACAGTGAAAGACTATCAAGTGTGTTGTTGATGTTATTTCTGTGTGTGCAGTTAAGGGCAAGGAGTGCTGATTTGTTTTGAGCCAGCTGCAGCTTTGCTAGGACTTTCTTTGCTTCACCTGACCATATTACCAGACAGCAATCAAGATGGGACAAGATCAAAGCCTGAACAACTAGTACAGTTGATCTTTGTGTCATAAACGCAGAATAGCTTTTTATAACAGACATACCTCTTCCCATCTTCACAACAACTTTGTCAATATAACTTGACCATGATCACTGACCATCCAATGTTACTCCTAGGAGTTCAGCTTCTTCAACTTGTTCAGTGGTTACACCCTTTATGCTCAAATCCTGTTGAAGTTTAGGTCTAAGAGAATGCTTTGAACCAAATACAATGCTTTTGGTTTTAGAAGTATTTAAGTCCAGTTTATTGTTAATTACCCATTCTGACACTGACTGTAACACCTCGCTAAGAGTCTCAGTGCGCTCACCGGATGTAGGTGCTGAGGTGTAGTGTGCAATCATCAGCATACATAGTCATTTTAGCTTCTTGTAAGACAAGTGGCAAATCATTTCTAAAAATAGAGAAGCGTAATGGCCCAAGGAAACTGCCCTGAGGGATACCACACTGTACATATCTGATGTTAGAGAAGCTTCCATTGAATATTACTCCCTGAGTTCTATTGGATAAGCAACTCTCCAACGATGTGATAGCAGGTGATGTAAAGCCATAACAAGTTAGTTTTTTCAAAATCAAATTATGATCAATAACATCAGAGGCTGCACTGAAATCTAAGAATAGAGCTCCAAGTACCATCTTATTATCCATTTATTTTAGCCAATTATCTGAGTCAGTGCAGTACAAGTCGAGTGCCCTTCCCTATATGCATGCTGAAAGTCAGTAGTTAACTTGTTCTTTAAAAAATAGCATTGTATTTGTTCAAACATAATTCTCTCCATCAGTTTACTAAGAACAGGCAGCAAACTGATTGGGCAGCTGTTAGATCCGCCAAAGGGTGCTTTACTATTTTTAGGTAGTGGAATTACTTTAGCTTCCTTCCACGCCTGTGGACGTACACACTCCTTTAGGCTTTGGTTAAAGACATGGTAAATATGGTGTGGCAGATTTCAAGACTCCGGTAGGATACACTCTTCCGTTCACCTACTAACTAATTGACATCTCCTCTGCCACTTATCAGTTTCCGGGTCACGGAGGAGAGAGGGTAGAATATGGACTTTTGCCCAAATGAGAAAAGACCTGTGATACTTCTGCTAGCAAAGCAGGCCCAAGCAGCCTAGCTAGCTACGTTTGCTACATTTGCTAACCAACAACAGAGGTTTCTCATTTAAACCTAGCTACATGACCAAGAGTGACTGTGACAGCAAACAATATTTTCAATTGTTCAGCTAGTAATTACTATTATGTGTAACATTAAAATACTTTCTACCTGTTTTCTGATTAAAGGTCCCTCGGAACTAGCTGAGAATGGGGATGAAGGCAGCCTGGCAGAGTCATCCAAACCCTCCTGTGACACACCTGCTTCTGAGAGAGACAAGTCCCCTGGAGATAGTCAGTACTACTAGTGTAGTATCTGCTTAGATACAATGTGACTGGTTGTGGTGTAGTGGTACACGTAATACATACAGTAGACCTATAATTTTTCCTCCTATTATTGGATACAAGCTTTTACTGTCATTGCATATGTTGACACTTGTTTCTGTATGGCCACAGAAAAGAAAAAGAGGAGAGACTCAGAGGCCTCACGTATGTCAGATGCCCCAAAGCCAGAGTCTACACATCCTGCAGATGACTCCCAGGCCCACGAAACTGAGGGCACCTCTGACTCAGAAGATGAGCCTCCCCTCACTGTAAGATTTACCCTCTGTGTGAGACTACAGCCTCCCTTTCAAACATTATTGAAGGTGTTATAAAATGCATAGCACTTAATAGTAGTCTATTGTTTTTGAGGGCTAGGCTATAACAATAATCTGTAATCTGGTCAAATAATATGATCCGTGTATTGGATATGAAGTGAAGGCCATATTAGTTGAGTGAGATGGAAGCACATCTATCTTGTTATCCGTCTGATTTTGTGTTCTTGTCACAGAGGATTGAGGTTCAAGTCGTGTACCACATGGAGCTGCATGTAGCAGTAAATCATGTCCCAGAGAGGTTCATGAAATCCAACATCCTTTACTTTCTCAGGAACACTAAAGGTGGGTGAGAGAAGGGAACCAAAGGAAGACCGGTCTACTCACTGTGTTATTATTCGTGTGTCCCTAATTTGTCACAGAGAAAGCATTCGAGACAACCCTATTTAATGTTTCATTTATATATTTTTTATTCTGTTTTTAGAAACCATCATTGAGCCCATTGACGTGAATGAGGCCAACAATCTGATGCCCAAACTGTTGGAGATTGGCATGCTGAATGGACACTCTCTACTGATGCTGAAGGACATGCTCAACTATGTGTGTAATAGACAAGGGATTCATACTCTACTTGAGACAAAATCTTCAAACTTGATGAACAAGTTAGATAGGATATTCATGTTTATGACTCATGTATAATATGCACTCTTCTTTTTAAGTGGCCCATTAAAGCTTACTGCGTTCTGTTCTTAGTTGTTTCAGATGAGCCCTTTAAGTCTCAAGCCATCGTTACCTTACTGTTTCTTGGTGATTCCAGGTGTACATTCCAATGCTGTCTGTCAACCAGCTGAAGTTGACTGATGGAGGCTACCAGCAGGGGGCAGCTGCCTCCCAGGATAAGGAGGCAACTGGTGATGGGAAGGGGGACAAGGATGAGAGGCCTGTGGAGTCTCGGGGGGTACTTATGATTCGTGATGAGTTACTTAACAGCACTCACAAGTTCCTGGGTCACATCGAAAGGACTCTCCAGCAGCTGGAAGGTGTGTGTGTGTGTTTGTATATCATACCATCAAATAGTTCCTCCTCCCAGACAGGACCCAACCATCAACAGGGTCAGGACTTAGTTCAGCAGCTACCATGCTCTCTGTAAGCATGATATGTGTAAATGCATGCATGCTTCATGTAACAAGTGCACCGCTTTCTCTGGTATTTTTAAAGAGTATCTGAAGGTTTATGTGGTAAATGATGATGCTGTGTGGCCTCTCCATTTCAGGTGAGATTAAGCTGCACATCCCTGAGTTGGACCTGGAGCCAGAGGTGGATGCGCTGCTGGCCACTCCAGAGGTGGTGGAAAAGCTGGAGCAGTGTGTGATGAACTGGCAGACTCAGATCACCATCGTCATTGAGGAGCAGCAGAAGAAGAAACCACAGGTGAGAGGGAATAGGCTACTGGGCCCATACATTTGATGTATGCAGACCTTTTATGATTAAAAATTAAAATAAATGAGTAAAATTGTTGTTGGTTTTTTTATGTAAAAATGTATGATTACTACTATTTCTCGTTGTTTTACACTCGTTCCTATTCCCAGGTGCCAGGCCCCATGGCAGAGATAGATTTCTGGCGGGAGCGAACAGCCATTCTGAGTGCTCTGAGTGAGCAGCTCAAACTGCCTGTGGTGAAGAAGATCCTGGAGGTGATGACCAAAGCTGACCCGGTCACTGTCCAGAACCTGGACCTGACCGTGACCGAGCTCAGCAAGCTCCATGTGGAGTCTGTGGAGAATGTACGCTTCCTCAGCACACTGGAGCGACACTTCAAGGTGGGCTCATAGTCCTGAAAAAGATACCCTGTTCTCCCCAAACCTCACATTATGGCAGAAACATTTTATGTATAATTGAAAGATGTAGGTCTGACTATTCTGCTGTTGTAAAATGGAATAAGTTATTTTGATATGTCGTCCTTATATCCTTGAGGCCAAATTGTAAGCTCTTCTCCATGCCCCGACTTAGCATTTGTCTTGTGTATCCCAGAACCTGGCCACGGGGGCAGACTTTGGTGTGATCCTGGACACCATCCCTCTGATGATGAACGGCCTGCGCATGGTGTGGATAATCTCCAGCCACTACAACAAGGACGAACGCATGGTGCCCCTCATGGAGCGCATTGCCTGGGAGCTGTCTGAGCGTGTGGCTCGTGTCGTCAATGTCCGCATGCTCTTCAAGTGAGTTGACCCTGTCCTCTTACCTCTTCTCATGACTTCAGCTAACTCCACACTTAGTTTTGAAATCCTAACTGCAATCTATAACCCTAAAGGTTTTTATACGAAAGTCATGTTTTCTCATCCTCTCTTTACAATGACATGTACTGTATGTCGCTGTCTTTGCTTGATTCTTATATTCTTTGTAATGGACAGAGACAAGAGGGAGGTAGCGAAGGCCAAAGCTCAGGATGGAAAGCAGGTGCTGGACCAGTGGAAGGCTTGTTACTTTGAGGTGCGGGCCAGGATTGAAACATCAGGTAGAGACCCACGCTGGGAGTTTGACCGCAAAAAGCTGTTTGAGAAGACCGACTATATGGCCTCCATCTGCCAGGACCTGTACAAAATCCTGCAGGTCAGTTCAACCTGCCTGAGTGACAAACACCTCAACATCCTCTCAATCTAACCTTAAACAGACCGATCACATGCATATCCTTTATTTATTCAATGACTAACCCACACCCTGTTTTCCCATGCATTCTATGAATGCTCAACACTTTATGAAAACCAATTGTAAGGCATTCACTTCTAGCTAAACACAATAGGAACATACTTTTTCAGATCTTGGAGGAGTTCTATAACATCTTTGGTCCAGAGCTGAAGGCAGTGACGGGGGATCCTAAGCGTATTGACGATGTGCTGCGCTGGGTAGACAGCCTGGTGGTGCCCATCGAGGAACTCAGCTTCGACCCCTTCAACATCCGCAAGATGGGCAGTTGGAAGATGGTCATGCAGGACTTCAAGGCCAAGGTTCAGGTGGGAGCAGCAGGACATCCTGGTAGCAATTTTGGAATCCACATTCATTCATTCATTCATCATCAAGCCATGATTCACTCCTCTCACCTTGTCTGTCTACCCAGGCTATCGAAGGAGAGGCCATCAACTTCATTGACCAGTCCTTCAAAACGCTGCGCTCTGCGTCGGCAGCCTTTGACATGCTTCTGAAGTTCAAACACATCCGCTCCAGAGAGGCCATCAACAACCAGATGATGATGAAGTTCAACGACATCCTGGCCCAGTACTGCAAAGAGGTACCTTAGGAAACAGACATCAAAAGACCAGAAAAGAACACAAATGTGTTGATTGGATTGGTCTTGACATAAGCTCTAGGCTTATAATATATAATTGTATATTTTTCATATAATTTGTAGAGTTCAAAAGGTACTCGCACTGAAATAGTCTAATTTGTATACACAATGTGGCATCTGGATGGAGTCATGGTAATGGTGTGAGCTTTAGGAAAGCTTGGTCACTGTTGTGTGTTGTGGGATAGGTGGACATAATCAACGGGATATTTGTGAAGTGCAAGGACAACCCTCCTCTGAATAAGAACCAACCCCCGGTGGCTGGAGCCATCTACTGGGAGCGTTCTCTCTTCCACCACATCAAACACACCATCATCCGCTTCCTGGAGGTCACAGATATGCTGGAGAGTGAGCCGGGCAAAGCGGTGAGAGCACTGAGCAACTAACTAACTAATCAGAGTAATTGCTCCATGTTGTACATCACATGTATGTCTCCAAAATGGAAACCTTTTCCCTGGTCAAAAGTAATGCACTACATAGGGAATAGGGTGCCATTTGGGATAAAAAACTTTGTCTGAAACAGTTTTTTTACAGCACCATCTTCTTCTCCTTAGGCTAAGGCCAAGTACCTGGAAGTAGGGATCCGTATGAAGGAGTATGAGCAGAAGAAGTATGAGCGCTGGCGTGACGAGACAGAACAAAGCCTGCCCCTGCTGATGAAGAGGACCCTGCTGGTCATGGTCAACAGCTCAGGGGTCATCACTGGAGAACAGCCCCCTCTAGACATGGTACATAGTAATGCATCACCGGGCGGCTGGTGCCTAGGATGAAATACACCTTTCCTCACGAGCAAGGCTTTTATGAAAAAGTCTATCCTGTAAACATCTTGTGAAGTCCCTTAACATTGTCTCTTGGGTGATATGTCCCTTGTGTTTTCTCATCTCTGCATACTTTCTTTCTTTCTCAGACTGGCCCAGCAACTGAGCGTGACATGGAGAGAGGGGTGCGTTACATGATGAATTTTGCCCCGGAGCTGAAGGAGATCATTTCAGAGACCAAGTACTTGGAACAATTGGGCTACTCTGTGCCTGAGCTTGCCCGTAATGTGGCTCTGCAGGAGGACAAATTCCTCAGGTGATATTTCCACACAACCAACACTGAGTGGCAACAGATGAAAACAGCTAAACCAGTTGGTGTACTCATCACAGTTGTCTTAACCTGTTTTAACCCTGTTCTACTAGATATGTGGATGGGTTGAAGAACCTGGTGAACCGCTACCACTCTCTGATGGACTGTCTGAACGATGCAGAGTTCTTCCTACTGGCCGAGCAGATCCAGGAGCTGAGGAGGGTGATGCGCTCAGGATACAAGAGGCTCAACTGGAACGCCCTGGGTACATACGCTCTGCTCTGATATAATGAAATAAATGTGCATTTGAAGTTTTCATTGTTTTTTGTTCCCCAATGTGAGTAAACGTCACAATACTCTGTCCTTTCTGGTTTAAGGCATCTCTGAGTTCATCAACCGAGGCACCCAGGCTGCGTCGAAGTTTGAGTCGCTGGTCAATCAAATTCAGAAGAATGAGAGGGACATTGATGCCAAGTTGCAGTCCATTGAGACAGCCAACTTATTCAAATTTCCAGCCCCAGACAAATCTGATGACCTTCCAGGTAAACAGAATGTCAATACTATTTAGAATGACATTGGGTAAGCTAAAATATCACATCAAGTGGGAACGAGAGTCTGATAAACTGGCATTTTCAGTATTTTAGCCCTCCCTCACTGTAACTGTGGTTTTAGGAGTGAAAGAGTTCTGTGAGCTGATCGAGCGAGAGAGGGTGAAGGATTTGAATCTGTTGAGTAGGAAGTACACAGCCATTGGCCCTCTGCTCACCAAGATGGAGAGTCTGATCATGCAGACCAACAGTGGCAAAGCCAAGCGCATGGGCCAGTACTACACCTACTGGGAACGCAAGGTCTTCGACTCCCTCACCAAGATGGTGCTCAGGTGGGACATTTAGCATACCTCTTTCCAGGTGGCTTTAAGTACAGGCAAATACACATTGTGGTATTGTAAGCTATGGAAAAATTGGTAATGTTTCATAATTTGAGATGAAAGGTGTGGACATAACAGTGCATTGTCTCTGTTCTCTCTTGTAGGAACATCCATACTTTTAACATGGCCATGATGGGCAACACCCCACTTTTCCAAATTGAAACCATCTTGTCTGCCCCTGAGATTGTGCTGCACCCCAAAAACAGCGAGGTGTACAAGCTCATAATGCAGTGTGTCAGAGACTGTGTAGAGAGCACCAAGGTAGGACACAACACCCTTCCCCTCCCCCATACCTGTTTACCAACATATAAGAAGACATCCCTGTGTAGTGTATGACTGGTGTGACTCTCTTCCCCCACTAGCGGTTTGTGCGCTGGATGCATGGCACCTGTATAGAGTGTCCCCCTCAGCGTGTTGATGGAGAGGGTGAGTCGGTGGTGTTCAGTTTCTACAGCGAGGTGTGTCAGCACCCCCAGGTCAATGAAAGGGCCATGGCCGTCTCCCAGAATATCCAGCGCCTCCTCAGCGCCGTGGGACGCTACCTCAATCGCTGGAAGCGCTACCGGCCCCTCTGGAAGCTGGACAAGGCCATTGTCATGGAGAAGTTTGCTGCAAAGAGGCCCTCCTATGTCATGTACGACGAGAAGCTGCAGTTCTATGCCCGGGTTAGCGTAGAGGTGGCACTGCAGCCACTGGTAAAGGATGAGCACATCATGAGGCTGAACCTGGAGCCTCTGGCCCGCACCGTGCAGGAGAACGCTCAGGCCTGGGTCAACTCTCTGGGCAGACTGCTCAACGAGTCAGCCCGAGAGGACCTGTTCAACCTGCGGGATGAGCTACTGGTACTGCATACTTATTATTCAGTCAATGTTCCTATCGGTCCTAGACTATGGCGACATCATCTACTGTATATGAACGCAGCTGCCACTTCATTAAAGCTGTTAGATGCAGTTTATCATAGCGCACTGCACTTTTTTACGACAGACAGTTGTATTACTCATCACTACCAGAAAGTTGGTTGGATCTCTCTTTGATGTCACGTAGGTTGAAACATTGCTCTGTTTTAATTTATAAAGCCCTTTTACAAAAACTGCCACTGTACTTAACATCATTACTAAACTTTTGACTTTTGACTGCAACCAAATGCTTCCTACAGATATTCATCAGTCTCACATTGCTGTGGAGGAATTTTGGCCCACTCTTGCATGCAGAACTGCTTTAACTCAGCGACATTTGTTGGTTTTCATGCATGAACTGCTTATTCTAAGTCCTGCCACAACATCCCAATTGGGATTAGGTCTGAACTTTGACTAGGCCATTACAAAACTTCAAATGTGTTGCTTTTGAACCATTTTCATGTAAACTTGATTGTGTGTTTTGGATCATTGTCTTGCTGTATGACCCAGCTGCGCTTCAGTTTCAGCTCACAGACAGATGGCCTGACATTTTCCTGTAGAATTCTCTGATACAAAGCACAATACATGGTTCCTTCTATTAAGACAAGTTGTCCAGGACCTGGGTCCCATTATTCCTGGCGAAAACCAAACACTGCATTCAACGGTAAGAACCTTATACCAACTGTCAAGCATGGTGGGGGTAGTGTGATGGTTTGAGGATGCTTTGCTGCCTCGGGACCTGGACAACTTGTCTTAATAGAAGGAACCATGAATTGTGCTTTGTATCAGAGAATTCTACAGAAAAATGTCAGGCCATCTGTGTGAGCTGAAGCGCTGCTGGGTCATGCAGCAAGACAATGATCTAAAACACACAATCAAGTCCACATGAAAATGTCTGAAAGCAACAACAACAACAAAAAACATTTTGGAATGGCGTAGTCAAAGTCCAGACCTAATCCCAATTGAAATGTTGTGGCAGGACTTGAAACGAGCAGTTCCTGCTTGAAAGCCAACAAATGTTGCTGAGTTAAGGCAGTTCTGCATGCAAGATCGGGCCAAAATCCCTCCACAGCAATGTGAGACTGATCAATATCTGCAGGAAGCATTTGTTTGCAGTCATTGCAACTAAAGGTGGCACAACCCGTTATTGAGTGTAAGGGGGCAATTACTTTTTTGCACAGGGGAATTGGGAGTTACATCACTTTTAAATAAATAAAGTAAGTATCCATTTAAAAAAAAAAGTCAACTCAAGTTCCGTTTATCTAATATTAGGTTTTGGTTGAAGATCTGATAACATTCAGTATAAAAAATATTCAAAAATAGAGAACATCTGAAAGGGGGCAAATACTTTTCACAGCAATGTATTTATATTTTGATGTGTGTATTTTCTGTCATTTCTGTAATTCAGGGCTCATCGGTACAAGAGACCTTGGTCTCAGTATGACGCCCTGATAAAATAAAGGTTAAATAAAAAAGAAATGCATCATAATATGAATTGCTGCTATTCTCTTAAACTATATTCCTTACTAAGCAACCCCTCATGTTTGTGTATGATTGTATTGTTGAATAGCAACTGTCTGAGAACCTGAAGAGGAGCCCAAACACCCTGGAGGACCTGAAGTTTGTCCTGGGCACCATCTCAGACATCAGGGACATGTCTCTGGCTGTGGAAATGAGGTTCACTGACATCCAGGAGAGATACAGGACCCTGGGCATGTACAAAGTAGAGGTGAGGAACATACATGACTCGAGTGTCTGTATATTGTCTCTTCGTTATTTGTCTGTTGAGTGTAAGTCCGTATAGTTTTCCCTTTTGAGTTTATTGTGTTGCTGTCCCCTGTTTGAGTGTGGATCCCTGTGTGTGTTGCAGGCCACGGAGGAGGAGCTGCAGTTGTCGGCGAGTATCGGCCGCCTGTGGAGTGATCTCTTTGAAGAATCCAGACTGGTGGACCGCAGCCTAGGACGGGTCAAGAAGACCTTCACTGAGGTGAGACAGACACCATGACACCTCGACCAACACTAACTTTACCATCACATCTCGCCTATATCTATCATTACGATCCTCATCCCAAAATGTACATCCCCTCTCCCCTGTCTCACAGATTACTAAGGAGCAGATTGAGACGTATAAGCAGGAGCTGACCGTCTTTGCAGAGAGCTTCAACATGCATGGACCTGGAGCTGTGGGAGACAACCTGGAGAAAGGTAAGTGTTGACCCCCTTCCCATCAGACTGTCCTAACAGCCCCATCACTGCTCACTGGGTGATTTAATGTCTTTCCCCATTCTCTGTGTAGGAGTGACAGTGATGGGGACCTATGAGACAGAACTAGCCAAAATAGAGGCGGGACGTCAAGAGTTGGCCAATGCAGAGAAGCTCTTTGACCTGCCAATCACCATGTATACAGAGCTGCAAAACGTACAGAAGGAGATGAAGGGCCTGCGACAGATCTACGAGATCTACAAGTCTCAGAAGGTACGAGTTTGTGGGTTGAGTACAGTGTGTGTTTGTGTAGTAGAGAACACAATGGCGCCAAACTTGCAAACATAAGCAAGCATTTCAAGTTAAACAGGTTCTCATGCACAAAATGTGTATCAGCCAATTAAAATGGCTGATTTACTTGCATGTGACATAAAGACGAATATATTGATAAAAGTCACCTTGTGATTTACACGGTTATCAAAACGTCACGCCAGGGTAAGCCTACACAAATCACAGCCCTTATTGTAAGTGTTTCTAAAATCCCCTATGGGAAAAATGAATGATGGAAAAATGATTGGAACCATTTCCAGGTTTTATGGGTTTTATGACTCATACTGTGGTACTCTATAGTAGCTGGTCCCATCAGATAACATGGCACATGTTAGCCCTTTTTTATTTATTTTTAATTTTACAGCTTCTGCAGCCAATAAAAATCCTAGACGTAGTTGGACATGTTCCAACACTTGTTCATGGAAGCATCTTTAACATACCTCAGTCCAACAGCCTGTCTTTGACTGACTGGTCAAATTGCTGTCTGTGTAAAGTTCCTAGTCCATGTAATTGTCCCAGATTTTGGCAAGAGTTCGAATCTCACGAATAGTCGTCCCCCGCCCCCTTTGAAATATAGATTTATATGGAAAAATCAAATCAAATGTATTTGTCACATACACATGGTTAGCAGATGTTAATGCGAGTGTAGCGAAATGCTTGTGCTTCTAGTTCCGACAATGTAGTAATAACCAACAAGTAATCCAGCTAACAATTCCAAACTACTACCTTATAGACACAAGTGTAAGGGGATAAAGAATATGTACATAAAGATATATGAATGAGTGATGGTACAGAGCGGCATAGGGAAAGGTACAGTAGATGGTATTGAGTACAGTATATACATATGAGATGAGTATGTAAACAAAGTGGCATAGTTAAAGTGGCTAGTGATACATGTATTACATAAGATGCAGTAGATGATATAGAGTACAGTATATACGTATACATATGAGATGAATGATGTAGGGTATGTAAACATTATATTAGGTAGCATTGTTTAAAGTGGCTAGTGATATATTTTACATAATTTCCCATCAATTCCCATTATTAAAGTGGCTGGAGTTGAGTCAGTGTGTTGGCAGCAGCCACTCAATGTTAGTGGTGGCTGTTTAACAGTCTGGTGGCCTTGAGATAGAAGCTGTTTTTCAGTCTCTCGGTCCCAGCTTTGATGCACCTGTACTGGCCTCGCCTTCTGGATGATAGCGGGGTGAACAGGCAGTGGCTCGGGTGGTTGTTGTCCTTGATGATCTTTATGGCCTTCCGGTGACATCGGGTGGTGTAGGTGTCCTGGAGGGCAGGTAGTTTGCCCCCGGTGATGCGTTGTGCAGACCTCACTACCCTCTGGAGAGCCTTACGGTTGTGGGCGGAGCAGTTGCTGTACCAGGCGGTGATACAGCCCGCCAGGATGCTCTCGATTGTGCATCTGTAGAAGTTTGTGAGTGCTTTTGGTGACAAGCCAAATTTCTTCAGCCTCCTGAGGTTGAAGAGGGCTGCTGCGCCTTCTTCACGATGCTGTCTGTGTGAGTGGACCAATTCAGTTTGTCTGTGATGTGTACGCCGAGGAACTTAAAACTTACTTCCCTCTCCACTACTGTTCCATCGATGTGGATAGGGGTGTGTTCCCTCTGCTGTTTCCTGAAGTCCACAATCATCTCCTTAGTTTTGTTGACGTTGAGTGTGAGGTTATTTTCCTGACACCACACTCCGAGGGCCCTCACCTCCTCCCTGTAGGCCGTCTCATCGTTGTTGGTAATCAAGCCTACCACTGTTGTGTCGTCCGCAAACTTGATGATTGAGTTGGAGGCGTGCGTGGCCACGCAGTCATGGGTGAACAGGGAGTACAGGAGAGGGCTCAGAACGCACCCTTGTGGGGCCCCAGTGTTGAGGATCAGCGGGGTGGAGATGTTGTTGCCTAACCTCACCACCTGGGGGCGGCCCGTCAGGCTTATTGGGTTAGAGTGTGCATGGGTGTCAAACTCATTCCACTGTGGGACGAGTGTCTGCAGGTTTTTGGTTGATCTTTTCAGTTGTTCCTTACTAATTAGTGATCTTAATTCATCAATCAAGTACAATTGTGGAGCAAAAACTCGCAGACACTCAACCCTCCGTGGAATGAGTTTGACACCTGTGGGTTGGTGTGTTGAAAAGGGACATTCATTCAATTTCAGCCTTGCACACAAACACACTGCTATTGCCTAATAATCTGATTGCATAGGATATCTTACGTGGACGCCTGAAAGCAGGCCGACATTTTCATGCATTTTTATAATCATCTGCTTTGTCTTAAGTGTTATTTCACTAGAGAAGGATGATCCAAAGTAGAACTACAGTCATGGCCAAAAGTTTTGAGAATGACACAAATATTAATTTTCACAAAGTCTGCTGTCTCAGTTTGTATGATGGCAATTTGCATATAGTCCAGAATGTTATGACAGATGGTCTCACATTGCCTTAGACTTCAGCCTTTTCTGGAAGACGAGAGTGATCAGATAAATTGCAATTAATTGCAAAGTCCCTCTTTGCCATGCAAATGAACTGAATCCCCCAAAAACATTTCCACTGCATTTCAGCCCTGCCACAAAAGGACCAGCTGACATCATGTCAGTGATTCTCTCGTTAACACAAGTTTGAGTGTTGGCGAGGACAAGGCTGGAGATCACTCTGTCATGCTGATTGAGTTCGAATAACAGACTGGAAGCTTCAAAAGGAGGGTGGTGCTTGAAATCATTGTTCTTCCTCTGTCAATCATTGTTACCTGCAAGGAAACACGTGCCGTCATCATTGCTTTGCACAAAAAGGGCTTCACAGGCAAGGATATTGCTGCCAGTAAGATTGCACTTAAATCAACCATTTATCGGATCATCAAGAACTTCAAGGAGAGTGGTTCAATTGTGAGGCGAAGACTTTTGGAGGATGGCCTGGTGTCAAGAAGGGCAGCAAAAAAACTACTTCTCTTCAGGAAAAACATCAGGGACAGACTGCTTTGCACAAAAAGGCTGACTTCAGTGGGCTCATTGGTCCGTTAGCGGGTCATCCCAGTGTTCCTTGTCCTCGCGTTTGCAAGATTGCACTTTAAATAACTTATCTGGGTCATCAAGAACTTCCGCTAAGGGACGTGCTGTCATTATTGAGAATGTGATTTCCTCCGTTGTTCCTCCTCGAGTGCGCCAGGAGGCGCCGGTGAGACTTTTGGAGGGGTTCTGTCATGTTTGTCATTCATTGTCATGTCTTGTCCCTGTCTCCCCATGCTCGTTTCCCTCTGCTGGTCTTGTTTGGTTCTATATTCTGCAAAAGGTACAGGGATTGGAATGCTGAGGACTGGGGTAAAGTAATTTTATCTGATGAATCCCCTTTCCGATTGTTTAGAGCATCCGGAAAGAAGCTTGTCCTGAGAAGACAAGGTGAGCGCTACCATCAGTCTTGTGTCATGCCAACAGTAAAGCATCCTGAGACCATTCATGTGTGGGTTTGCTTCTCAGCCAAGGGAGTGGGCTCACTCACAATTTTGCCTAAGAACACAGCCATGAATAAAGAATGGTACCAACACATCCTCCGAGAGCAACTTCTCCCAACCATCCAGGAACAGTTAGGTGACGAACAATACCTTTTCCAGTATGGGGGAGCACCTTGCCATCAGGCAAAAGTGATAGCTAAGTGGCTAGGGGAACAGAACATCGATATTTTGGGTCCATGACCAGGGAACTCCCCAGACCTTAATCCCATTGAGAACTTGTGGTCAATCCTCAAGAGGCGGGTGGACAAACAAAAACCCACAAATTCTGACAAACTCCAAGCATTGATTATGCAAGAATGGGCTGCCATCAGTCAGGATGTGGGAAGTTAATTGACAGCATGCCAGGGCGGATTGCAGAGGTCTTGAAAAAGAAGGGTCAACACTGCATATATTGACTCTTTGCATCAACTTCATGTAATTGTCAATAAAAGCCTTTGACACTTATGAAATGTTTGTAATTATACTTCAGTATTCCATAGTAACATCTGACAAAAATATCTAAAGACACTGAAGCAGCGAACTTTGTGGAAATTAATATTTGTGTCATTCTCAAATCTTTTGGCCACGACTGTACAGTAGAAACAGTTTGCACTTGTTATGATCCTACAGGTGGCAGTATTGCATCTTAAATCAACTCTTAATGTAGTTAGACACTTGGCTGTCATTAGTATGTTACACTTACATGCAGGCCTACAATGTTTTATAGTTTTGCACTATTATAATAACCCCCTTTGCCACATGCCTTTGAGCATCAAGGACCATCATTGAACAGATTTTTCCTCAACAAAAATGCTTAATGCGACAATGGCTCGAACCCATTGTTAAAAAGCACTATCAATTACGAGTCAGCCACTTTAGTAGTGGGTTCCACCTAGAAGTGGTGAGAACTGCGATTTTACAAATATATAAGACTCTTTCTTTTTTTAACGATGTATAATAAGCTTTCTTGTAAGGACCTCATTTATCTTTTTTTCCATTGATGGATTCTGACTTCTAAACTTGAAATATTGTTAAACATCAGGTATCCTATGGCAAGGAGAAGGGCCACAGTATGGTTGTTTCACACACCAGAAGTTAATGGTTATCTGTAGGAGGAATGTATATGGTGGAGTCAATTAAGGTTGGATATGAGCCAGGGGCTTGGAATCTTACTGTGTGAGGGAAAGGCAATCGCATGGTTGCGGTCCCTGATAAGGATGGAGAGCTGTGGATTAGTGAGGAATGGGGGTCAAGATCAGGTCAGGTCACATTTTGGGAGAAGGAACAGTTAATTAACCACATCACTTAACTTCCTGCCTAGCGATAAAGATGTAATGTTTAGAGGGAAGGAGGAGTTCACCTAAATTGGAGTATATATATTTGTGCTGGTAGGAACATGTCTTTGTCTGTTCAGCTGTCTGACCCTTTGGGTGAATAAACTTGGTTTGAGCTCTTTATAGTTGTCCATCAGTTTTTACCCTGTTATTTAGAACCTAACACCATAAAATCACATGGATGTGAGGGAAATTGTCATATATGCAAAAACAGGAAAATGTTGTCTAACGTTAGTAGTAGCTAATAGCTTAGTCAAGAATGCATCCGTGCAATTTTGGCAGGCAACATTTTGTTACAGACCAATGGAACAAGTAAACCTTGAATTTGTAGGTTTAACATATCCTTCTAGTGGCCAGGGTCGACCTATTTTAAGAAATGCCATTGGTTGGTGGATAGAAAATCTAAGATATTTGATAGGCTGAAGCAGAAGTTGTGCTAGGATGTAATCACTTCCACCTGGTGAAGTTAGCATAGGGCTAACTTGTACCATGTTATCTGATGGGACAAGCTACAATTTAACGTTCGGTCATATACTAGTAAATCAACTATTTTAATTGGATGATGCGCATTTTGTACGTGAGAATCTGTTTAACTTTAAATGCGTGCTTATGTTTGCAAGTATGGCCCCAATGTTTGCCTTTGTGTGTTGCATTATGTGTGTCTTTCAGGCAGCTAAGACGGAGTGGTCCCAGACTCTGTGGGCGAACCTGAACATTCAGCTGCTGCAGGAGGGCGTTGAGAGCTTCATTAAGAGTCTGAGGAAGCTGCCTAAAGATGTGCGGGCCCTGCCTGTGTCCTTCTTCCTAGAGGGACGCATGAAGGAGTTCAAAGAGTCCCTGCCTCTCCTTCTGGACCTGAAGAACGAGGCCCTCAGAGACAGGTACGCCTAATCACCTATGGATGTGGACTTAGAGAGTAAGATGTTTAGGTGACAGAACCTGATATCAACACACAGGCCCTATAACAATCACATGACTGTAGTGGGAAGTAATATTTGATATGTGTATATACAGGATATTATATATACAGTATATCACACAAGTGAGTACACCCCTCACATTTTTGTAAATATTTGAGTATATCTTTTCATGTGACAACACTGAAGAAATGACACTTTTCTACAATGTAAAGTATTGAGTGTACAGCTTGTATAACAGTGTAAATTTGCTGTCCCCTCAAAATAACTCAACACACAGCCATTAATGTCTAAACCGCTGGCAACAAAAGTGAGTACACCCCTAAGTGAAAATGTCCAAATTGGGCTCAAATTGTCAATATTTTGTGTGGCCACCATCATTTTCCAGCACTGCCTTAACCCTCTTGGGCATGGAGTTCACCAGAGCTTCACAGGTTGCCACTGGAGTCCTCTTCTACTCCTCCATGACGACATCACAGAGCTGGTGGATGTTAGAGACCTTGCACTCCTTCACCTTCTGTTTGAGGATGCCCCACAGATGCTCAATAGGGTTTAGGTCTGGAGACATGCTTGGCCAGTCCATCACCTTTACCCTCAGCTTCTTATCATGTTGGAATACTGCCCTGCTGCCCAGTCTCCGAAGGGAGGGGATCATGCTCTGCTTCAGTATGTCACAGTACATGTTGGCATTCATGGTTCCCTCAATGAACTGTAGCTCCCCAGTGCCAGCAGCACTCATGGGGCCCCAGACCATGACACTCCCACCACCATGCTTGACTGTAGGCAAGACACTCTTGTCTTTGTACTCCTCACCTGGTTGCCGCCACACACGCTTGACACCATCTGAACCAAATAAGTCCATCTTGGTCTCATCAGACCACAGGACATGGTTTCAGTAATCCATGTCCTTAGTCTGCTTGTCTTCAGCAAACTGTTTGCGGGCTTTCTTGTGCATCATCTTTAGAAGAGGCTTCCTTCTGGGATGACAGCCATGCAGACCAATTTGATAGAGTGTACGGTGTATGGTCTGAGCACTGACAGGCCGACCCCTCCCACCCCTTCAACCTCTGCAGCAATGCTGGCAGCACTCATACGTCTATTTCCCAAAGACAACCTCTGGATATGACGCTGAGCACATGCACTCAACTTCTTTGGTCGACCATGGCGAGGCCTGTTCTGAGTTGAACCTGTCCAGTTAAACCGCTGTATGGTCTTGGCCACCGTGCTGCAGCTCAGTTTCTGGGTCTTGGCAATCTTCTTATAGCCCAGGCCATCTTTATGTAGAGCAACAATTATTTTTTCAGATCCTCAGAGAGTTCTTTGCCATGAGGTACCATGTTGAACTTCCAGTGACCAGGATGAGGGAGTGTGAGAGTGATGACACCAAATTTAACACACCTGCTCCCCATTCGCACCTGAGACCTTGTAACACTAACAAGTCAGTCACATAACACCGGGGAGGGAAAACGGCTAATTGGGCCCAATTTGGACATTTTCACTTAGGAGTGTACTCACTTTTGTTGCCAGCGGTTTAGACGTTAATGGCTGTGTGTTGAGTTATTTTGAGGGGCCAGCAAATTTACACTGTTATACAAGCTGTACACTCACTACTTTACATTGGTGCAAAGTGTAATTTCTTCAGTGTTGTCACATGAAAAGATATGCTCAAAAATATACAAAGATGTGAGGGGGGTACTCACTTTTGTGATATACTGTACATCACATCAGACTCATAATAAGACAAGGCAATTAGCTAATTAAAATGTTTATCTGACTCCATAAAGATAATTAAAATATACATGCAAGCATTAGGCAATGAGTTGACATTGACTCGCAAGAATTGGTCTGAGAATTGTCTATATCAAAGGCAGATATTTAATTTACATTGCACAATGAATGGATTCACATACAAGGCATAAAGCTTAAGTAATAAAACATTAACAAGCATTACAAACCATACTTCTAGGCATACAGTGGGGTAAAAACATATTTAGTCAGCCACCAATTGTGCAAGTTCTCCCACTTAAAAAGATGAGAGAGGCCTGTAATTTTCATCATAGGTACACTTCAACTATGACAGACAAAATGAGAACAAAAATCCAGAAAATCACATTGTAGGATTTTTTATTTATTTATTTGCAAATTATGGTGGAAAATAAGTATTGTAGAGCCTAAGGTTAACTTATAGGACAAAGCATGAACAAAGAGATGCCTAATTAGGCAAGAGGCCTAGAAGCCTAGGAAATAAGAATTGATCATACAACCTTCCTCCATGGACTGGATACAGGAGAAGAGCAAGAACAAAGGCATTTAATTCCATTTATAATATATGAAAGTGTACATTTCAACCTAAAACCAACCACCATTGACCATTACCATTAACGTAAACACTCCCATGGACAATCGCAACAGTGTGTCACAGAATTTAAAGGTGTGTGTGGGGGATGAGACCTATGTAAATAAAGCAGAATTCCTGAGAAGACAAAACGTTTACATAATAGAGTAATTTAGAGATAGAAATCATCATTCATATAGATAGCAGAGTTATCCTCCGTGAACACGTTTCAGATAGATACCAAACATGGATAATGTAGTATTATTCTGTCACTCATTCAATAGTCAGTCCTCTGGATACTGTAACAGAGAGATACATTTTGGCCCCTCAGAGGGAGAAGGGCTAACTAGTCTTTGAGCATTGTCCTTTGTGCTTTCCTTGTGTTCCTGGAACATTTGCCATGCAACTCCATGTGTCAGAGAGCACATACATGAAGGCCAACAAAATACCTCCTGAAAAAACTAGAAACAAATGAAGTGAATGTGGTTTTAATGTATTTATTTATATAGAGAGTATGTGAATGTTTGTTTGTCCTTGATCCTCCTCAGACACTGGAGGGAGCTGATGCAGAGGACTAACACCAGCTTTGAGATGAATCCAGACACCTTCACTCTAGAGAACATGTTCGCCATGGAGCTGAACAAGTATGGCAATGTCATCGGTGAGATTGTCACCTCAGCTGTTAAAGAGCTCAGTATTGAGAAGGCAAGCAACCCCTTTAGGACGTTTATTTCATCACACAAAGCTGTAATTGTACAATTCTCTTTGCGGTGTGTTCAACATTGTATGGTCAGTATCAATAACTAAACATTGAGTTTATATGTCATTTACATTTAGATAATGGGTATATGTGTGTTTGTGTACAGGGAGTTACGGAGGTGGTGGAGACCTGGGAGAATATGAAGTTTAGTGTGCAGCGCTACTTCAAAGGCACCCAGGAACGTGGCTCTATCCTGGGGGTGGTGGACGAGATTCTGCAGAACCTGGATGACAACGCCATGAACCTTCAGAGTATGGCAGGCAGCCGCTTCGTAGGGCCCTTCCTGGCCACCGTACAACAGTGGGAGAAGAGCCTGTCCCTCATCAGCGAAGTCATAGAGGTCAGTCAACGTCCCAAATAGCACCCTATTCCATATATAGTGCACTACTTTTTACCAGGGCCCATAGTGCATTATGTAGGGAATAAGGTGCCCTTTGGGACACAGCCAGTGACCTTTGGGTCCTAGTTCATGGAAGAGTTCAAATACTGTTGCGTACAACTCTCATCACAAGCTCATTGTCCTTTGAAACCACCTTTGAGTATAATGGTAACCACCCATACAGGATCTGTCCTGAAATTATATGGCATCTCCTAAGGTTTGGATGCTGGTGCAGCGGAAGTGGATGTACCTAGAGAGCATCTTCATTGGAGGGGATATCCGCTCTCAGTTACCTGAGGAAGCCAAGAAATTTGACAACATTGACAAAATGTTCAAAAAGGTGATTGACTTGAGTCCCACTTCTATTAGAACATAATTAAACACAACACGTAATGCTTTTAGACAGTATTGTCTTACTTAGTTTTGTGTGCTTGCATGGTCTACTCTAGATTATGACAGATACAGTGAAGGACCCGGGAATTAAGAGGTGCTGTCTGGTGCCCAACCGGCTGACTGACCTGCAGAGTCTGAGTGATGGTTTGGAGCGCTGCCAGAAGAGTCTCAACGACTACCTGGATTCCAAACGTAACGCCTTCCCTCGCTTCTTCTTCATCTCCGACGACGAGCTGCTCAGCATCCTGGGTAGCAGCGACCCTGTCTGCGTCCAGGAGCACATAATAAAGGTACTGTAGCATGTCACTACAGGCCAGGGATGGTTCTCTTCAGGTGATCAAAGGTGTAGTCATCTTTGTGGCTTTTGTTTCCTAAAGTGTGTGCAGTTAACGTTGCCTTTTCTCTCCCTTTTTCCTCCCACCCAGATGTATGACAACATAGCTTCTCTGCGGTTTGACGTGGGGGGTAACGGGGAGACGGTGGCTGGGGCCCTGGTGTCTGCGGAGGGAGAGGTGATGGACCTGAAGCGGCCGGTGCCAGCCGAGGGCCGGGTGGAGGACTGGATGACTGGAGTACTTCTGGAGATGAGGAGGACCAACAGACTCATCACCAAGGAAGCCATCTTCCGCTACTGTGAAGACAGGGGCAGGTTAGTGTGTTTCAGAAACACACGGACCTACTCCTGTCTTCAAAGTAAAACTTTGTATGTGTGTAAGATGCCAGTGAAATATTCAGCAGCACCAGTCCATAGTGTGTGTTTCCCTCAGGATTGACTGGATGTTGCTGTACCAGGGGATGGTGGTGCTGGCTGGGAACCAGGTGTGGTGGACCTGGGAGGTGGAGGACGTCTTCCAGAAGGTGAAGAAGGGAGACAAGCAAGCGCTGAAGAACTACGCCAAGAAGATGCACCAGCAAATAGATGAGCTGGTGACACGCATCACTCAGCCCATGAAGAAGAACGACCGAAGCAAGATCAACACTGTCCTCATCATCGACGTCCATGCCAGGGACATTGTGGACAACTTTGTCCGGGACAGGTAGGGAACAACATAGTGCTTTGTTATTATACTTACTGTACTGCATGCAGTGACATATGACTTCAGATGAAAACTAGATGATGTTTCTCCTCATTTCTCTCTCATGCAGTATAATGGACGCCCGTGAGTTTGAGTGGGAGAGCCAGCTGAGGTTCTACTGGGACCGGGAGCCCGATGATCTGTTTGTGCGCCAGTGCAGCGCTGCTTTCTCCTATGGTTATGAGTACATGGGACTGAATGGTCGTCTGGTCATCACCCCTCTGACTGACCGCATCTACCTCACCCTCACACAAGTACAATACCTGAACCTCAGAAAGCTTTGTCAGTCTGTATTTATACCCTGTTGAATGATGGAGGTGAATGATTTTGTCTAACTGTAACTACCATTGTGTTTGTGCTTGCCTCAGGCCCTGTCCATGTACCTGGGTGGAGCCCCCGCGGGGCCGGCTGGAACGGGGAAGACAGAGTCCACCAAGGACCTGGCCAAGGCTCTGGGCCTCCTGTGTGTGGTCACCAACTGTGGAGAGGGCATGGACTACATGGTGACGCCCCTCACACCAAAATTAAATCTTTATTTCCTCTATTGTAGTCCACATGAATAGTTTCTTTATTTACCTCGTGTATTCATTTATCATGCTTCTCCTCTCCTCTGTCTTCCCCCTCCTCTGTGTCCAGGCTGTGGGGAAGATCTTGTCTGGCCTGGCCCAGTGTGGTGCCTGGGGCTGCTTTGATGAGTTCAACCGCATCGATGCCTCTGTGCTGTCTGTCATCTCCTCCCAGATCCAGACCATCCGCAACGCTCTCATCCTGCACCTCAAGAGGTTCCATGTAAGTTATTATGACACACAGTCATCTCTTAGATGTCTGGAGACTGCCTGGACAGTTCTGGATTGGGAGAGGGTGATACTAAAACCTTGCAATTTGAGTAGGTAAACACAAAAGATTGCTACAGAACATTATTGCAAGGTAAGTTTTGGGATGTTTTATTTTTTATTTTATTTTACCCCCAAATGTCGTGGTATCCAATTGTTAGTAGCTACTATCTTGTCTCATCGCTACAACTCCCGTACAGGCTCGGGAATGACGAAGGTTGAAAGTCGTACGTCCTCCGATATACAACCCAACCAAGCCGCACTGCTTCTTAACACAGCGCGCATCCAACCCGGAAGCCAACCACACTAATGTTTCGGAGGAAACACCGTGCACCTGGCAACCTTGGTTAGCGTGCACTGCACCCGGCCCGCCACAGGAGTCACTGGTGCGCGATGAGACAAGGATATCCCTACCGGCCAATCCCTCCCTAACCCGAACGACGCTAGGCCAATTGTGCGTCGCCCCACGGACCTCCCGGTCGCGGCCGGTTACGACAGAGCCTGGGCGCGAACCCAGAGTCTCTGGTGGCACAGCTGGCGCTGTAATGCAGCGCCCTTAACCACTGTGCCACCCGGGAGACCAGTTTTGGAATGTTTTCCCTCAAAACTGTTGGTGACATTGACTCAGGACGATTTTAACTCAGTACTCTGTATGTGTTTTGGGTGTCAGTTTGAAGGCCAGGAGATCAGCATGGACGACCGCATGGGCATCTTCATTACTATGAACCCTGGCTACGCTGGACGCACAGAGCTGCCTGAGTCGGTCAAAGCCCTGTTCAGACCCGTGGTCGTCATCGTCCCTGACCTGCAGATGATCTGTGAGATCATGCTCTTCTCAGAGGGATTCCTCTTGGCTAAGGTGAGCAGCACATCCTCTCATCAACACACACACACACACAAAAACACACGTACAATATTATAGATAAGTGTTGTCTGACATTGTTAGACGCACACTCACTCACTTCCTTTGAATGTAGATTTTGGCCAAAAAGATGACGGTGCTGTACAAGCTGGCCAGGGAGCAGCTGTCTAAGCAGTTCCACTATGACTTTGGCCTGCGGGCTCTGAAATCTGTGTTAGTGATGGCTGGAGAACTGAAGAGAGGCTCACCAGACCTCAATGAGGTAAAGACCTGTGAAATTATGCAAAGTCCACTGTGATATGATTCCTATGTGTTGTACTTATAGTAAGGAGACAAAGAGAGCATTTATAATTTTCTGGAAGTTTGGGGTGGTTTTATTTCATTGACTTCTTTGACAATCTCTCTCTTTCTCTATCCCTCTGTCTTTTTTCATTCTCTCTCCCGTTCTCCTTCCTCACCTACTCCTCACCCTCTCTCTCCATTTTTCTCTCTCAGGATGTGGTGTTGATGCGTGCCCTGCGGGACATGAACCTGCCTAAGTTTGTGTTTGAGGATGTGCCTCTGTTCCTGGGGCTGATCTCAGACCTGTTCCCGGGGCTTGACTGCCCCCGTGTGTGCTACCCCAGCTTCAATGATGCTGTGGAGCAGACCCTGATGGAGAACAAATACCTCATCCTGTCCAACCAGGTGCCCTGGCTACCCTTCTCTGTCTAAACTTTAAATCTCAGGGCATAGGCAACTTTGTGAAAATGTCTATCCGCATTGAAAGATGACTCATTATTATTTCTACACATGAAAGTGAAGATGTTGATAAGTCCCTGTTTCTAATGCTGAGTGTCTGTGGTGTTCAGGTGGACAAGGTGGTGCAGATGTATGAGACCATGATGACCAGACACACCACTATGGTGGTGGGCCCCACAGGTGGAGGCAAGTCAGTGGTCATCAGCACTCTGTGCCAGGCCCAGACCAGGTCAGTGCCTCTCAGACCATTGTGACAGCTGGCATCACAACAGCCTTGCTTCTCAAAGCATTCAACAGAGAGTGTTTTTAGGAATAGTAGCTCTCATAATTGTGGTTGTTTTCATGCCTACAGGTTAGGCTTGGTGACCAAGCTTTACTGCCTGAACCCTAAAGCCATGAGTGTCATCGAGGTGTACGGCATTCTGGACCCTGTCACCCGTGACTGGACTGATGGGATACTGTCCAACATCTTCAGAGACATCAATAAGCCCACTGACAAAAAGGAGAGGAGGTAAGACCATGTCACTGCCATTCCCTTGTAGAGTTCAACCTGATGTTTCTAGGTATTTTGTTGTATCCAATGCTACACTCTAGACCCAAACTGTTATAGATCTATATCCATCCTACCCTGCCTTTCTAAAATCTTCGAAAGCCAAGTTAACAAACAGAT